>NW_024582433.1:691987-694403 GCF_018398535.1 Haplochromis burtoni
CTTTCGAGCCTATACAGCTTGGAGTAAGACAACATGCATGAAGAGGATGATGTGGACAAAATACTCATTTGCCTAATAATTCTGCACTCCCTGTATTAGGGAGACAAACTCTGGATATTTTCAAGAAAATCTTCTAAACACACCTTTTTAAATCTGGCATTTAACAACAGCTTCCTCTTAATAATAATACCACTCCACAGCCATGCCTTCAGTAATCTGGCAGATACAGAGTTTTTTTCCTCTCCACAGTTTTCATATCTTATTGGCCCTTTACTTCCAAGTTTGAATCTTTTTCACATTTCTCTGTTTTATGGGATTTCATGTATTATTTATTTTTTATATATGGACTGTTTAAATAATAGTGTGTGTGTGTGTGTCTGTGGGTTGGGGGCATGTTTATATTTATGACGGGTTGTTTATTTGTTAAAATGTCTTTTTTAATATTTAGACAGAGCCACCTATTTTTCTTGCATGTTTTTTATGCCTGTGAAGCCCTTTGAATTTCCATGTGTAATATTGGGCCATACAAATACATTTCAGTTGAACTGATTGCAATAGAGTGGAATTTATAGAAGTATTTCTTTGAATAAATAAAGCTCCTCAACCAATTCTTTCATCTTTAACATCCTCCCTTTCCCGTGTAATTGTCTCTCATCAGAAATGCCTAACTCTTCTAAGAAAGTGAGGCTAAGCCTAACCAGAACAAATCCACCAGAGCTTAAAGGGATTGCCCATGAATTCAGACCCCTCACATACCTGCGCCTGACCTCCCAAATCCTGTACACACAAGATGGAAGATCAGCTTTGGCTGAAACCAATCCTCTCTCTTTATCTGTGCAGCCCTGTGGACTCAGAGTGGGCAGAGAGCGGACGCCAGCCTCTTGCTGCCCTGTGCCGTTAAATAGCCCACCAAAAGCTCTCATGGAGCTTTCAGGAGTAAACTAATCCCAGGCAAATGCTCTTACAAAAATCACTTTAGAAATCTGCTGGAATCAATGTAAAGCCTCGCAGGGACACAGAGCATGTGCCAGTCTGTAGGGGATGTGTCATATTCCCCTGTTGGTGGTAGTGAAAGCTCACATAAATACTGCAGTATTTCATTAGAGTGAAGTAATGGCTGTGGAAATGAAAGCAATGAAATAGTCATTTACATCTGGCAAATAACCTGATTTAACGGTCCAATGTGCTGAGATGTTACACACAGCTCTCATGAAACATTAAAAAGCTGCCCTATATGAGCATTTGTCAGCATAATGAGGCCATATTAGAACGACATTCAGCTCCCACGATACGGTGCAGTTTATTATATGAGTATACACACGCTCCTCTCCCAGTATGCATTGCAAATGCTGATTAACTCTGAATCTTTTGTGACCCGAATCCAATTTTATTCATTCATTAGTTTCAAGCACATGCAAGCACCACATTTGTTATCTGTCATCATGTAAAAACTCAGCCATGTTGTTGCCATAGTATTACTATGAGCTTCATGGATTTTATATAAGAATTAGTTTAATAAGAAAGAGACACAGGGATTAAAAGCAGTAGAGACTATTGCTTCTCTGTCTCATTATGTGGAGTTGTTTTTTTCCCTTTCTCAGCAGCTCTGAGATAAAGGAGTGCTCAAAATGATCTTTTAATGCACCGTAAACACATTAAAAAGAACTAAGTGAAGGATGATGGCTATAGTCAAGCATTATAATACACAATAGGTGATAAATGGTGTGCTTTTGTGGTTTTATATTCCAGAAATACTATCATTTATAAGTGGAAGTGTGCATATGCAGTTGTTTTGACATATCTGTGCATTTCACGGATGCCAATATTGATAAACAACAACTCAATAATCTGCACAGGAGGTGAATTCAACCCTGCGTCTGAAGTTGATAGCGGCATATGTCTTACTTGGATAAAACAAAGCAAAACGATGTCTCAGAGCGCTACACTTTCTGTTTGCCTGGCAGTCACTGACACAAAGGTTATTGCCAAACTGAGTCAGGTCAATTGCTATTGCTCTACAGGGAAATTCATTTAGCCTTTTATGGATGTTACCTATTGTTTGGAGGCATAGATTTTAACTCCCAGGTCAATTACGAGCAGAACAAATTTATATTAACTGGAATCAGCTCGAAACACACTTGTTCACCATATTAATGTGATGTGCTCTGCTTTCGGTCTAAATTTTGATCGAGCTGTTTGTTTTATTATTATTGCTGTTTGTGTTATTTTAATGTTTTGCAGATGCATAAAATTAATATTAACAATACTTTTGCTGTATTTATTAAATCCTGCAGTATATATAGAGGATTTTTTCTATCACTGGCAATCATGTCTTTAATTACTTTGAATGGAAAAGACTGTTTTAAGTGAAGACTATTGTATCTGGGCTATTACTAGGACTTAGGGCATGCCCCCC
>NW_024582433.1:694423-751664 GCF_018398535.1 Haplochromis burtoni
TTGGGGCCAGAACCAGTATGGACAGAACTCTGAGCAGCAGCACCAATGGATGCAAACAGACTGAAAAGGAGGAGGGCAGGACCCAGGGCACGCTTCAGGCCGTGGTTTACCCAGAACACTAGAACAGGAAAGTGATGAACACAAACACCCACACAAACACACACCTCCATGCACACACACACACACACACACACACACAAACAGTGGGACGATTGGGGTCCTTGCCAAGATATGGGAAGACATTGCAAATGTACTTGGATTTTAGGTCGCAAGCCCCCCCCAACCACACAAACACACACCTCCACCCCCACCTCTATCTCAACCCACAGACACAAACACACATTGCTCATTTGGTCCTTTTCTCTAAAAGACCCACAACACATATTTTTATACCAAAGAATACATCCTACCTACCTCGTGCAAAGCAGAGTGTCCAAACCAATATAAATCCAAACCCATACACCAGCCAGGTATGTAAAGTCATGGATGCAGCACAGTAGTGACAGTCAGTGGTCTGCGCTGAAGGACAGCTAGGCACAGATTTTCCCTGCTCTCATCTAATACTCCACCAAACCAGGCACAAAGAGAAATCTAGCAAAGATCCCACTTTCCAAACACGGAGCAGCCCAGCTGTCTCTCTCCACCCCTATCTCAGCGAAGCTCGCGCAGCGTGTGAGCGAACTGCCAGTGAGAGTCCAGTGAGAAAGGGAGCCAACCATCCAGGGAGTCAAGTCAGCTCAGCAGCCAGTCAGGCAAAGAGACGAAGGAGAGGAAGATGATTGAATGAATTAGCTAGACAGACCAGTGCCTCCCTCAGCGAGCGCCTCGTGTCCTGAGAAGCAGGAGCTGGCAAAAGTTTGAGCACAAAACAGAAAAAAACATCTCATCTCTCATGTCAGCTCCTGAAGAAAACAAATGAGAACACAGATGAACAGTGAAGCAACGAGTGTGGTCCTTTTCCAGTTGGGTCAAGCACATCAGTCAGGATTAATTCCTGATTGATAATCCATTGCTCCTAATAATAGCTCTATCACAATGTGTTAAAAGCCCAGCAGCTAAATGGGATGGCACGCAGGGGTCCTGGGTTGATGTGTGTCTAAGTGTGCATGTGTGTGTCTCTCAGAGAGGGAACAATGCCAGAGGACTTGCAAACACACTTTCCCAATTGGGCAGGTTATCTGAGCTTGGTGTATCACTGCACTTGCACACTGTGGAGAAAATTCTATCTAATCAAGAATTAAAGACTAAATCCTTTCTTAGAGACTGTAATACCAGCGGATAAGGCAGGCTTTGTGGTAAGCCCTCATTCCCTCCCCACCCAAAGCTACATATGGTCTGGCCTGATAGATGGCTGCCAATGATTGCTATCATTCATATTAAGACATATTGACAGGGTCAAAACCAGATTTTGCCACATATGTTTGTATGTTTTCAACACAGATGAATGCAGATACGGAATAATTTCATTAGAGAGCATATTTAGAAATTAAATAGATAATCATATCCTGCAGTTCTTCTCTTTTGTTTTGTGTTACACTTGCGCGCACGTGCCTCTTGTTATTAGTGCAGCAGCGTGTCAGTTGTCTGACTTTTTTGTGTTTTTATCCATGAGTCATTGTTTGTGAGAGTGTGAGAGAACGACAAACAGAGCAAGGACAAAAAAAGTGAAAGCAGTGTCTTAGTGAGGTAGAAAGGTTTATGTGGACAGTTGTTGTGGGCCTAAGGAGAATATATCCATGTGGGGAGAGAATACACATTATTCAGCTAACTGTGGAAGTAATACTGCCCATGCTTGCACACATGGAAACACAGCTCAGCGTGCCACAGTTCTGATTCGTCATGGTCAGGGCTGATGAATCTGTAATGTGAAATTTTCTTCCACGTCTTACCAAAGCAAATAAAAGAGCAGTGCTTGTGAAAGTCCCCATGCTGATGTGCACATGCCGTTTTAGTCACAACCTTTTTCTTCTCTCACCATCTCACAGCCCTTATTCATTTACATTCTGCTGAGCTGCTTGAGTCTTTGAGTGATAAAGCCATGAAAAAGAGAGTGAGAGAAGGATCGACTCCAAGGGGGGAAGAGGAGGTCCAGCAGTACAATGATGAAAGTAAGTCTTTCCCAAGCCGCTTCTGATACACAATAGCCGCTTAAAATACCCTTGAAGTCCCTGCCGGTGGCTAGTTTAGAGTGACAGTGACAAGAATAGGGAAGGCTACATGGCTTTAAATTCTTGATGAAATTGCAATTAAGACACCAGAGGAAGAACTGAGCCCGAGGCTGTGCAAGCAGCAACTTAAACACACATTGTGGAGGAGATGAAACTGAAAATGCCCATTAAGTCCTAACCACAGCCTTGTGGGTTCTCTGCTGTGTTAATGAGCAGTAATCCAGTGTTTGATCACATTGCTTCACAACATGTAAGGACACTCTGGGGGAGCTTATGCAGAGCAAAATCAAAACAAAACTTTAGAAGCTGCATGAGAAGCAGTGAGGTCTGAGGTCGTCTCAGGAACCACCAGTTTGCCTGGTTGTAGAAATACTCGCAGGTCTCTTTTACTCCCCTTTAGGGAGCGTTTTGCACATTTGTCACATGTCTTAAGATTATTGGTTTAATGCTGGCACAAGCTGTAAGATTAACCATGGGAGCCCAGAAGGGGAAGCTACCTTTTAGTACCCACAATACATATGTAATTGAAAGTTTGACCAAATGTACATACCTCTGCAGTTTTACACTGAAGGCAGTGAAAAGCCGGATTCTCCTTATACAGCAAAGGAGATCTCTAAGAAAAAGGCTTAGGTTCAGCTCGAGGTACGTAAGCGCTTCTGCGTTTTGATTTATTGCTCTGAAACAGTTCACATCGTTCTTATGGATTTATGTGCATTTCCTCTTGAGTCCTTGCAGTTACAATGAAACATTTTCCCTGTTTCTCATGAAATAGTACTTCATGCATGTGCTGTAATGTATAAAAAGCATGCTTCCAAAAGTTGCAGAATTAAAAGGTATATCTAAATAAAAAAGTTTGCAGAGACAAAATATCAGAGGTTTGGATTTGAAAGTTGACACAGGGGCATGTTTACCACCACGTTGCATCACTTCTTCTTTTACCAACACTAAGCGTTTGAGAAGTGAGGAGGCCAATTACTCTATTTTCTAAAATGTTTTTCCCCACATTTATTCATGAGGTAAGATTTCAGCTGCTAAGAGTTCAGGGCTTCCTGTGTCAACTTCGCTGTGTCAGAATAAATCAGATGTTCTGAATGGTCAGCAGGCAGCTCAGTTTAGCAGCTAGAATCCTTAAAGACATTTTGGAATAAGCAATGACTTCATGTTCTCTAAGGCACCTTCATAGTATTCCAGACACTGGTTTACACTGTGCTCTGGTAATAAGCCAGACGATCGTTCTCCCATTTGGCTCAGTGGATGCCACATCCCCATTTCTAATTTCTTTTTAAATTTCTTGATCTGTTAGACCGCCGAACCCTTTTCCATTTTCCCTCAGTCCTTAAATGAGCAGCATTTCCGGATCTTGCTTGTATTTGTTTTTTGTATTCTTTGTCGCATGGTAACCTAATGGTTTTCAGAAGTGCTTCTGAGCAGTGAATTACACCACAGAGTCAGTCTGCTTTTCTAAATCCCCAAAACGCCAAATCCCAAATTCTCAACATCCTAAACTTTTTTTTTCTTAATTGTCACTGATTTGGCATCAGTTTCCAACCTAGACACATTTCCCAGGCCCCACTGAGAATTTTTACTAAACTCTAAAGACATTAACAGTCACCAGAACACATTCTTCACAGTGATTCACCACCGGAGGCAGATGTTAAAACACGTTTCCAGAAAATGAAATCATCAAAACTCTCAACACAATCGGAAGAGTTCACCACTTTGTCAAAACTCCACACTTCTCTTGCAAAATGAAACACAGCACTTAAAACCACGCTCTCTCATCTGAAAAACAACTCCTTCCACTAAAACATTCTATGTACACACAGTACTACATCACCTATTTTAAGTAGTAAATAGCAAAACTAATCATTTCTCTTACATAATGCATTGGCAATATGAGAAACACTATAAAGAAAAACCAGTGTGCAGATGCAAAAGGTAACAAAGGCACTACAAAAAAAAGTAAATTTGCCTTCTGCTCTCTGCGGGGCCTCCTCTTAACCTTCCCCTGTGTTCTTGCTGCACCATCGTCTTGCCTAACGCCTGTACAAGTCAGTTGAAGTTACTTGAGGGCTGTTTCGTACTCTGATGCAGGATTAAATTGTTATTCCAGTTGAGTTATCAATACAAAGTGTGCTAAATGCTTAAATGATGCAATTTGTGTTGAGAGATTTCCAAAACTGTGATTTCAAATTACATTTAAATGAGCCAGATGGAACTGTGCTCAGAGTTTAGCAGTTTGGAGTCACGTTGTTGACACACAAGCTTCATGATATTAGAAATGTCTGCAAATTTCTATTTTTTTGAGTTAAATAATGAGGAAAACTGTAAACACAGCATGAGACGTATAGTTAGTCCTATGAGCTATATCGTACACGTAAAGCATAAACGCTTACCATATCGTTTGTTCTTTGTTTTAGTTTCTTTTGTGAATAAAACAAGTAGGACACATTGAATAACCTACCTCAGTAGAGATCCTCTGTTGCTGCCATAATCTTGGCTATTTACTGTATAGTCATGTTGCAGGAGATCCAGGAAGACGGGGGGGGGGGGGGGGGGGGGGCGTTCAATCTCTGTGTGCTACATATTTGGCAACTTGTGTAGAATTGCAAGACAGCCTCAGGAGGCTGGAAAAACCCTCCCATACAATTTTCTGATGTAGCATGCAGCCTCAGTACAGTCATTACTTCGTGTCTTGTGCATGATGGCGCTGTATGGTTTCAAGCATAAATAAAACTGTTTTGATCCAATTGTGAGATACTGCCACAAGAGAACGAAGTTTAGTGAGAGTTCTGAGAAAAGAGTGAGCGCTTCCAAGAACTGTAATGCAAACACAAGCTTAGTTTTGGGCCTTGATCCTCGCATAAAGAGCTTTCTCTCTGGATTCCCTGAATCTTTTAATAATATTACAGTAGATGATGACATGACTAAATTCTTTGCAATCCTACGTTCAGAAAAGTTATTCTTAAATTGGTGAACCTTTTATCTTCTCTGTCTTTTACAAAGTGGCGAGCCCATGCCCATTTTTACATCTGATAGGATCAGTTTCTCCGACACGCTTTTTTAAAAACACCTAACCTAACCTAAAGAGCTTTTTATTACATGAATACACAGCATTGCATACTTCTGAAAACATGCTGCTAGTGACAAATTCAAAGTTAAGACATATTATTAAAAAACAGGACAAATATAAAAGTTCCATTTCAAAATTTCAATGTGTCTGTGTTTTATTTTCAGTTGAATTTGATCAAATACCACAAAACTTTTCAACAGTCAAAATCACCTATTGAGAGTTGGCCTCAGAGGTTACAACGTCGATCATGATGGGTTAAGTCGGGGTCCAGAGAAATCACCAGGTTAACATACTTGTAAGTCTACTTGAGCATGTGAGCGCTGCTCCTCTGAGCGTCTTATCAGCCTGTGGCACTAAGCGTGGCTGGGTCCAGTCAGTGGCCAGATATTTTGTGCATGGCTGCTCTGTCTTCTTGCCCAGGAGCTTGAGTGTGTGGTGTGTGTGGGGGGGGGGGGGGGGCAGTTAAAGCCCAGGGGCCTCTCACCATCTGCTGCTCTCACTAGGGGTGGGAGAATTACACTCACTGTGCAGAACATCCTCTCTGCTCGGGCTCTGAGACTTTTATCTACCTCACCAGGTTATTCACATCAGCATGATTCACTCTGCCTGTTGGCATATTGAGCAGAACGTATAAATAAGGACTACAGAGTTAAATAAATATACAACTTAAATAGACGTCCAAATGTTTCAGGCGTTCTTCATATTTTCCAAACTGCTGTACTTGACTGATTTTAAAATTATGGAATTGTAAGTTTTCTTTAAGGGCGGAAAGAGTTTGCTGTAATAATAATAATAATAATATAAAAAATGCACCTTTTTAGGTCATCACTCAGTGTAATTCTTGCATTTGAAAACTTGGATAGAATTTTCTTTCATGAAACAAAAATCCAAAGCAGATATTTCCTCCCATACGGCCATTTAAAACTATCTGAGGAGCTGTTATCAGATTTCCGAGATTAATGTGCCCCTTGGATGTACAGCGTCTGGCATGAAAAATCAAACCAGTGTTTGAAGGCTTGCTGCAGGGATTTGAACGCCTGATATGCTACAGTGCATCAGTCGCAACACTAATTGGATGTTTGGACTATTTTTAAAAGGTCCACTGAACCCACGGCCAGCTTTTTGAAGAGTGCCGTGATAAATTATTGAGTCGACACAGATATGGAAGAATATTTCACTTCTACCCCCATTTAAAAGCTAAGCTTTACGAACCATAAACTCAATAATCTCTTAATTTAAACATTCCCCTCAATCTCCAAGGCTTAGAGGCAGCATCTGCCACATACAGAAACATCTTTAGAAAAATCCAACCTGACACATGTTGACATCTGTTTCCTTAATGACTTTCATTCAGCGTTCACTCGCTCACAGACTGAATGGCAGACTAGTGTATTTGTGCACTCACTAAAACACACACTGAAGAGTTTTTAGAGGTTTTAGCTTCTATGCAAGTCTCCTACAACCAAAAATACATTTGCATTTTAAAGATCTTATGATCACACTTAGAGAAAGATGGGTTGTTCTGCAGCCACGTCCCAAATTGGAAAATTAAAACATGCTACTGTAGCTTTGTTTTTTTCCCCTCTGTAGCCCAAGATGCACATCAACAAAAACATTAAAAGCCCTGCCTGATGAATAATAAATAACCCCAGAAAAGAAACTGCCAGAGTCACATGATGTGGAGATGAAGGAGTTATTCAGGAGGGCTCTGCAAAGTAGGAAAACTGAGAGTTAAGACACTGCCAAGAGCTTTGGAGGCTGACCCGAAGGCATGCTGATGCCAAAATCCCGGTTTTATTTGAATGCTTAGTTGAAACCACCACAACTTTCCCGCTGCTGCCAGCTTCATATCTTAATCCCCCCAGGCTTTATCACTTAAATCACCCATAAGGACAAAAGCGGAATCCTATCCTGGCGACTCGCTGCACCTATTGCCTGTGTGTAAGCCCTCTCAGCTCCCTGAACAGATTTGGGTGCAGGCCACCAAAGTCAGGCTATGTCTGTGTGTGTGGAGGGGGAATATGAATGGCATTAGCTCCAGGCTGTTGCCATGGTGTTGACTTATTTACTGTACGTCAGCCCACTGACTTCAAGCAGCACAGTACATATTTTTTTTTGGCTGTCAGTGTCAGTGTTATCATCCAAAGGACACATTTCCACTGGGTGATTTAAAAAATTCAACTGTGGCTGGCTGTGAACAAGTGAAGTTTATGAGCAGGGGCACAATGTGCTCTGAGCTGGAGATACACCTACCCAACAGAAAACGCATTGTTAGTTTTAATTCATGATATACTTATAATAAAAAGAGTTCCCTTGAGAGGGAAACAAAAAAGTAGTTCATCAAAAAGGTGTGAAAAAGCACAAGGGAGTGATTGTGAACGGACAGCACGGCTACACCATGACAGTTGGGGGGTGGGGAGGTGATATCTTGGGCAGCTGTTTTCTTGAGCAACACGACGACTTGCATTTTAATGAAACCACAAAGGACATTTTATTTTGTGCAAAAATCAATACATGGATGAGTGGATTACAGGAGACTACCAGAGGCAAATATTGCCAAAATGTCTTATGTGAAACCATTTTAGCATAAAATGAAATAAGACCACAAGACAAAAAATAAAAAAAAGCTCAGATTTGATCCTAATATTTGATCCCTTCATTTATCCGGTTGTGTAAGATTTGAATTTGAATTTCAAAGATTTGTTCTGTATATCTTTGACACTGCGCATTTAAAGAGTAGAGGGAGCACTCTGTTTAGTAATACCATCAATGATAGTGTGATAATGAATGATAAAATACTTTTTTTCTGCTTAATGTGCTCATAAGGTGGCATTTAAAAGGAATAATCCTAAATTTAGCACTGCAAGTAATTAACAAGGAAACTTTGAGATTCTGTCCCCCAAGCCTGTGTTTGTGCCAGCAACTAAAACTGTTTTTTTGGAGCATATTTCAGGGTGACGGTTGTATATAGGACAGTTGTGGCGTGGATGGGTAGACTTTCCCTGCCAAAATGTGCTGTGCACTCACAAAAAGTTATGCAACTGAAAGAATTTGTCTTCCACGAGTTTTTGAGTCATATAAAAACACAGTCATCAGAATGAAAGCATATTTGGGTAACGCTCTTTTGCATGCTTGAAGAATATTTTTTATCTCTTTAGTTGTTTCCTGGGGCTGAGCTATACCCAGAACCAAGGAAAAGAAAAAAGAAAAAAGAACACAGCTTTGTTACTTTGATTTTTTTATCAGTCAGATAAGAGAGATTATATTTGCAAAAATGTGCAACCTTAGTGATCTTAATGTGAATTTGTCTGGATACGCTGGAGCTGCAAGATACGGGAACTGTCTGTGACTGTGAATAATACATCGTAGAGATTCAAACTATGACTCAGCAATGAGACATCTGTGCCAGCTTTTATATGTATATAGAAACACTAAAACAATAGGGCAAATGGGTGAGGATGCTTCGTATCAAAAAGAAATGAAAAGCAGCGTTCCTGTTTGATTCCATTTGTACAATACACTGATTAAAATAGATGAATACATTAAGAAATGAATGTTACCCCACCACTGTGAGAGGCCAAGTGGCAAATGTTGTGCTGCTTTTAACAGAATTTAAATAGTCCGGCAAGATATATAAAAAAAACATAATGTGACATCTTGGATGCAGGCATATAAAGATTAACCCAAAGAGCTCAAAATCTGCACACCAGCATTCAGATTAATCTTTAAAAGCTTTCAGATTTTAAACTATATCAGTGCTTTCTTTAAAAAAATCCAATTTTACTTTTAGCGTGAGTGAACAAATTAATTCTAGAAATTTAAGAAACGTAGTCACAGACTTATTAAAAGAAACAGTCTTTAAATCCTGCATGTAAATGAAATATTGTTGTAGCTTGTAACGCGTTTCACACTCCCTGGCAGTAGGGGGCAGCGTTGAGTTTCAAGCCACGCGACTGCACTTGGAGGTAGAAGAAGAAAATGAAGCTCACACGTGTTTTCAACATGTCTGCGTGCTGTGTCTTTTGATGGGGTGTTTTGAAAACTTGATGCCATTTCGATAATTCAGAAATCTGCAGAGAAAAACAAATTTCCTGCCGCGGGCTGAAAGGACACTAAAGTGACAGGATGGCTCAGAGAAAGAAGAAGCTGACGAAGAAGAAGAGACACACAGCCAACAGAGAGCCGGAGACCGACTCTGACGGAGACTTCGAGCTGGCTGTGGAAATTAAAGACGATGATTCGGTAAGTTTTAAATGATTAAAACCTTCTTACACGTCCTCTCGAGTCTCTTAATCATCTGATCGTCGATCTGCGCGATTCATCGATGTCTAATGTCGCTGTTTTGAGCCCGCAGCTCTGTCAGCTACTCATGGTTTTGCTGAGCCAGTAGAAGGCAGAGGGGGTATAGCTCAGTGGTAGAGCATTTGACTGCAGATCAAGAGGTCTCCGGTTCAAATCCGGATGCCCCCTGAAAAAACAGTTTCTTCTCATATACTCTGAATTATTTGTTAGTACCATTGCAAAAACAGTTTGTTTCCTTCCGCTCTAGTTTTAAACTAAACTAAACCCTGAAAGTAGAATGAAAATCTAGTCTCTAGAATAAGAAAAAGGTTAAACTAATTGAAAATGTTGCCTTTAGAACTGCCCTAATTTCTCCAGATATTTTTGTCCATAATATTTGTCAGAGATGCTCTTGTGCATACATTAACTGTACCCAGTGGTTATTTAGGTACAATTTTGCTGTTACCTTCAGATCCAAGTCGTCTGGCCATTCTCCTCTGGCATTAACAAGGCATTTTTACCAAGAGAACTGCCACTCACTGGATATTTCCTCGTTTTTTTGCATCATTCTCCGTAAACCCCAGAGATGGTTGCATAGTAGATCAGCAGGTTTTGAAATGGTAAAAATTTGTAAATAACAAAGTGGCATCTGTGGATATTTAGCGTTTTGCTGCACCCGAGATGTAGGTCTCCCACTCTTACATCACAGCAACAACCCTTGACCATAAAATGAGACCCCCTCACTTAAGATTTTTATTAATTCATTCTCAGTATAAGGAATATTGAAATCTTTCACTGTATAACGTTTTGATCAGTTTTTTAGACGTCTTGAAGGTTTCATCTTGCTAAGAAGTAGTCCTCGTGTTTCTTTATTTGTCTCACAGCCAGGGCGGAAACTGCCGCGCTTTCCTGCAGCATCAGAGTGCTTGTCAGATGTGGAGCCAGACACCAGGGAGCTGGTCAGAGCTCAAAACAAGAAGAAAAAGAAATCTGGAGGGTTTCAGTCCATGGGTAGGTTTTCCACTATCTGCCTACTTGGATGTGTCCATTTGAGCTGAAACAAAGCTAGATGACCTGTCTGATGTCTGATTTCAGGTCTCAGTTACCCTGTTTTTAAAGGCGTCATGAAGAAGGGTTACAAAATTCCTACTCCCATCCAAAGAAAGGTTTGTTGGTGCTGCTTCGAGGTTATGTGTCATGTTACACTGTGATGTAAATATGTGACTTATTACATCCTTCTTTTCACCACTTCAGACTGTACCTGTAATTTTGGATGGAAAAGATGTTGTAGCCATGGCTCGGACTGGCAGCGGTAAGACTGCTGCCTTCCTGATTCCCATGTTTGAGAAGCTAAAGGCCCCTCAGGCCCAAACAGGAGCCAGGGCCCTCATTCTGACCCCCACCAGAGAGTTGGCCCTACAGACCATGAAGTTCACGAAAGAGGTGAGTGGAAATTACCGTTCATGTAGGTCTTGCAGGTGAAAAGTGTGAAATAAAGCCGTTAACTACATCTTTAGGTGTGTCATTAATGTACTACCTGTGTTCCTTTCTCTATCGGGGTCTCGCAGCTGGGAAAATTCACCGGTCTCAAGACTGCTTTGATCCTTGGTGGAGACAGGTGCGTGACTACTTAGCTGTCTTGTTACTTTGTTCTTCTTGTTGCTCTTTGATGTCGTCTGTTAATGTGAATGCCTCTGCTGTTTTTCAGGATGGAAGATCAGTTTGCTGCTCTCCATGAAAACCCTGACATGTGAGTGCTTTTATATATTTATTTATTTAACCCCCCACGTGGAGACCTAAGTTAATGAATATGATAACAAAGACATGTAGAAGTTTCAAATTGATACCATAGTTGTGTCTACTGCAAATAGGTATCAAATCCCACCGATCTTGACCTTAAGGTTAGAATTCAGAGGTCAAGTTTTTTGAAAGTCACATGATAACTTAAGAAAAAGGGTACATAGGATTTTATGGATTTTTATGCTGAAATGCTAAGCTCAGTTCTCCCCCTTCAGTATCATCGGTACCCCTGGTCGTCTTATGCACGTTGTCATGGAGATGAACCTGAAGTTGCACAGTGTGGAGTATGTGGTGTTTGACGAGGCTGACAGGTGAGAAATTGCATTTTTCATGTTTTTATTTTTTATTTTTTTATTTATTGTTCTAATTTTCCAAATTGAATTCTGAAATGTTTTCCTGAATCAGGTTGTTCGAAATGGGCTTTGCTGAGCAGCTTCAGGAGATCATCCGCAGACTTCCAGACACTAGACAGACTCTGCTGTTTTCTGCCACCCTGCCTAAACTGTTGGTGGAGTTTGCCAGAGCTGGTAAGATTAATCGTTTCATTTCTACTCTGTTAGGTTTAATTCAGTTGAGTCAAGTCACAATATTGAAACTCTGTGATGTAAGTAAACAGCCTAAATTATAGATAGAGACCGAGTTGATTTGTTTCATCTGAATGTAGTTGACATCTTCTGCATATTAGAGAAAATGCATAAACTGTCTTCTAATGTTTTCCCATAGCTGCTGTTTTTAACTGTCGTCTGGCCTCTCTCACCTTCATGCCCCACTTCCCTCAGTTTTTGTTAATCATGAAAAAAAAAGAAAGTTAGCATCTTTTTTTTCTTGGGAAATGAAAGTTAGCAGAATCTATTGATATACACTTGTTACCTTTTCACTACAAAAATCACATTCAAAGTCATATCCATTTGAGTCCCAGTCACACAGATCTAGAGAACAGTTGGTGAACACCTGCCAACCACTGGTTGGTTGCACAAAATGTGTATTCCCTGACCAGTTGGTGGGTGCTAGAGGTTGCTGGTGTTTGCAGGGTTAAATTGGTTACATATAGGTTGCAAACACTTGCCAATTACTCCACAAGCAGCGGTGAAACTGTGAAATGGCAACACTAACTGTGCCTTTTTCAAATGTGTTAGCCACGTTGGTGAGGCATAACTTTAACTTTGAAGGTGAATGGTTTCCACTTCCAGTTTGTATCGTTCTTCAAGTTTTACTGCTGATCAGCTGGTAAGTTAGTGAGTGCTTGGAGACAAGTTGGCATTTTCTATACAAACCTCTACAGTTGTTACCTGGATCCTCACTGGAGAGGGACATGTGACCAGAGACCATAGAGAGTGAATGATATTCTTTGACTTCAGGGGATTATGGGAAATAACTGCTGACAACGAGAAGTGGGCGTAACCTGAACTGAAGATCAAGTTTTTATGGCTTATTTTCTCATCATAAAGCATATTCATTCAACTTAGCTTCCATATTTTTTCGCATCTAAAGGCAAATAATCCTAATTATATTCACACCGGTGTATACAAACTTTTTTCTCAGGCCTGACAGAACCTGTACTGATTCGTTTGGATGTGGATTCCAAGCTCAGTGATCAGATCAAGGTAAAAAGGCAGAATTTGCTTTTGTTTTATTTACCTTTTGGTTAATCTGAGAAATTAGATGGAAGGTTTTGCATTATTTATTACAACCTGAGTACAGGATTATTGCATCTACTCTACATGCTAACTTATGTTAAATCAGCTACTGTGTCAGTGTCTTGGTTTTTCTACTTGTTGCTCTGTCTTCAGACACTTGCTATTCAAACATTTTGTATTCTTCTCCCAGAAATGTTGAAAGATTTAAATGTAAAGCCCAAAGCAAAAGTCCTTACAGTCACCTGATGTTTCCATGGCTTTGAGCATGTTTTAATTTCTTCTAACTTTCATCAGCTGTCATTCTTCCACCTGCGTGTGGATGACAAGCCGGCTCTGCTGCTCCACCTCCTGAGGAACGTAGTGAAGCCTCAGGAACAGACAGTGGTCTTTGCTGCCACCAAACACCATGTGGAGTACCTAAAGGAGGTAAGATAACAGTGTAGCCTAAATTTGTGAGAATGTTAAATATTGTTTTAAAAACTAGAGCTTTAGTTGACTTCTTTTTTTCCCCTGATGTCCAGCTGCTGTCGTCAGAAGGTTTAGAGTGTGCCTACATCTACAGTGCCCTTGATCAGACTGCCAGGAAGATCAACATTGGGAAATTTGTGCATCGGAAAGCCATGGTGCTTCTGGTGACTGATGTTGCTGCTCGTGGTATAGACATCCCCCTGCTGGATAATGTCATCAATTACAACTTCCCCTCCAAGGCCAAACTTTTCTTGCACAGAGTTGGTGAGCAGCTGCATGCAGAAGGAACAAAGTGATTGAGCCTCTTTAATTTGAAATGATTAGGCCAGCATTACGTGTATTTTCCCCCTGTCTTTTCCCATCAGGGCGTGTGGGACGAGCGGGCCGAAGTGGCACAGCCTATAGTCTGATTTGTCCTGATGAAATGCCTTATGTCTACGACCTCCACCTCTTCCTAGGGCGACCAGTTCAGTTTGCTTCACCTGAACACACACAAGGTAGACTCCACTGCATGCCTGTCAGGTCTTAAAGTGACAGATGAACTGTTTAACTGATGTGCTACACATTTGAGGTTGCTAATAAACTTTATTTAGTGCTCTTTTTATCTGTCACTGTATTGAAATGTCTGCATTTCTTTTCGTACTCCAGATTCAGAAGGTGTGTTTGGTCGAGTCCCCCAGAGGATCTTGGATGATGAAAGTGCTCATCTGATCACGTCTCACGAAAACTCCCTGGACCTGCAAAATCTGCTCCGTGTCTCAGAGAACGCCTACAAGCAGTACCTCAAGTCGCGGCCAAACCCCTCGCCGGAGTCCATCAGACGGGTTAAAAACACAGATGTGTCCAGCATGGGTGTCCATCCAGTACTTGGTAAGTTCAAAGGAGGATAAAGTATAAAAAGAAGAGAGAAATTATGAAAATAATCAAAAGGAGTAGTGAGGAACTGATGGCAGTTAAGTAAGACAATTTGATTTGTTTCAGGGTGTGGTCTGGAAAAAATGGAACTGGAGTGCCTTCAAATAGTCGATGCCATCAAGAGCTACAAATCCAAAGCGGTGAGTTTGATGCAGACACATCGCAGCGCTGCATTTTCTGGTAAAAAGTGTTCTAGTAAGCAAAGAAACGTATAATTGTCTCCTGAAATAGACCATCTTTGAAATCAACTCCAGTAGTAAGACACCAGCCAGTGAGGTGATGCGGGCCAAACGCTCTAAAGACACTCGGCTAGTGGACAAATTCAGCAAGCAGAGAGAAGACCGAGCTGCAGAAAGCAGGCTGCAGCAGCCAACCAACCCCACCACTACTGCTGACTGTGACATTACCGAAAAGGATGAGAGTGATTTAAAAGTAAGCATGGGTGAAGTATTGCTTCTTTCTTTCTTCCCTGGATCTCTGTAGTTGCAGGTTTACATCAGTTTCATTAAGGATTAAGCACACATTGAACTCCAGGAAATCATAAATTAAAGTGTGGATATTACCTGTCCACAGATTCATGGTGACTAACTGCTTTTTTAACTGTTTGGTGACTTTGCTTTGTTTGGCGATTGTAGAAATGGTTTACATGAGCTTATAGCTGAGATTCAGAGGTTTCTGCAGCTCTTATATTTCTGACCTCTTGTTATAACCGATTAAATGCGATCTCCTCCCTTTTGCCCCCATTTTTGGTGGTGTGGGTGCAAATGATCAGGCATGACATTCTCAAAATAAATCAGATAAGATACTGCAAATAATTATTTCTGCATTTGTGCGATTGAAATGAATTGAAAATGTGTATGCAATGATACAGTTTTAAAGATTTGGCCTAAATAATTTTTCGAGTGAATGAGCCTAAACATGATGACCTAACCAGTGACACCGTGTCACCTGTGACACACACACACACACACACACACACACACACACACACACACACACACACACACACACACACACACACACACACGTATGACTTTGCCGTTTCAGCTGAAACAATTTCAGTGTTTCAAACCATGTTCCAGGATTTTTCCTTCACCATTTATGAGGTTTCAAGAAGAAGATAAACGACAGATATGAATGTTTGAAAAAGTTATAGATGAAAAGATTTGATGAAAAATACTCAAAGGATAAATTCAATTGTTTATTGTTTTATGAATAAGTTGAAAAAGAAAAAGTTAACAAGTAAATAACGAAACAAGGTAAAATGAAGTAAGAACAAAACGATTAACAAGTAAATAACAGAAACAAGGTAAAATGAAGTAAGAACAAAACGTTAACAAGTAAATAAAGAAACAAGGTAAAATGAAGTAAGAACAAAACGTTAACAAGTAAATAAAGAAACAAGGTAAAATGAAGTAAGAACAAAACGTTAACAAGTAAATAAAGAAACAAGGTAAAATGAAGTAAGAACAAAAAGTTAAGTAAATAATGAAACAAGGTAGAGGAGAGAAAACCCCAACAATCCCCTCTGAGCACGCACTAGGCGACAGTGGGGAGGAAAAACTGCCTTTAAACGGGCAGAAACCTCCGGCAGAACCAGGCTCAGGAGGGGACAGTCAACTGCCGGGACTGGTTGGGGAGGTGAACAGAGGTGGAGCAAGACGAGGCTACACCAGGTGAGGAAGCAGTAGAGTTCCTCCTCCAGGGCCAGCGGAAGCGTTTGTTCTTCTTTTTCATGCAGTTTTCTACAAGAGCTTTTTTTTCCAGGATGAGGGTTCTCAACTCATCGATGGTTTCTTTGTTTTGTTTCTCAAGCTTCTTGCATGTTTTCTCCACCTCTTCCAAGGTTGCTTGTTTTTCTTCAAGCTTTTCCCTGAGCTCTTCGGATGTTTCCTCCTGCATTATCTTGTCCTTGTGCATGTCTGCGTTTCTCTGTTGTACTTCTTTGTACATGTCTTGTAGCTCCTCATTTCTTCTGTGGATATCTTGGAGCGTACGCTGCAGGTCGTCATGTATGTTGTCTTGTTCTTGCTTTTGCGCCTGCATTTCAGTGTGTTTGCGCTTCAAGTTGTTGTATTCCAACAATATCCCCTTAGTGAGCTCGGAGTTGTTTCTCGCCATTTGCTCCATCCTTTTCTGCATGTGCGAGCATTGTTTGTCCAGTTTTTCTTTTTCCCCTTCTAGTTGCTTTTTCTCTTGAAGAAGGTCTTTGTTTTGGCGCAGAGTATCATCCACCTTCTCTTTCAGCATTCTGTATTTTTCCTCCGTGACTTTGAGTTTGTGCTCCATGTCTCTTTGCTTTTTCTCCTGTTCTTCCTTCTGTTGGAGGATTTCTTTATTTTTTTTCACAGCTTCATCGAAGTTTGTTTGGAGCAGCCGATTCCTTTGGTCCATATATTGGAGATCCCATTCTGTCTTCTCAACCGTAGCTTTGCTGTCTTTAAGCTGGTTGGACATCTCCTTTAGTTCCGCGCTCTTTTGCTTGTTTTCCTTAATTAGGAAGACAATCTGCTCTCGGGCTTGTCCAAACTTGATTCCCCAACCCTCATTAATAATATTTATGTCGGGCTGGCGTTTTTGTCTTTCTTCCAGGCTTTTATATTTCACTTCCATCTGTCTACACTTCTCCTCCAGTTGAAGTTTCTCATCTTCAATCTGTTGAATTTTATTCTGGAGATGGTAGTTTTCCTTCTTACTGTCATGTAATGCCCTTTGGACGGCTAAGAGGTCATTTGGCTGGCCACGACAGGAAGGAGAAGCGGCGTAATCTTTTTGCCTTGGTTGGTGTCTTGTTGGATACATGTTGTTGAAGGTTGTACACGACAACTCTGAAAAGGTTTCCAAAAGTTTCTGTGGTGAACGCGTGAAGGCTGCAAACACAAATGCTGCGAGGACACGAACTAAAAAACTGCTGTTTCTCACCCCTGTTTAAGGACAAACTTCAAAGGATCAAAGTGTTGTGACATCATAACTCCGTGAGCCAATGAGATTGTCATGTGACATTTTGGAATGGAGATATTTTTTTTTAAACCGTTTTCAAATTTAACTTAATATTTGACTGTTTCTTAACTGACCTGTTTAGCTGATTAAGAAATGAATTGAAACGAGCATCACTAACGTTATATAACAGACAACAGAAAAAAAACAGGGTTTTTTTCTAAGTAATAGAGGTATAATACATTTTTTAATTTTTTAATTATCCTACTTTTTATAAGAGGGAACATTATTTAAAGAATATGTATTTAATTGGAAAACTCTCTATTCATCTAAAGGCTATAACAAAAAAGGTGAGCTTCCTGCTCAAAAATGAAATGACCAAAATAAATGGAGCATTTCTCTGCAATTACAAACTCTGTGTAAACAATCTTGGTTTCAAAATAAGGCTAATGCTTGTGAGATCTCATCACAGGTGTAAATATTACTGCAGATGTTACTATGTCAAAGTCTCACAACTGTCTTATGTTTATTTATGTAGGCAAGACCTACTTTTCACTTCTTTGCTTTGCTATATGTTCTTGAATGTATTAGTTTGCCAGCAGCACGAACATGTACTAGTGTCAATAATAATCGTACGGTGGATTAGAAAACCTGCTCACAAGTTGAATAAACACCCAGGATTGTTTCATCATTTTCATTCAAAACCAATATTTGAGTCAAAATGAGAAAGTTGTTTGTGCTGTCTGATGAAGAAGAAGCAAAATAAAGTGCAGTTTTGATGTAGATGATGTTGTATACAAACTAGAAGAGGAAGATAGTAGGATCTCTGTATCATGTTTTGTCACTTTGTGCCATGTAATTCTTTCTATTTCCACCAGGGGGTGTTTTCAGAGGTGGTAGGTGGTAAAAGAAGAGGTCAGCAGGAAGATGGCGAAGAGCGACCAAAGACCAAGAAAAAGAGGCAGTCAGGCAAAGATGAAGAGTATTATATCCCTTACAGACCTAAAGACTTTGACTCTGAGAGAGGGTGAGGCATTAAACTGTTGCATCTGTTTCTTTAAAACATGTGAATGGCTTTGTGTTTTATGCTGTTTTGTCCTGTGTTATGCGTCGACAGGTTGAGTCTCGGTGGAGAGGGCAGTGCTTTTGAACAGCAGGCCTCTTCAGCTGTCCTTGATCTCATGGGAGATGAAGGCGATCGCCTTAACCAGCAGAAGAAAATGATGAAATGGTACAAATTTCCCTATGTTTGACTCAGTATCCACCAAATGGTCATTTCAAACTATAATTTAAAGTCTTTTTTCCCCCTTCTTTTTTTAGGGACCGTAAGAGGAAGCGTTTTGTGAGAGAAACGGGAAAAGAAGACCAGAAGAAGAAGATCAAAACAGACAGCGGTCAGGTTATCAGTAACAAGAAGAACAGGAAGAACTTGTATCCTTCCAACAAAAAGCTTCTCTGTGTGCTGCTCTCAATGACCCTCTTCTCTACTCCTATGCAGGGCTCTAGACTAACTTTTTGCCATGGGCGTACCGGTATGCCTAACTTTTTAAAGTTAGGCGCACACAAATTTTATAATAATTTATATAATATAAAATTTTTTTTTTTAGTCGCACCACTGAAAACTTTGGTCGCATTTGCGACCAAATTGGTCGCACTCTAGAGCCCTGCTATGACAATATTAAGCTGTACTGTGAAGATGTTGTATCACTTGACAACATGTCAGTTATGAGGAGTGGAAGAAAAAATACAAGATTGATGATACAGGATCTGGATCAGATGGAGAAACAGGCGGAGGAGGCAGGAAGCCAGCAAGAGGTAGGAAGGCATCAAAATGAATAGCACAAACATGTCTGCCTGTTAAATATAGACCATCAGCCACCATGTTTTAACTCAACTCTAAAGGTAAATACTTCAAGTCCCTCTTCCAGCCTTGCGAGCTATAACCTCCAACCTCTTTGTTGTGTCGTGCCTCTCCCAGGTCGTGGCCGTGGCCGACGAGGTCCAAACGTACAGAGCTCCGGTGACCACAAAGCACGCTCGGAGCTGAAAACAAAGGATCAGATCATGAAGCAGCGCAAGAAAAAGCAGAAGCACCAGTTCCTGCAGGGCGGAGGGATGAGGAAGCTCCGCTCCAAGAACAAAAAGTGGCTCGGAGAAGTTAAAAAGTCAGGTTTTGGAAGGGGTGGCCATAAGAAAGGCAAGCTGAGGAAGAAACTGTGAGGAGGACAGAGGGTTGATGGTGTGGAGGACATCACGAGGAACTGGGTGATAAGCGTCAGAATCATCTGAGAACATCACCAAAGATTTTCCTGGTGCTTTGTGTGACTGTAGATTAAGGAGAAAATGATTTGTGCATCTTTACACTGCAGAAATGCACGTCACTTCTTCCTTGATGGCCTGCTGAACTCTGCGTTTGCCACAGAGTTATGTTTAATTATGATCCACTAACCTGGATTTACTACTTGTAAGCATGTTGGCTGTCTAATAAAAGTGTTTTGGAGTACTGAAATATGTCTTATCAAAATGGTAAAATACAGATATTAAATATTGTGTGCTTAATTTGCAGTTAGTTTCAAAAATCGTCTCACCTATCTTTTCTTAAAATAAGAGGTGCTCTATAAAAATGACATTAAATTCTGTAAACATGCTCTATTTGCAATTATTTATCATTACTGTTGTCCAAGTGGTCTCATTTCAAAGTTGAAAGCGAGCATCGGAACGGGCAAGAAAGGCGACTTTTAATTGACTTTGAATGTGTTGTGGTTACTGATATCAGATGGGCTGGGTTGAGAAACTGGCTTAGAATTCCTCTTGCCTTCAGCATGGCCACGCCCCTCTGACTTCTGCAATCAACAAGGCATTTTTACCCAGGGAAATGTTTATTTCGCTTTTCAGTTTGGACTGTTCTCTGTAAATTCCTGAGAAAATTTGAGAAGATCAGGAGTGTCTGAAAAACGTAAAACAGCCCATCTGTCACCAACAGCAATGCTGCCTTCAAAGTCACTTAAATCACCTTTTTTTTTTTTGGCATGTGATTGGCTGATTAGATATTTGCATTCAGAAGCAGCTGAATAGGTTCGTGGATAGTGGGTCTGTATTGTGTTATTGTATATTGTTTTTTTCAGTTATTGCTCTGGTATAGAAGTTTTTTTTTTCTTTAAGTAATTTAGTAATTCTAACATCTCCGCTTATGTGAAGTGTAGACCTAATAGTAAACATCATGTCCAGTTTTCAAATATTTTTAATCTTGTCTGGTAAAGTTTTCTTTTTTTTGTAATTCACTTACATTTAGGGAAGGAAAGTTTGAAGAAAGGAAATTTGACGTGTATGTTCTAAGATAACGGTGACATTGACGACCTTTATTATAACTGTATTGGGCATGTTCACTTAACCAACAAAAATAACAAACCAACAAAATAAGAAAGAGAATTAATGTTTTATAAAAAGAAACAATGACCAAGCCATCAGTTACTTTATATGCCTACAATATCCACATTTATTTTTATTAATAAAATTGGAAATGTAAGATATTACTAGATAAATTTACAAAAGAAATTTTAACTTAGTGTGGATTTTAGTATCTGCTTTTACTCTAATATTTATTGTATTTTCTTTTTTTTTACATTAAGTCAATTGATTAAAAAAAGGTTTATTTATTTGTTTTTAAAAAGCACTAATCTTTGGGGGTTATATTCATAACTAATAGTATGTAGCAGACTTTTTTCACTCATCAGTGATGCGCTGGCTCTGTCACATGTGAGTGTTTTTTTTTTTACCGTATTTCAATACATCATGTAATTTATTTCCTGCAGAAGATCCAACAGTCAATCATCCGACCAAAGAGACTTCTGTCATTCCTTCAGCTGCTTGGCAGGTGCAAAATATGACCACATGCGCAGCACAAGAAAGAGCAACACAACACTATCGAAGAGCAGGAGTCCATCTGGATGTGATTACAATGCTCCTGTTGTTTCGGGATGATATGGATACATACCATAATAAGTTACCCATTTATTCATTGCTGCTTGTCTGTGTGAAAGCAGCTGAAGATGAAGAACAATAGATTGGTACAAACACAACAGAGTAACCATGGAGATGGAGCACTGTCATAATTCCCAGTAGTGGGCTCTTTATATCACACCCGTTTATAGATCTTTGTGTTTAATGCACTTTTTATAACAGAAGCCAAAACTGAACTTGGTACTCATGTTGTGATTTAAATCCTGAATGCATTTAATTTGTGAGTAAAACTTTTAGGCTCAGTTACTTGTTAAAAGAGAGAGAGAGAAAATAAGGCTGCATATAATTTACCAACTAAAGCAGTGCATACAATATAAAATCTAGCTAAACAATTAACTCAAATAAAATGCATTATATGTCTACATTGAATGTAGCATGTACAAACGTGATTATGCAATATGAAGAAAATATAAGCGATTGTCCATTAACCTTATTTTTACATGCACACACATCTACAAATATTTATTTTGGGCTTTGCAACATGATCATATTCTAGAAAATGTAGATGTATTTACAGATATTATTATTCATTGTATGTGTATATTTACATGTATATGCACAATAACCATGTACATCCTGTGGAATTTATCTTGTCTATTCAACTCACAATCAGCACATCATAGATATAACGGGGCATAAAAGCCATTCATGCACTTACATACAAAAAGGGGACTTTTAGAATTAAATAAGATCTTTATATTTGTATTAAAAGAACGATTAAAATGAGGCTTACAAAAGTGTGTCACTGGGCAAACTTAATCAATGTGTTATTAAAATTTTGCAGTCCACTGTTTACAGACCAATATTAAGTACCGAATAAAATGTACAGGCAGACAAACTAAACAATGAAGCAATTTAGAAAAAAAAAGTCAAGCTAACTAATCTCCACTTGCTCATAACCAGGAATATGTCTTACTGCATGGAGAATAACATCCAGACAAGGAATTTGAACTGTCTGTCTCCAAAGTATCTGGACTGGAGGAGAGAATGTTGCCTATGATATCAGTTAATCCCCATGCACAGATACTGAACCACAGCCTACCTTTTCTTCATATCCGCATCCTCTGTGAAACCATCCCTCACCCACCTTGTCTATCTCAAGTCCCCACTCCCCGTCCTGGCACTCTCTAGTGCTACAGCGGCTCTCCAGTCATCAGGAACGGCAGCTTTATCTTTGTTTAGAGTTCCCAGGACTAACACAGCATCCACTTGAGATATGACAAGAGCTTGAGCATCAGAGTGCTGCAAGTCATATAACACTAGGATGCATATGTTACACAGTTATACATATATGTGTTTAATTATAGAATTTGACATGCTGCTTTATTAAGCGTAGTTGATTTAAAGCTGCAATTTCTTTTTTTACATTTGTAGTTAGCTCTGCAAACTTTGAAGCAGTGCTGCTTATTATTTTGGCACTCAATCTGTTGCGTTCTGTCCTTCTTGATACTGTAAAGGATAGTCTGACTATTGTATTGTATTGTATTGTAAACTGTTTTATTGTAAAATACCCTAATAATAAACAAACAAACAAACAAACAAACAAACAAATAAATAAATAAATAAATAAATAAATAAATAAATAAATAAATATTAATGTTAATAAATGCAGTCTATTTAATTTAATCTCTTTTTAATTAATATCTTAATTATTATATACAATTATTTTTATGTTACTTTAGTAATACTTTAAATGCATAGATGATGTGCAAAAGTAAAATAAATAACATATACATAAATAAATGAGGTTAGGGAAACAAAATAGGCTAAATAAATAGAGAAAAAATATATATAACATTTTGTAAAGTAATACCTTTATTTTGATTATATTATTTGTTGTATTTAATGGCATAATATTTTACACATTGACTAATTTGGTTAGTTCTTTACTTATTTGTGATCTTGGCAGTTTTGGTCCTCCATATTTGATATCAGAACAATATATTTAGATTTTCTTTCCCCCATAGTTATCTCATTAATCTTAATCTTTTATCAGTGTAATTATCTCTTTGCAGATGTGTGTGTGTTTCATTCCTTCCCAAGCAGCCTTCTTTGCATGCAGTCTGGCTCTCTTCTCTATGTGCTCTCTCCAGTGATAAGATTGCTGCCCTTTCTCAGGCTATCGCTTACAAGGCAAAAGGCCACTTGTGGAATGACAGGGCCAACAGGACTGACATTAACCGCTCTCAGTAATTTTATTTTTCTATGGGGGGAAAAATGCCAACAACTCGTTAAAAGTATAACAACATGAATACCTTCAATGGGGAATTTTCTGTGAGTGTGTGTGACTGTTGTTGTTGTGTTCTTGTTTTATACAGCTTTCAAGGTCTGGCCTGGCAGACTGGGTGGAGCTGAGATGTTGTTGGGTCAAATGCTGGTTAGCTTGGTTTATTGTCAAATTATAATTACAGTGCTGTGGCTTTGTTTTGGAAACAGGCAGCCTATGAAGATGTTTGGAACAACCTGCTATGCAGATGCTTAAAGGGAACCTAAAATTAGCTTGATCACAAGGGAAGGACTGCAGGCTGTCTCGAGCCAGAAATGTCCTAATTAAAATAGAAAGGTCTGTTGGGATTGTGTGCCTGTAAGCCTTTTACTAAGACAAATAGGAACCAGATTGGCATCAAACCAATCTGAATGTCAAAAATCTGAAAGGACTGTGATGAAGTGTTACAAGCTGAAGTTCAGAAATGAGCTGCAGCAGTACCTATTGCAAGCATATTGTGAAAGGAAATACACTTCTTCAGATGCTTCTAAAATCTGTTTACACTTGCATCATATCAAATTGTGTAACAACAAATAAATGAGTTAAACAGCTTAGAATCCTTCAGTCCTGATAATGGAAAACGTCTGACCCCAATCACACTCGTAGCCCGGCTACAAACTGCACGTGCACTGTCTGACATGTCCTCTGCTTATCTTCAGATTATTAATCGTTATTTGGAAATATTTGAATGAAATGTCAGGAAAACAATTTGTCATCACCGCAGCAATGATTACTTTAATATGTCAGTGACTTTGTGGATTTGAAACATTAAACATTAACTGATGTATGACATAAGCTGTCTAAGCTGAATCCCTTCTTAAATTGCCTCAGTATATGCTCTCTGGAAAGACATGCCGTCTAAAATTCACGATCTTCCAATTGTTATGTACAGAAAATCTGTCACTGCCACAGAGCTGTGTCTCTGCTATGATCTGTTACTGCTGACAAGCTGTAAATCTGGGTGCACCCTCCGCAAAAAGGAAAGAGGCTTTCCAGCTAGGACAATTACATCTACAGCAAGCTGCTAGATGGTGTTTCCACTGCTCGCCTGTGTGCTATTATAGTAAAATGCAGCCAGTATGCAAAGCCTTTTCCCTGATTTGGATTTCTTTTTTTTTTATTACCCTCAGCATCTTCCAACATTCTCTTTATTTTGTGTCACTTTGACCACAAACGCTGAATATAGAGGTTGTTGGGTTGGTTGTGCGTGTCCCAACGTTGAATAGTTAGTTAAATATACAGTTGTAGGCCTTTGGAAATTAACAACACACGTCTGCTGCGAACACATACGTTTAGTTTGTGCACAATTAAGAGCATCTGCATTTTGATTTTTAGACCACTGTGCTTTGGAGAGGGGAAACATGCTGGCACGGAGCCACAGCTCATCATCCCATTGGATTAGGACTCAGAGAGGGTTATTTTTGGGGATGTTCAGGTGCCTGGGTCCCCGTCAGAAAGCCCTTATAAAGAGGTCCTCTCTGGGTGGGTGGAAAGTGAGTTATCAACTCCACTGTCGCTTCTCGATGGGGCCGACTCATTTGCATCTAGTCAACACCTTCCACCCCTCTCTGGCACAGAACCCGGCTCCCTAAAGTGACCAATGGCCCTGCACCTTTTTCCTTGCATACAATATCCCTCCCCATACCATCATTCATCTGTGGGTAAGCATTAAAAAAACTGCTTACCTACATTAGTTCAGAAGAGCCATTGTGGATTTGATTTCTTTAACTGCAGACTGTCAGTTTGTGCATTTGTATCCCTTTCAACAGTTAACTTCACGTCCATGCATCCTGATCCAGGCCATAAAGCCTTTTGCATTTGACTTAACATGTTGAAGAATAGCATAACCACATCTTTCCATCCTTTCCTCCCCCCTCTACCCTCCTCTCCTTTCCTTGTCTAAGGAATGTTTTCCTAGACTCTCTTTTCACCCTCTGTGAGCTGTCTGTCTCTCTGTGGTTCCACACTTCATTTGTCTTCCACAGGATCAGAGAAACAGTGAAAATCAAAATAATCACTGGACATTGAAGCAGTAGGATGCTTAAAGCAAACCATGGATAACAAGATGACAAAGTTTGTTAAGACAGAGGCTCTCGAGAATCTGGACAGTCCAGACAGTTGTTGTATCTGTTATCCATATTTATCAAGTTCTCGGTTTCTTTGTAAACGCTGAGCACATTCTCTTATATTCACATCATGAATATCTTGTGGTTCATGTTGTAGAGCTTCAAAACATTTGACTTGTGTAATTGTGTTTAGAGAGTTTTTGCACATTTTATTAAGTGATGAACATGAATTTGATACACATTAAACTTTTTAAAAAATTGAACTTTTTCTGTATTTGTCTCTCTAATATTGCATATTATGAACTATTAAAAAAAGATTTTCAAGAAGTTTCTTTATATATTATATATATATCTTGAGATATTTTTAACCCCACTTTATAATAATATAATCTAAGACTAAACTAATACACTCAAGCTCTAGTATATGTTTTTACTTTACATTACTTTTTTGTGGTTAATGTTTTACAGGAAAGGATATCCACACATGCACATACACTCCTGCTATTACCTTAGTCACCAAAAGATGGCGGTATTACCATTGATGGCAGGTCAGACTCAGATGACTGAAAGTCATTTCTGTGAACCCCCACCGTGGCACAAGTTCTGGTTGTTTGTGAGTGATTTTAAAATGAGCACACGTTCAGGCACTGTCCAGTGTGGAAAGGTTTGTGTGTGAGGCCATTCATCAGGGATCCCTGAGAGCTAACAATATTTTGAAAAGTGGCCCCCAACTGTTCATTTGCAGTATGCACGTTGGGGTGTTTGCAGGAGTCTCCTGAAGCCTAATATTTGTACAGCCAGGTGCAGAGCTAAAAGGTTATATTCTTTACATCTGCTGTGTTGAGTAATATAGATGTAAAAGACAGAATGACTTAAAATTACAGTTATGGTGCCTGGAGAGGGGATGAGGAGTGCTGTAACCTTTTCCATAAGTTGAACTAAGGATTGTGATTGGTTAAAGACTATTTTCACATCTCTCACTCCCCCTTGCTTCCTCCCCTCGCCGTCACACCAGACCCTGGATGGCATGCAAGGCCCTGACCACCGCTGCAGCTTGGCGCCAAGAGGGTACAGTGTATGTGTGTATGTGGGTGTGTATGTGTGTGTGCTTGTGCGCATGCGTTGTATGCATGAGTCAGTTTTGAGGGCCGAGACCCCGGATATGTTGTGGAAGTGTCCAGTGGACAGGGGCCAAACAGGACACGACCTCCTGGAGGAAGCTCAGCCGACCCTATAGGCCAAATAACTATCAATCAACCCAATTTGTCCCGCCCCCAGCTGACCACTTCAAACGCACGGCAGGATCACACCCATGGTCAGCTTTTTTTAATCTCTTGTATAAATGACCTCATTTTGTTTAGATCACTTCGTCAAATTGGGCGCTAGTAGAGCTCTAAATATTTTAAAATGGGCAGATTACAGGCAGTTATGTGTTGATTGACCAGAATTCAAGCTTTCTATGTAAAAGCAGAGTATGACATACGTCTGTATCAGTCACCTGTAACTGTTGGACACGATTATTTATTAGTATTTTGAACTCCACTGTAATTTAGCAGGGGAACTTTCATTACTCCCAATTCACAGCAACTGCAGATCAAAGATTCTCCTCCTCTGCAGGCTGTCCAGGGTTGAGCCTACGCTTCGGACAAATGACCACCAGGTCAGAAACTCAGTTCCGCTGAGGGTAGAGGCCACGGGCCTGTACTGACCCTGGACTGATGCCACTGTGCTATGAACTACTTCTTATGGCTTTCATTTTCAAACAAAGCAGTTTGGGTTACTCTGGGTTACGTTTTTGTTCTGCGGTGGCTGCACTGCTATGACAGCTTGGTAAAAAGTCAGCTTTTTATTATTTTCCTTATGCCACAGTTTTTACCCAATACTTTATATTTTATATTAATTGATGTTAATTTTGACATAAAAGTTAAAATAAAAACTTTGCTGCAAGATGTGGCCCACAGGTTTAGCACTTTTTCCTTCATTCAGGTAATTACAGCAGTCATCTGGATTTTAATTTTCATTTGTAAGTGTTGCTGTGCGTTTGTTATCTTCAAACTCAGATTTACTTGTTTGTGCAACACTTTTGTTGCCTGTAGGATGATGTTGCTTTGCTCCACATATACAACCTAAAACAAAGAAACAGGCTAAAGATGCAGAACAAGGACCAGAGTTAGCAGACATATGGATGTCTTACTGTTGTCTGTGTCTGGAGGGAAAGGGCTAAAGGTGCTAATTAACAGGGCTGTCAGTGGTTCCTTGAAGTGAAGTGAACTTGCCGATAACCAGAGTGGCTTGTGGAGGAAAACTGACGGGGCCCTCAAACCATCTGGATCTTGTTCTCCTAAAAACTCCAGGCTGTGGCACAAAATTGTGTATTAGCAATGAAATCTAAAGATGGATATAAAGGAAAATGGGACTTCACTGTGTTTTCTAAGGTAGAAAGTCAGTGTAAGGTAGCAGTGTTGACAGGTGCTGTAGATAAACAAGTAATAAGGTTTGTACAATATAAACTTGAGATTTTTGTCAATTTCATTTGCTTACAACACATTTCTGCCAAAACACAAAGCAAGAAACACAACCGTTACAGCATATGAAATGTGTGAGACCTTATATTCTTGCTGATATTCAAAAATAGCAACAAAAACAGCAAGCCGCCCCCTCCCCCCCCCCAAATGGCTTTGATTTTCCCCCTTTATGTTTCCTTGATGTCTTCAGCGATGGAGCTCGGCTGTGACAGCGTGCTATCCTGTGACTCTGGAGGGTCTGTGTAGCTCATCTCCTGCAGGTAATCAACCATCATTCTTTCATGAGGCTCTGAGTGTTCAGGAGAGACTCTGGATCTCCCCTGCTGCTTCTGCCAGCAATACATCCTGCTACACGTTAGGAAACATGACAACTGCACTCCCTCCCAGTTCAATGCACCTGAACACACTCCTGTATCTCATGACATGATAGGTCAAGTCAGAGCTCTTTTTGCTGGAGTCCGCTTCAAGGGAGCTGAGAAAGGAGTGGTATAGATTAGGATCTTTACAAAAAACACGATTCTGTTTGGTGAAGCTGAACCGTACTGTAATTAAAATGCACTGTAGAAAAAAAAGGAAAAAAAAATCCTTAAAGTTTTTTTTTGTCTTTGTCACCTACTCCTCTTATTTATATCAGAAGGCAATAAAATGTACAGAATGAATGTCACTACTTTCAGATTTAGAGAGATCGCTGTAAATATAAGTGACTGGAACTTAAAGGCCTTACACAAAGTAGTGCTGGAGCAGCAGACTGCTCACAATCTAATTTCTGGTGTAAAGCATTTAGCCCATTACATTAACAGGCAGCAAATTCTACAGTGTTGGTTGTTTAAAGTTCAACACCAATGGCTAAAAATGGCTAACATGGTTGCACCATATTGAACACACATATAAATCTGGCTCATACTTAATGCATACTCATACTTAACTTCATTGTGAAAAATTAGCTTGACACAATGTGGGATTCAATATGCATCTTTAAACATTTTGAATGAGTTGACTTTAAATGTGCATTAAGGGATTTTAATAGAAGTAACTACACAATGCTTCATTTAATTTTACCATAAGCAGCACCTCTGTCTATGCATTTAATGTAACAGTAATCCACTCTAATCTAATAAAACTATAAACCAGTTATAGGTGGCAAAATGTTACTGGAGATTTATTATTATTATTATTAACTAAGAAATTGTCACATTCAAAAATACATTCTCAAGTATATATATATATATATATATATACATATGTGTGTATATGTAATATGAAATATGATTGAACCGATAAGTTAGAGGGGTTAGAGAAATGAACAAACAGCATTTGCTATGTTCCTGCTGTTCACTGCTGCAAACATAAAATGATTAAAGTAAAAATAAAGCAGTCTTATGTTAATGTGTCACCCTCACCCTCAGAAGCACTCCCCGTGGGTGCCTGTTTAGCTTATAGGGGGAGCAGGCAGCCATTTGCCCCAAGGCTGAATGCGACAGGCCAGGTTTGACTCTGACTCCTTTGCTGCATGTGTTAATCCATTTCCCTGCCTACTTTTCACTACGCTATTTAATAAAGTCAAAAAGGCCAAAAAAAAAACTATGTTAAAAAAAGCTCTGCCCTCTTCTTGCACCTTTTATGTTGTCACGAGTGATTATATTTCTGCAACTTTTCAGCATTTACAGGCTTTGTTGTGCCTTCACTTTGAGATTCTGCTTTTAAACGTGATCTCTGACTTTATAAACTGGTCTTTTTGGATAAACTGCAATTCTTGGATTTATTCAAAACTCTGGTCTAGATGAACCAATTAAAGTGATCAGAAGATGAGACACATAAATCATCAGTTCAAGTTAGTATTCTGGAAAGTGCACACGCATAACAAAGCACACCTTACTTCTCTGATTGGCAAGTTATTGCTTTTGTTCCTCTTTATGCTGTCAGAAGCAAATTCATTGCATAAAGATTATTTTACATTTTTCCCCCCTCAATGACTGACTTACAACTGACAACCAGCACACAGCACGTCCACTTTATTGGCTCTTCCATGAACCAAGAACTGTCCAGAATGGCAAATCTTTTTACAGGACGCCTGGTGTTTTTACGCTTGCTGTATTCTTGAAGACTTACTGCAGTCTCTTTTTCTTTTCTCTCAACTTATCTCATCGCTTCCATATATTTTTAGGATTAAGTGTGGGTATATTGTGCCTGTGTGTGTTTGCGTGCACACATCATTTGTGCGCCTTTGTTCGTGAGACATGGTTTTATCAGTGTAGCTCAGTGGTTAAACAAAAATGGTTGAAATGATATCCAGAGCTCAGACATCAAACACCAGAGGCCAGTTGAGTTATGGCGCATCGATCGACTGCAAGAACAAAGGGAGGGGGGGGGGTTAACGGGATGGAAATCGTGGAAGAAAGAGATAGATGAAGTAGACAGAAGACAAGCAGCCCAGAGTCTGCAGGCAGATTCTGTTTGGGGTCTGAGGCTCTGGGGTTTATGTCAGTCAGGATCTGGAGGAAAAGTTGCTCCCTTGAGAAAAAGAATGGAAAGAAAAAGAGAGAGAGGGATGCAAGCGGATGTGTGGGGCACTAAGAGTCTAGATGACAGGTGACATTAACCAGGTGCCCTCCTGGCCCAGCTGTCAATTCATCACTTTCCCTTCTTCTCCTCAACAATAAAACTTTAAGAATGTTTAAAAAAAAAAAAAAAACATGGGCCAAAGTCAGGTGCTGCATTCGAGCATGCACGGCTGCTGAGTTTCTGTCTGCCTGTGTCTGTTTTTCTAAGCTGTTACAGTCGGGTATGGGCACATGTCTGGATGTTGATGAATAACCAGACCCTCTTTAGTTATCTTCACTTCCTTTCAGAGTTTCAAGTGAGAGCCAGATGTAGCTATTTATCTTAATCTTACCTCTCATTCAGATGAAGTTTGATGCCATTTCTCTTTTCATTAAATTATCAAGCATTAGGACAAGTTGTTATAAGGTGAAAAAAAAAAATCAGGACGTGCTGAGTACATTTTCACCATATGTTTAAAATGCCAAAGCAAAAGACAAATGCCCGCAAAAAAAAAAAAAATGCGGTAGACTTAAATAATCTGGACGCTGTATGACAAAAGATGTGTGACCCCAGGAAGCTGCTTCATGTACACATAAAGATTTAATTTACTGTAGTAATATTCAAGCTAATGCATTTAAGATGTACTTGAGAAAAACCTTTCGAGACAAAGACAGCCTGAGTGTTGAGTCAGAGGAGATGGGGCTCCTCACACCATTGTAAATAGACGACTGTATAATACATCATAAATCATTCAACACGCACCACATTTGACTAATTCATTGTCTGCCCTAGTCTTATGTGAGTTCTTAAATACAGATCTATAATAATACTTACAATAATACCAATACTACTATTAAAAATAATAATGGTAATACTAATGAACAGTGTTGGTACTGGGCAATTTTAGGAAGTAGAACGCAGTAAAAACACAGCAAACTTCAGTTCCTCCAAGACGTTATTAATTTGTCTCTAGCACCACATATTGACAGCGTGCACTCTTGTTGTGTGCAATTAACAGAGTTTACATGGTGTCATCCTCAGTGATGACAGACCACAGGCTATGAAAGCTCTCTGACAAGGAGCATGGCTCATATATGTGGATCGTTCAGGACGTGTGAGTGTTGCAAAAAGATGATCAAAACCACATTTTATTTAAAAAATTGGTGAGGGAGTGTCAAAGACGCTCACGTGTCCGTGAGTCATCTCTCAGAGCAGGCTCTTCTCTCCCTTCCCTAACCGCTTGGAAGGGAGAGAATGGGCCCATTAAAGAAAAACGATAAAAACATGGAAATGAACTAATGACACAGGCTTTTGTTATGTTTTTGTTATGTTGCTGCATGTTATATCTACTCCGTTTGATTTCATCTCTCTCTCCTTTAACTTAGAGGCTAAAATGTAAAAACATGACTTTGGAGTTTCAGCACCTTTATGAAATTTATGTTGTTCATCACTTTTGTGGATGTTTCCTCTTCTTCATACACTAGTAATTAAAACCATGAGGTCTTGGATATTGTTCTTCACACGGTTGCATCTCACAGCACATTAAACATTGAAGAACGCAGCTGAAAAGGTTTGTGGTGTGTTCAGACAGCGGTAATGACCTGGGCGAGTGAAGAAGAGAGGACTCCTGTGTGCACAAGTCTGTGCAGAAAGGCGCATGGCTAAAGCACATGTACGTGTGCTCACAAGGTGGCTGTATTGTGCTGCAGTAATTGATAATAAACAGGTCTCATAGAGGGGATTTTTATTACTTTTCCAGTCTTGTTAATTCAGAAAAGAAATGTTTGGTTCTTTCCTCCCTCTTTTTAACTGAGGTTCTTGTTGGCCAGCTCCATGAACGTACCTTTATTATGGGCACCGGTGGTCAGGCTGCTTTAACTGGCTCTGTCAATAACAGAGGCGGAAATCTGGTGGCTGCCATGTCAGGTCCAACACTGCACAGAGTGTTCAATAGGGAATAGTGCGCCTTAAATGAGAACTGTGCAGGAGTTTTTCTTTTCCGCCAGCTGTTGTTTATTTTACAAAATATACAGAAATAAAATAGAATTTTACTCTAATGACAAAGTAAGATGAGTTTGTGAGCCAGCTAGGATAGATAATAGATTTGCAGTCCAAAAAAACAAACATTACATAACTGAAGGTTTCTGTGAATTGTCCCATTTCATGCAAATGAACAACTGAGTTTTGTATTCTTTCAGTTAAGCATGTAACAACCATTATCATATAGTTTCCAGCTGAATGGGTTTGGCTGTATGCATGAATACATTAAAACAATTCACTGCAATCACACACATTTTCAAGTAGTATTTCTTACACCCACCATTGTTCATGTTGTTTGTGTTGGCTGTGGGGGTGAAATTAAAAAAAAGTTTTTATAGTACTTTATAAATCAGCTATAGCCAGTCAACAGTGGTGTTTATCCCTTGTTGTCAGTATTTTCTGTGAAATCAACCGTCCAGATTGCCGCCCTTTGTGTTGGGGATTGAGGTTGAACGGTGGGTGGGGGGTAGCAGGAAGAGCGGAGGGCTGGGAGCGAATTCTTGTCCAAACATTCTGCACGCGGATTTGTATTCATTGCACCCCTGCTGCTATTGATATCATTACGCAGGGTGCTCATGCTGCGAGGAGGGGCCTGGGACTGGCAACGGGGAGGTCATGGAGCTGCAGGCCCTAACGAGAAGTGACACTGGCTCCAGGTCGGCCAAGCATCTACCGGATTTCAATGGGAGCCGCACTTTCCCAGTCAGCGCATTAGATCAAAGATCATTACCTGCTAATCAAAACACATGAACATAAGGGGCTTCCCTTCTTCCAGCCTTTCTTTGGAGGAGATGTGCTGGTAAACGAAGGAGGAGACAGGAGCAGCTACTAGACTGGATGGAGCTCCATGGCCCCATGAAAATGGACACTGCACTGAGCCTATTACTTCCTGGACTCATTCACGTGCCTTGGCTGACCAGCTTTAAACTAATGGTTTAAAGAAACATTGCCACAAAATCAGATTAGGTTACATTTCATTGCTATTAAAGCTTAAACAAAATTCACTGAGTTCTTTATGAATGAGATGCATCATCAGTAGCTTCCATCATACTTGAGACGGACTCACGTGGGATATTTTGGGATGTGTGCTTCTGTTTGCATCTGTGTGGCTATTTTTAAACCTTTTGTCTCTGTACTTGCTTCATCACTATCATTACAGACTGCGTTCAGTGAGCTGCTCTTTGCCGTAAGACTTGATTGCAGCACTTGTCCTGATAGGAACAGACCTTTTTGCTTCTTTAGATAGCTTTGCAGCCAAAGAATGCCTTTGTTTCAAATCATAGAACCAACATCTGATTAAAGACAGTACAGAAAAAGTTAGGCAATATTTCTGTCTTACACTCTCCTTTAGTGCACGAGATCCCTCTGGGATGTTCACAATATTAAGTTGTGTTGTCCACTTACATCGCTTGAAGTGTTTCAGCAAAACTGGAGTAAAGGGGTGGCAGAAAATACGTCGCTTCTGGGTAGAGGCCTGGGTTTTTAAATGTCAATCCCCCCTTGGTCAACATGGGACAGAACAAGAACAAGTGACTACAGAGAGGGGGAGCAGTGGAGGATATTTTGCTGCCGTACTAAAGGCTCCATGGCCCATTAATCGTTTGTTTGAGTTTCCGCCCCGGCGAGCATGTCATGTCTCTATTAGAGAGGGTTTGTTTCTTCTTCCTGTCCGTCTCTTGGCAGCAGGGGGCTCTCACACATCTCATTTGGCCACGTACTGCTGTCTGGTGCCAGGCAGGCTGCCCTGCATTGTGTACGTGTGTGCACAAATTTGTATATATGTGTGTATTTGTGTGTCCAAATGTACGCTGTGAATTTCATGTTTTTAGACTACTCATCTCATTGAGGTGAACTTTAATGCTATTTGAGCTAGTAGGGTATGTTTCCAATGTGATCTGCTGCACACAGCAAATCCCTCCTAAATACTGTTGTCAGTTACTTAATCCTTCCGACTACTGCAATTCATGGATTACTCATAATTGGATTACTTTTGTTATTTTATTGCCTTTGTTTGCTCCGGTAATATGCAAAACAAATTATTATATATCTATATAAATTTTCTCTAACTTCAGCGTCCATGCTGCTAAATGTTGAAGTTGCAAAGGGCTTTTTGATAGTAATAGCTGAAAACACTTAAGCTGGGGCAATAAAAATGAAAGAACACTTATTCACTGAGCGTCATACTTTTAGACTAATTGTGAGCTATGGCGGACGTAATACTATGTTGAAAGTTGCAGTTAAAAATCCCGTTTTAAACTTAAGGAGAGTGATGATTGAAGGACGACTTCATTAATTCAAGAACTGGATACAAAGTCAGTTATTGGCAATTGCTGTTGCTTAATTTGGCAGTTGTTTTACTTCTTAGATTACATGCTGTATGAATTTTCCTTGGAGCAACCAAAGTCACAGGAGCAAAAGCTCAGTATAATTTTTTTGAAATATGGTATTTCTTCTGCAGACATATTCTGGGTGAAATGCTGAGAAACAACATTCCAGTGAGTCTGCTGACTTCCTTACTGAGTCTTCAGTGCAGGAGCCAAGCCACTCTGCTGCTGCCTATCTTGATGTTAGTTTGACCGTTGACCTAAGACTATGCTGCAGACATCAGACTGGTGACCTGTCAAGCAGGCCCCTTTATTCCCGTGACCTGCGAAGCTTTCCCCTTTAAACTGAAATATGGCTGCCAAGCCTGCAGAAGCCGGCCAATTAGAAAGTGGAAAGAAATCAGAGTGGCACAATGAGCCGAGACTAATAGAGTCCTCTTTATCTGCCGCCTGCCCGTCTGAATGCCTCCCTGCTCTCTTAATGCCCTCAACACTCCTGCTGCCATTCTACTGATTGCCTCTGTGCACAATTGGAAAAATGTCAATAAGAACTGTTCATTGTGATTGATTATTCCTGCTTTTCTTTAAAACAATGCTCAGCAGCTCTATGTACAGTGCCACAAAAAAGCATTTGCCCCTTCCCGAGTTATCTTTTTTTCTTTTTGCATGTTTGTCAGACTTACATGTTTTAGAGCATCAGACAAAGTTTAATATTAGACACCAGTAAATCAAGTAAATACAGTAGAGTTTTAAAATGATTTCATTTATTAGGCTTAACATTTTTGGGCAACCCCCTTTTTTCACTTGTCACACTTGTTGATTCAAGAAATCACTAAAATTGAACCTGTCTGACAAAGTGGAGTAGGCTAAAAGATTTTAAAATGATAGACATGATGTCACAAGCCAAAGTCATTGACATATATTAGTCTGAAAAAGGTTACAAAGCCATTTCTAATCTTTTGCTATTGTCCACAATTGGACAAAACACAAATGGAATAGTGGCGATCCTTCCCCGGACTAACCACCCACAAAAATTTCTCCAAGAGCACATCAACGATTCATCCAGGGGGTCACAAAATAACCCACAACAATATCTAAAGAACATCAGACCTGAAGAACTCCAGGTCTCACTATTCTCAGTTAAGGTTCATGATTCAACAATAAGAAAGACACTGGGAAAAATGGCATCCATTGGAGAGATCCAAGGTGAAAACAGTCCTGACCACAAAAAAGGCAATGCCTTATTTTTTGCCAGAAAACACATCTTGATGATCCACAAGACCGCAAAATGGGTCAAAAGCTGAACATCTTGGAAGGTTTGAGCCCCGTTACATCCGGTGTAAAACTAACACAGCATTTTATAAAAAGAACATCACACCATTGCTCAAACATGGTGGTGGTAGTGTGATGGTCTGGGGCTCGTTTGCTGCTTCAGGACCTGCATGATTTGCTGTAATTGTTGGAACCATGAATTCTGCCCAGTTCACGCCCTGAAACTCAAGCTCCCTTTGGTTATGCAGCAGGACAATGATCTGAAATGCACCAGCAAGTCCAGCTCTGAATGGCTCAGAAACAAAATAAAGGTTTTGGAGTGGACTAGTCAAAATCCTGTTTGATTAAGATGCAGATCTTAAACAGGCCCTTCATGCTTGACAACCCAACAATGTGGTTGCATTAAAACAATTCTGCAAGGAAGAGTGAGCCAAAATTCCTCCACAGCAATGTTAAAGACTCATTACCAGTTATTGCAAACGCTTGATTGCAGTTCTTGCTGCCAAGGATAACACAACCAGTTATTAGGTTTAGGGGCAATACATTTTTTCTTTCTTTCTTATATTTAGCAGGGACAACACATGTTAATGAGCATCAACATACCAAACGTATAAAGTGTAAACATGCCAGATTATAGCAAAACTACTAATTTACATCTATAGTCCCAGGACAGGTCACATAAAAGCTTTTCATATGCCGCAGTTCCTTTAATACATGAAGTCATCACTTAAAAACTGCACTTTTATATTCACTCAGGTTATCTTTGTCTAGTATATACAAACAATATTTGTTTGATGATCTGAAACATGTTCATGTTTCAGATTAACACTGTATATCACAAACATAGAGTAACACAGGTAGCAGAGATTGTCTAAATCATGGATAATGTCAAAGAGATTGGCCTGGGGGGGAAACAAGACCAAAGGTTACAGAAGAAAATGAAATAAGAATGTTAGAAACTGACAAATGCAATAAATTGTTGGCATCCAGTCAGGCAAACCGCGGAAGCAGCGGTTGAAATGATTATGTTCCTTTAGTATTCCCCTTCATTAAGTAACTTCATCATGATCATATGCTTGTCAGCCATCCAGTTGCCACAATATACTATACTGTGATGAAAAACACAAAACTGTATAACACAATAAAGCTCATTGAAAATAATATGAGGGTTTGTAATCTTGTTTTCATCTAGAAATCTGAGATAATCCAAAATGCATTTTTTATTGTTTCTCTAATGGAGTACTTGAACAACCTCAATACCCACAACAATGCTGTATGACTCAGGATTTTGTTTTTAATGATTCAAATATAAACTGAAACTGAGTGTGGTAATTCATTAACAACATCATATTTTTACATTTTTGTCTGTAAGTTTAAAAGCCTATCCAAATGTCTATTTTTTGTTTTGGAAAAAAGTCAAACCCCTTACAAAACTATGAAAGAATTTTTATTATTATTATTTTAATATTCACTATTTGAATAAACTCTGCATATATTAAGGGCATATTATTAATGATGGATTTAAACTTTCACTTGTTTTATAAATTATCTGTTCAAGCCATGAATTTATATGAATCATTAAAACTTTTTAAAACTGTGACACTCCTGCAGCTGAAATATCTTTTATTGCTGGAAGTTGTCTGTGTGGTCCTTGTTTTTCTGTTTGAGGTGGCCAGTCCCAGTTCCTCGTGTCTTTAGTCTTCCTTGAATGTCACCGATTTTTCCTGATGCGTTAGCAAAGACAAAGAAGGTCTACTTGCACATGCATTTTTATTTTCTCCCCTCTGGTCTTATTTACTTCCAGGACTTTTCCTCTTTCTTTTTGCACTTAAAGCAAGTTTGCATCCTTAAGCAGCTTAGGGATGCTGCAGTCAGCAAGGACAATTGTCTCAGTTTAAAAACAAGGACACTCATCTCTGGAGGTGTTTTCCTGAATGACCTGGTACACATTTGAGTAACTTGTTCAGTGGCGGTGTCCTTTTATCACAATTCCCACAGGAGAATGAAAGAGTGCCACCAAAGGCAGCAGAGTGTCCAGAGCTTAGGAAAACTAGGGACAAAATCAATTGCTTACTAGAGTGGAAGTATTGTAGACTGTAAGCTGAAATTTCTCACCTTGTTCTGAAACCCAGCTAACCTTGCCCCCATCTCCACCATGTGCTGGATTGATATCTGTTGCGCTTGTAGATGTAGATGTTGTTTTTCGATTGCAAACCTAAATTAAGGAGTGTCTTGACTTTACTGTTTCTGTCCCGGCTTGCCCATCATGCAAAACTGAAAAACACCAGCAAAAAGTTATAAATTTATTGGAAGGCCAAAGAAAAGTATCCATATTGTGTAACTGCATTTATTGTACTTATTACAGATTGCTATTGTGGTTGTAACAAGTATTACAAAAGCAAAGAGGCAAAAGAGCTATGTTAAACCTTGTAGGCCATAAATGTGCATTTAGACTGGGTGTTTCACAATTTATGGAGAGTGACTTGCTTCAGCCTAATGTGGCCATTCTCATTTCATCCTTATTTAAATTTTTCTATGGATCCCACGCTCTGCCTGTGAGTACAGTATTATGCAAAAGTCTTGAGCCACACCTGATTTCATGAAATTTAGCTAGGAAAATGGCAGATAGGTACAATGATTTTTTGAAATGTGCAAACATATATATACATGGCAATTAATTAAGCATATGAAGCAGTGCATAATGAACTCTTAGACAAACGTGTTTGTAATTTCTTTGAGTAGTCTTCAGGAATAGTTCTCCAGGCTTCTTTTACAGACATTCAAAACTCTTCTTTTGATGTTGGCCTCCTTTTTATTCATTCTCTGTGAAGATGATCCTCACTGCTTTAATAATGTTGAGGTCCAGGTGCTGGGGAGGCCAATCCATGGTCTATTCAGGTATGCTTTTATGGGGTTGACAATAAGTTTAACATTGCCATTATTCTGAAAAACGAAGCCAATCAAACACTTTCCAGATGATATTGCATGGTGGATCAAAATCTGGTGGTATTTTTCTCTGTTTGTAATTTCATCAGTTTTGACTATGGCAGAGGATCCACCGTGTTTCACAGATGGCTGTAGACACCAGTAGCTGTATTTCTTTCCTGATCTCCTCCATATTAATTAATGGCATTTTAAACCAAAACATTTTATTTCAGTTTAATCACTTCATAAAACCTGTTGCAATTCATTTCTCAGGTCTGGTCTTTGCTGGATTTTTATGTATATTTTAAAGACTGGTACAAGGACTGAAATCAGGATGAGTAAAAAAAAAAGCAGCCAATATCCAAAGAAAGACTTTGAAAGACATTCAGGAAGTCTGAAGAACCATTGCTAAAGACTACTTAAAAAAATGACACCAGTCGGGCTCCTTTTAGAATATATAAAGAAATGCTTGGTGACTCAAGACTTTTGCACAGTACTGTATGTATACACACTTCTCCTGCTGAATGTATTTCACATGTCAGATAAGTGCATCACATTGATGGAAAGCAGGCTGGGGTATTTTTACCTCAGGATCCACTTCTGTCTGCTGACCAAGATAATAAAGATGGACTCAAGCAAAGATTACGAGCGAGCTCTCCCAGTTCACTCTTAGTTTTCATAGCATCCTCATTAACTTGAAGGCACTTTGTTAGCTACTTGTAAAGTGCTATTCTTTAAACACATAAATATCACCTCGGTAATCATACAGCACTCGAAGGTTTTGTTGCCATGTTAATTTGCTCTATGTTGCACCTTTTTCATGCATTGAACTTAGTTTGTTCATCGCTGTTGGCGATCTAATTGAAGGACATAAAATCATTTGAATTTTGGTTCCCTGGATTTAAAACAATGTATAGTTAAGTTAGATCTCAAACAAACTAAGAGTATTATAATATATTGGGTTACAGTGAAGCTTGTCTGTTTCTTTTCTATTAAAAAAAAAATCACAGTCATTTACCTACATCACCTGAAATGATCTAATACAGGGGTGGGCAACTCCAGGCCTCGAGGGGCGGTGTCCCTGCATGTTTTAGATGTGTCCTTGAACCGACACAGCTGATTTAAATGGATAAATTACCTTCTCAACATGTCTTGAAGTTCTCCAGAGGCCTGGTAATGAACTAATCATGTGATTCAGGTGTGTTGACCCAAGGTGAGATCTAAAACCTGCAGGACACTGGCCCTCGAGGCCTGGAATTGCCCACCCCTGATCTAATACCATACACCTTTGAGCATTAAACTGTTGCCATATTGTGGGTGCTCAAGTAGCCATTTATGCTCTAAATTCATATTTGTGCTTGCTGTTCTTTGCAGTTGTTAGCAAGATCTGCACTCCAACTAACCAACTTCCTCTTAGCTATCAGGTTTGTAAAATCTTCAAGTGAAGGCTGCACTTTAACAGTGGAAATTGCTTTTGATAAATAGATTTTACTACTAAAACCCCCCAAAACTCTAAAACAGCTCCAAAAACGTTTGATAATTTACTTCATACATTTCTTATCTTAATCTACCTAAAACCTAAATACACATGCATTTGTTTTAAAGGTCCATATTCTTCCATTTTTGTTCCATGTTTTAAATGATAAACCCCCTAACCCTTGTCAGAGTTTTTTTTTCCTCAAAACTTGAGAGCCAGCAATATCACTATTCTCTCACACCAGCACTCTACACATTGTCACTGTTTTTCTTTTGTCAAGGTGGCCCATGTTTCAGCACCCAATCTCCAGAGCAGATCCAACAACAAGAAGGAGGGTCAAGAGGGAAAGTGAGTCTTGAAAGAGTGCATCGCTTAACCTTGACATTGGGATTGCATTTCTCTAAATGTGTGTGTGCAACTACAGCTGCTCCGCTTGCCACTTCAGAGAGTGTTTACATTTTTGGAGAGGTCTTTATCTCCCCCAAGCCTGGGGTCGCTCTGGGTGAGTTTATACAGCAAGTACACACACGTGCACACACAGACGAGCACGCACACACACACACACATACACATTTTGTAGTTCATCGTGAGCCTCCCATAGAGTGACTAAAGGGAGAGTGCTGTCACACACTCATCCATCTCAGCTATATACTGGGCCAATGCCGGGTTTAGAAGTTCGCTCTCTGAGAGCCCAAACAGAGCAGAAGTAGGTTACCTACAGTCTGGATAATAGAGGGTAAAAAAAAAAGATTGTATAAACTACACTAGTAAGAGTATTCATAGACATAACAGGGAATTTCTACTTTCTACTTAGACTTTAATGATGGTAACAGACCTCATAAATCACCAGATTTTCTAAAAAAAAAAAAAAAAAAAAAAATCAGAAGCCCATCATTTTTCAGATTTCTTCCAAAAAAGCTTTCATTAGCTACTCTGGTCACTTATAGCACATGCATCACCAAGACCAAACAAGTATAATCTAAATGGCACGTAGAGATTAGCGTGTGTTTGCGTGCAGCATTTAAAGGCCTATTTATCATAAGTAGTGTCTGTCGGTTGTCCTATCAGTGAGTTTAGCCATTTATTGTCCTTTCAGAGCCATCTGTCTTGATAGGCTGCTCTTTAAGATATGGAACCGTGGGGTGTCTTCCATACTGTTACTGTCAGCTGTCAAGTACCTAACCATCAACCAATGCTTTCAATATGCAAATGAAATTCTAGTAGTGGGTGCAAAGTTATTTAAGTAATAACTTCATGCTTGATCTGAGGAGTTACTAAAGAAATGAGTATTTACCAAGCATTTAGCCAACAGGCCAGCTTGTTAGCAAAGAACGGGAATAAAAAAGACCACCAACATGATATCAAAGAAGACTCTCTCTCTTTCTCTCTCTCTCTCTCTCTCTCTAGCTCGCCACACACACATACACACTCATACGTTAACAAATGTGTGACCTTTTCCACTTGCATAGATAATAAGCTGTTACAAAAACCAAACAACCTGTCAGTGATAAGATAAAAACAGAACAGCTGATTCACAGACACACAAAAGGCTTGGCAATCATTAGCGCTGTAACCTAGCCTTCAGTTTTACAGTGGTGTTAAATTACACCGCGAACCAAATCAACAGCCCTGAGGAGCTCAGCTTTCTTTTTCAGAAGCTTTCAGATTGAGCAATCTCTCTTCTTAACTTTTTATGCCATTCCTCTACTGCTCACTTTGAACCCACACTACTTTTTAACCCAGCACTCTTTTATCTGGTGAATGTTGCTGCTGACTAACTGAGAACCCTCAAGACTTGGCGTACAGAGCAGAAAAACAGACAAAAACAGAAACACAAACTGGTATGGATCCAAGGGAACCTACTGGTGAGATATTGAGTGTTTGTCTCCTCAAGGGCCCGCCTCTATCAAGGTGATTCATCGCAGAGGACCTGACTAACTGTGAGGGGTGCGATGAAAGTCCATCTCAGATGATGGTTTTATTGATGGCATCAAGTCACACGTCGGCCTCTGTGGAGGTGCTACGCTGGCTGCTTTGCCTGGCTGGTGGGAGAGGGAGACACAGACTCAAAGCAAAGGCAAAAGGGGAAGGGTGTGCTTGGCGGTGCATGGCACACAGACGGGCCATATTGTCTCTCCAAGCGCAACATGCAGACACTTGCATTTAGGGAGATCAATACCTTGCCACAAGCAGCTAAGAGTGCCTCTGGAGGATAAAATGCATCGATTTGCAGCTGGTGTTAATAGAGAGGGGCGATGTATTTGGTATTCTCTGTTCTCTTTTTGGTTTTTAAAGCAAAATTGACCCAGTCCCATAAGAGACTGGTCCATTCTTGCCACCTTGTAATGTAGTTACAATATTAAAAACGTAAAAGATAATACAATTATCTTGAAAGACTTTATAGTAGTTGTTTGTAACCATTTTAGAAAAAAACTCATCATAAATTAAATTAAACAGTGAATCTAAATATAAAATAAAACCCAGACTTCAGCAAACTATGAAAAGCCACAATATTTACATTTGTTTACAGATTTAACTTAATTTAAATGAACTACTTTCACAAGGATGTGGCACACTTGATAAACCAGCTTACTGTCCCAAACTGTGATGGCCCCATACTGCTTCCTCTAGACTTATTGACCTGCTTTGCTGGCACACTGTCTCTCAAGACATAGAGGGGTCAGACAGTGTTGTTGCCTGAGTACCCTTAGGTTCAGTTACTCTGTGGGCACAGTATTGATCCCCCAGCAGTTACGGAGCTCCCTGTTGAGTATTCCTATAGATGAATGGCAGCAATCTTGAAGTGTCCCATAGTTAGCACAGAGTGCGGCAGGGTTTTCGTGCCAGGGTGTGGTACATTGTTGTCGCTGTGATGATTAATCGACAGATTTGTATGATCAAATTATTTATACTCAGTGTGTCCTGCTGCCTCTGCATTAGGTGTGACATGTTCACAATCCTTGCTTTAACATAGACCACCAGTCAATTTAACCCTTTAACACCTACCATAGAACCAAGTCCGCCAGAGCTTATATTATATTTTTACATGCTGTAGTGTCATTTTTGGGAGCATTTCAAGTTGCTATACATCAATACAACCATTATAGCCCAAATTTTAATAATATGCATGCATTAAGTGCATAGAAATTACATAAATTGCAAGAAAGTGCAATAAACTACAAAAATTTTTTTAAATCATTTTTGGTTTTTTGGTTTTTTTAACATATATTTCTAGTTAGAGAAATTTAAGAGGCTTATCCCTCAAAACTGTAAATACAAAAAAGTTGCACAAAATAGTTTCCCACCACAGGAAATTTATTTTGAGTGTCTTCATAGTTTTATTTTTGAAATACACCAATTTTTATATACTGCAGGAAAAACGAAAATAAATACAGGGAGTGCCGGATTATTAGGCAAATGAGTATTTTGTCCACATCATCCTCTTCATGCATGTTGTCTTACTCCAAGCTGTATAGGCTCGAAAGCCTACTACCAATTAAGCATATTAGGTGATGTGCATCTCTGTAATGAGAAGGGGTGTGGTCTAATGACATCAACACCCTATATCAGGTGTGCATAATTATTAGGCAACGTCCTTTCCTTTGGCAAAATGGGTCAAAAGAAGGACTTGACAGGCTCAGAAAAGTCAAAAATAGTGAGATATCTTGCAGAGGGATGCAGCAGTCTCAAAATTGCAAAGCTTCTGAAGCGTGATCATCGAACAATCAAGCGTTTCATTCAAAATAGTCAACAGGGTCGCAAGAAGCGTGTGGAAAAACCAAGGCGCAAAATAACTGCCCATGAACTGAGAAAAGTCAAGCGTGCAGCTGCCAAGATGCCACTTGCCACCAGTTTGGCCATATTTCAGAGCTGCAACATCACTGGAGTGCCCAAAAGCACAAGGTGTGCAATACTCAGAGACATGGCCAAGGTAAGAAAGGCTGAAAGACGACCACCACTGAACAAGACACACAAGCTGAAACGTCAAGACTGGGCCAAGAAATATCTCAAGACTGATTTTTCTAAGGTTTTATGGACTGATGAAATGAGAGTGAGTCTTGATGGGCCAGATGGATGGGCCCGTGGCTGGATTGGTAAAGGGCAGAGAGCTCCAGTCCGACTCAGACGCCAGCAAGGTGGAGGTGGAGTACTGGTTTGGGCTGGTATCATCAAAGATGAGCTTGTGGGGCCTTTTCGGGTTGAGGATGGAGTCAAGCTCAACTCCCAGTCCTACTGCCAGTTTCTGGAAGACACCTTCTTCAAGCAGTGGTACAGGAAGAAGTCTGCATCCTTCAAGAAAAACATGATTTTCATGCAGGACAATGCTCCATCACACGCGTCCAAGTACTCCACAGCGTGGCTGGCAAGAAAGGGTATAAAAGAAGAAAAACTAATGACATGGCCACCTTGTTCACCTGATCTGAACCCCATTGAGAACCTGTGGTCCATCATCAAATGTGAGATTTACAAGGAGGGAAAACAGTACACCTCTCTGAACAGTGTCTGGGAGGCTGTGGTTGCTGCTGCACGCAATGTTGATGGTGAACAGATCAAAACACTGACAGAATCCATGGATGGCAGGCTTTTGAGTGTCCTTGCAAAGAAAGGTGGCTATATTGGTCGCTGATTTGTTTTTGTTTTGTTTTTGAATGTCAGAAATGTATATTTGTGAATGTGGAGATGTTATATTGGTTTCACTGGTAAAAATAAATAATTGAAATGGGTATATATTTGTTTTTTGTTAAGTTGCCTAATAATTATGCACAGTAATAGTCACCTGCACACACAGATATCCCCCTAAAATAGCTAAAACTAAAAACAAACTAAAAACTACTTCCAAAAACATTCAGCTTTGATATTAATGAGTTTTTTGGGTTCATTGAGAACATGGTTGTTGTTCAATAATAAAATTATTCCTCAAAAATACAACTTGCCTAATAATTCTGCACTCCCTGTATTTTATGATTTTGAAAAATCAGATTGCACAAATAAACTGTTACATTATAACATACCATAATAGACCCATTTCTGTAATATACTCACATATCTATATTATTGCTAATATATATTGTAATATATCTATATCACTAAAGCACTTCTGGATGGATGCAAACTGCATTTCGTTGCCCTGTACCTGTGCATGTGCAATGACAATAAAGTTGAATTCTATTCTATGAGGCCCTGATGGTAAAAAACTACATTTCCGCAAAAATGACGTCACTTCCGGTTTTGGGCAGGTAATGGCGGACATGCGATAGTTCACGCTGACGTCTATTCTAACGTGTTATGATCGGCAAAGCCTGTTTCTGGAATATTATGTTTTTGTTGCTGCAAGCGCTTTTTATGCAGTTTTTGCAAAGCTATATGTGGAAGGAAACTGTGACCTAGGACAAGCTGATGGCACAAGATGTAAGTACAACTCTTCCGGTTTCATATGCAAAAAAAATTCTTGCGCTAGCTTATGTGGTTGCAGTTCTACAAGGATTTAAAAGTAGTTGCGCAAAACGGAGTATGCTGCTCTGACCGTTTTTAAAGGGTTAAACATTTACAGTGTGGCTGTTTTCATCACTTGATTCTATTGGATAAGTCAAAGCGACACAGTGTGCGGGAGCCTTTGGTTCCTTCCTGTTTACTTTTCATTTTTATTCTCATTTGATAGTTCTGTGGTAAGTGCAACACTTTCTGGTTTTAAAAAGAAAACCACAACAGCAAACAACAGAAAAAACATGCTTGTATGGATGCCTAACAATGTCGGGGCGCGCTCCTAATAAGATGGTGAATCTCCTTCCAGATCTGGACCAAGGCATCACTGCGCTCCTGGAGAGTCTGGGTGGACCGAAACATAATGTCCCAGAGATTCAGATTCAGGACACGTGAGCATATTGGCCAATGATATTTTGGAAGAAGGTCAATGATATAATATCCTTCATTCTCTAGGAACTGCTTTCATACTTTTACCACATGAGGCCACGCACTGTCATGCACCAGGAGGAACCCAAGGCCTATTTTACCAGTGCAGAGTCTGATGATGGGTCCAAGAATTTCATTCCAGCATGCCACCCTGACTAATGGCAATCAGGGTGGCAGTGCCTAGCCTGTGGAGGTTTTTGCTTCCCCCAGGGATATGTCTTCACAGACCCTCACTGTCCCACCACCAACCAGTCATGCTGAATGATATTACCGTACAGGGAGCAAAATTTTCTCACAGTCATCACATGTGCTCAGGGTGACCCTGCTGTCATTTGTGAAAAGCACAGAGCACAGAGTGCCAGTGGTGGAACTGCCAATTCTAGTATTCTATGGCAAAAATGCAAGTCGGGCTCCACAGTGCTGGGAGTGAGCACAGGGCCCGCCATTGCTACTCTCATCAGGTCTGTTTCTAATTTTATGGTCAGAAAGATTCACACCATTGGCCTGTTGGAGGTATTTTGTAGGGATTTGGCTCTGGCAGTGCTAATCCTCTTCCTTCTTGAACAAAGTAAAAGGTACTAGTCCGTTTGATGGATTAAGGACATTCTACGACCCTGTCCAGCTCTCCTAGAGTAATTTGCTGTCTCCTGAAATCTCCTCCATACTCTTGAGACTGTGTTGGAAAACCTTTTTGCCTTTGCACGCATTAATGCGCCACCTTGGAGGAATTCGACTAGCTGTGCAACCTCTATAGGGTCTAGGTATCGCCTTATGCCAGCAGTAGTGACTCTAGTCAAAAGCAAAATGATTGATAAAAGAGTCAGAAAAGATGAGGAGGGAACAAATACCAGTAGCCTCTACCTGTAAAACCATTCCTGTTGCCTCATTGCGGTCCCTCTGGTACACTAGTTGTTAATTTCATTAATACCAACGCAGCTGATACTAGTCAACTGACCAGATCCAAATCCAGAAGCTTAATTGACTTGTTACTAATTCTGTACTATAAAAAGTCTTCATTTAATTTTTTTGAGCAATATATTGTTTTTGGTAAGTGGATCTAATCACTACCTGTCCAACATAGTGCATCACTGTAAATGCCTCACAGTACAGCAGTGGGGCATTTACAGGCAGCTTAGCCTGTTCTGTTAACTGTACCGGTCTGCATGGTCTTGATGCATGCTCAATCGTCCAGGTAAGTAAATCTCCAAAAGTTGATTCTGTTCATCTGGACGTTTTGTTTTGTGGGAGGAACGTTTCGTCGCTCATCCAAGTGACTTCTTCAGTCTCAGCTGACTGCAGGTTTCCCCAATCTTATAAACAGACTTATAAACAGACTTACAAACAGACTTACAAACAGACTTACAAACAGACTTACAAACTGTTTATAAGATTGGGGAAACCTGCAGTCAGCTGAGACTGAAGAAGTCACTTGGATGAGTGACTAAATGTTTCTCCCACAAAACGCTACGTCCAGATGAACAGAATCAACTTTTGGAAACCTGCATAGTATTTTCATGCAACCAAAACTCTAAAATAAATTATAAATTTAAATGTACAAGTTCATAAAACTGCACTTGAGAGAAGTCCTTACATTTACATTTGTCCTTGCATATTCTCTGATCTTCCTCTCGTTTCCTGTCTTTCTTAAATCCTTCTCTATCTCTCACTGTTCTTCCTTCCCTGGAAAATACAATCACAAACTGCACAGAAAGTTTGCCTGTTTGCTGATATATTGAAATGTTTAAAAAATTCAATCTGAAAATACCTGATTTTTTTTTAAAGTTACTCTTCATTTAAGCTTGCTCCTTTGCTTGCTAGACGCTGAGTACCACAACCACAACTTTATTTACATCTACACCATGAAGTCATAGAGGAAAAAAAGAATGTGTTGAGGGTTTAAGCAATCCTTAGGATGACATTACTTTCTTATTACTGACCAAGTACCAAGTATACCATGCCTGTGCAAGAAGAAAGGTTGCAGTACATATAAAAGTGACATTCAGTCAGTCCTGTTTACCTCAGCTGTCATTGCCGGGTGAGAAGCATCCACCTTTATTTACTCTGGAAGAGGCTGTAAAACTTTGTGAATGGAGTTAAATATAGGTCAGTGACTCAAAGACGCCCACTTCTGACTGATGACAGTAATAATGATGTAAGTTCCACAAACCTCAAACCTGCTCTGATGTATTTTTAATAGATTAATTATAAGTTTATGAGAATGTAAAAATTGGTTGGAAGACATAATTAAACACAAACTGTCTAAATTTGCAAGTACAATATGCTTTTTGTCTATTAAATAACCTTAAAAAATGTACAGTCCAGAAGACTGTTTCTCAGAAGGCTACAGTAAGAAAAAAAATGTTTGAAAGAAACAAAGCATGATTCCCAAGCTCTCAGAGACTGAGAGAGCTTGGGAATCCTAGTCTAAATGTGTTCCATATGGAGAAACTATGACCCAGGTGTGTGAGAAAATGGGTTGTTTTTTTCCAGTACTTAAAGCCTCTACCTGTAATTCCCATAGACTGAAAGAGGCATGCAGGGAGCCTGGCCCTGGTGCCTTATCAGCTCTAATGATGAGGCAGCTGGAGGCCATTTTTCAGTTGGACTCAGTTTTGACATTGAAACACTTATGATCTACCTGGTCTGGTCTCTCTGTGATGGGGATGGATGGGACTTCTGCAGTGTTATCAAATGATATGACGATGTTTCACTCAGTTGTTGCTTGCAACCAAGGAGGGATATGGTTGGTTGAATAAAAACAAAAAAACAAAAAACTGCTGTCATTGGAGGGGAGTAAATAGTTCTTGTTTGATGAAACATAATGGTAAAAGCAAATCCTGATTGATGCAGGCAATGATTAAAAAGAGTTGCCAAGATGTCACTGTGTAGTTTATGAACAGATGTGTGTTCTTTGTGCTAAACTGGATAGCATGACTGGTACAGCAATAATTCACTAATGTCCACAGGCTTTTGGGATTGGACTTGTTGCAAAGTCATATTTTACCTGGCATGAAAAGATCTCTCATCAGCTACTATAAATTGATTTGGCTGTAGATTCAGTAGGGGTTTCTCAATATTCTTTTACACAAAACAATTTTTCTCAAAAAAGTATTGCAATCTCCTTCTTGAAAGATCAAAGTCATCAAGATTATTCCCTCCTCTTGCCTTTCTGACTATGTTGTTTTTAATATATTGGTCTCCAAACTATTGGAAACTAGTTCTTCCCATGTCTGACTTGTTTTTTTTTAATCTAACTAATCCTGTCATCTGGTGTCATGTTAACTTCGAAAAGCCATGAAATATGTTGAAAATATTGACAGAACACATGAATGCTGATAGATATCAGAGACAGAGATGACCATTCAGTCTTTTTCAAATCTTTTTAACTCATAGCGGTAAATTACTTTAAGAATGAGCTGGCTTGAGTATAATAAGCAGCTTCTGGTTTAAATTTATTGGCCTCTACATAAGCATGAGACAGCTCCATTGTAAATAAATTGTAAATAGTAGAACAATGTTGCATGTGTAAACAAATTAATAACAGTCCTGCAATGTTTAGAAATAACTATTTGAAAGCATCTGAAAAAAGATTTATAGAGCATATATTGAAACCATAGATGTTTTTAGGCTATCTGGAGTTTGTTAAAATTACTGTTTATTTATTTTGTGATTGGACACAAAAACCCATGAAAAGGAAATGAAAAAAAGTGATGGTTTATCCTGCCTGCGCCAACAAGTTTGCCTATCTACATATTTTCATTAAATCATTTGATTATTGTGTCACCACTGCATTAAATAAGAAGCTGAGGGCTTTTTATTGATACCAACTAGACTCCGAGGCCGTGGCAACATAGGTCAGAACCAGCGGTTCTGAAATGAGAATAATCAGAATCAAATTTATGTACCAAACTAAGCACAGCAGTAAACCCTGAAACAAATCTTCCACAATGTGGTATTTTATGACGCATAAAACTAACATTTCTACGCTTTACAAAGAGTTATGACTTGACGGATGATTCTAGGACAGCTTAGATAGTTTTAGATTGTTTTCTGATGTGCAAAATAGCACGTAGGAAGTTCCACTCTAATGCACGGACATAGCTTAACAGCTTTTGCACTGCTCTCTGGCTCCAAGTCACTCTCTGGTTCTCACCCTTTCAACACTGCAACATCCCTGTCTGCCTCTCTTGGAGGACGCTCCCAGCCCTCCCCATTTGCCTGTTGGCTCTCCCCAGGATTCTGGCCAGGAGTGGTGCTGAAAGACTGAATGGTGGGAGGTGGAAGGGTCTGTTCTCCCATGTCAGCACTTGGTTGCCAGGACTTGTCTTAGCTAACCGTTAAGGCAAAAACGGCTGTTGTGCACAGATGCACACTGCACATCTCGTTGATGCATATCTTTGTTGATACACTGAACATCTTTACATGAACCAGAAAATGTGTTATCTGATGGAGGACTCTACTCCATCTCCTCTACTCCAGACTGACCACAACTGCTACCCCACCACAAACTTCAAGCTAGGCATAAATATCAGCTCTGGATATGTGCCAGGATATTTGTGCTAGACTTTGCTTGATTTGCCAGAAAGAACAATATTAGCATTTACTCCTTAAGTGGATGGTCCAGATGCTCTGTCGATTGAAGCCCACATGGGTTCATCTTTATTAGAACTGCACAGAGAGGCACAAAGTTCAAGCTAATTTCCTTGCCCCCTCCTCTTTTTGTTCATTTAGACTTCATTTAAACGTTGACTTCTACAGATTTCAAAAGTGGAGCTACACTGTTTTAAGAAAAAGACAAAGAGTTGTATCAGTATGACTTTTCAAACAGATGTTTGCAACTCCTGCAAGAGATGGATTTGATTCTCTGAAACCCCTCTTTGTGCGAGGTGCTCATCCATCTGTGGTTATCTGTGTTTCAGTACATCTTAATAAAGTAATCCCCCCCCTCCCATCCCTCGTTTTTCTGCTCCTAGGAATGCTCTTGTTCTTGCACTCTTCTCCTTTGTCATGCGTGGCACCCAGACTGTGATTTGTTTAGGTTTAAGTTTTAAGGTTGACCGAGGCCATGACTCATCATTACTCTGAGATGACTTGTTTTAATTTTCTCTCTCCAGAAGCAACAAAATGAATTAGGGTCAACTGAAAGATACTTAAATAGGAATTCAGTGATGTTTTAATGTACTTGCACTCATCTAAGCTTGACGGTATTATAATAAATACATCTTATCATGCATGCATCATCTTCATTTCATCATATTCAATCAGCATAAAAGTGTTGTTTCTTTTCATCCTACCAACCCCGTCGGTCCCAGTATGGCAAAGATATACACTCATAATCCAAATAAACCAGTGATTTTCCAGCATGAAGTTTCATTTATTATCCAGGCTTTCCATTCATTAGACATTCATTTGTTTTCCTCCTGACATATCTCCAGACTTTCAACTGCTGACCATGATAACTGAAGCAGTGGCCAAAGGTTTCAAGTCCTCCCTTTGAAAAGCTGACCCGTTCTTTAAATGTTTAAAGAGCCTATTGCATCATCGGCCCTCGCCCACACATGCATGTTTGGGTGAATCTTGGGGGGATGTGTGGGGGTGGGTGTTGCGATACATCATGTGTTTAAGCGGTGGAGGAGAGGCCTGGGTTGTATGGGGTTAATGACTGGCCCTCTCCGTGGGCTGTGCCGGCTCTCTGAGAGGATAAGACTGGCGGTGTAGGGGCAACTGGAGTGCAGGGGTCACATCACTCACATCAAAGGAGGCTGGGAGTCTAGGTCAGTGTGTTTGGCCATGGGGTTGCGGAGAGAGTGGTGGCGTAGTTAGAGGGATTGGGAGCAGGATCAGAGGGAGTTAATGGAGATGAAGAAGCACAAGGATGGGCAAAGACAGAAACAAAGACAAATAGAGCAGCGATAGAACGGGATAAGGAGGGTAAAGTGATGGAACAAGGTTTGGTATTTTCTAGTTTCCTGTAAACATGTCATTTTCATAAGTGAGCTGTCTCATTTGTTCATGTTCACTTCCACATCCATGTTCACTTTCTCTTAATGTAAGCACCTCAGCTTTTCTTTTAGGTCTAAAATAGCAACGTTTCCAAATAGACCCTTCTCACAGCAAACGTTTTGACACATATGTAATTGTTAACATTAAAAATGACTGCATTCCATCTAGGTGAGCCCCTTTCGCAGTCCAGGGATTCTGCATCCTGGCCCACTGTCATGGCTTACTTGCACACTTTTGTTAACAAACTATGTATCTCCTGAGTATGAAAGATTTGGAAACATTGTTGGGTTGTGTCACATCAGTAATTAATTATGAGTGAGATCCATTCTCCTGTGATTCCCATTAGCTGTGGCCTGCTAGTCTCCAGTTAGTACATCTCTAAGACTTATGATAAGATCCTGTTCTGTTCAGCTACTAAAATGGTCTGAATGTCAAAAAAGCAAAATGAACAAAAATAATGTGACACAAATCCTAATAAAGAACTACCATTCAAGGGCAAAATTTGATGAAATGGTAAAAATGTTTACCATTCGAGGGTAAAAGAAGAATAAGAATAAGGAAGAATGAAGGCAGAAGTAGTGCAGAACTGCATTACTGTGTGACAGAGTTGTGAGACAAGGATAGCTTCTTGCTATGGATGGAGATTGTGGCACAACAAAAAGAGAGTGGATGGAGCTGGAGGTGGCAGACATGAAGATATTAAAATTTTTGTTGGGAGTAACCAAGAGGGACAGGATTAGAAGTTAGTCTATTGAGATCTAGCCTCTTAGGGGCCAATCCATGACTGATAGGGTTCCATTGTATGTTTTTCTATCCAGATTTGCCTTTACTATATTGGCAGTGTGTTTGGTATCTTTGTCACAGGGAAAAATGAAGCCACTCAGATGCTTTCCAGATGGTACTGCATGGTGGACCAAAATCGGATGGTACTTTTCTGCTTTCATAATTCCATCATTTTTGACAAGATCTAACACCACGGCTGAAATGCAGCCCCAAACCATGACAGAGCCATGTTTTGCAGATGGCTGCAGAAACTCGCTGTTGTACATCTCTCCTGACCTCCTCCATGCATATTGTTGATGATTTTAACCAAAAAATTATAAATTTGGATTCATCATTCCACTGATTTTCATTCCAGTGTAATTTTGCATGCACCAGTCTTTTTCCCCGTTTCCCTTTCTTCAAAATGGCTTCTTGACCAATATTATTCCTTTTCTGATGAGGCTCAAGTCTTGTGTGAGGTCTTTGCTAGATTTTTATCTTATTTCTTTGAGGACATGATTTTCAGAAACAGAAACAGTTTTTTGGAGCGACAAAATACGCTTCTATAGTAATCCAATGGATGAGTCTGGGTTTGGTGGTTGCCAGGAGAATGGTACTTGTCTGACTGCACTGTGCCAAATGTAAAGTTTGGTGGATGGGGGAGTGTGGTGTGGGATATTTTTTCAGGAGGAAAGGAACCGTTGATGCATACTGAAACATTTGGACATTTTCATGCTTCCTACTCTTTGGTAACAGTGCACAGTCATGTTGGAAGCAAGGTCCATAAAGGCATAAGTGGGTTTGGTGTGAGAGAACTTGATTGACTCAACCCAACAGAACACCTTTGGGATAAATCATCAATACCAATATTATGGATGGATGGTCAGAAATTCCCATAAACAAACTCCTAAACCTCATGGAAAACCTTCCCAGTTTTTATAGCTACAAAGTGTGGGCTAATGTTATAATAAACCCCTATGGATTAAAAATGGGATCTCACTAAAGTTCATGTCCGTGAAGGCAGACAAGCAAAAACTTTGGCAATATTTATTAAGCACAGACACTACACTGTTCATCCCTATCCGATTATTAAGTGATGACGTGACGAATCCTACTTCCGGGCCTAAAGTAGTCTGCATTTAATATGGCTTTTGTGTTGTTAACATGTTTAATGCTTTGTATTTTCTTCTATTTTATCTCAAAAAGCTCCTAAAAAAAGTCAGTGATCACCGTTGACCTCCCTCGGCTTTTATTACCACTAATCATTTATTTAAGGTCAGTTTTTAAAACCTTACGATGTATCTACAGCCCAGCCCATGCAGCAGTATATGAATGACTAACCTCGTATTGTGGATGGATTATCTCAGTTGTTCTCCTGGCTGAAGTTTGGTCCTTTTACAGCATCCTGCCATGCGATTACATTTGTTCCTGACCACTGAGAACACTCACGTTAACTTTTATCGAGTGGAAAAAAAAGTTAGCTTGTTTATATTATGCTAACATAGCTGTGTCGCTAGTGGTCACGTAGCACATCATTATATACCAGCTAGCCCAACTTCAGTAACCCTACAAACATCACTGCTGATTAGTTTTCTGTCTTCATTTATGCTGGAAGTGATAACAGAGCTGTAGGTTTTAATTTGTTTCCAAAACCCCGCAGTCAGGACATGCTATATTGTATTTAGATGGAAGCTAGCGAGCTAACTTCCTGCTAACTTCTAACTCCGTTAAATGTCATAAATTCCGTTTTCATGGATGCCTGGATGTTAAACTCAGTTGTTACACCTGGTAGAGCAGAACGCTGATCATTTTATTAAAGATGAAAGACTTAAGACAGTGTTTTAACTCTCAGTAATGCCACAGTGATCATTTGATATATGGACCTGCAGCAGAGTTTAGGCCCAGACACGGCTAGTGACGTCAGACTGAACAATCGGATAGTTAGATGCTATTTATGTTTGAATAACTCACAGGCCAATGTTAAGTAGTTCAACAGAGAAAAAAACATTTCTCTGAAAATGGTCAGGTAAAAGAACCGGACTGAAAATGAGTGAAAAAGTAGTTAATGTCCAAAAGAAAAACCTTTAAAGACCTTCAGAAACCCTGGCAAACTATTTCTCATGACTGGCTGCTTGGAAGGAAAATATAAGGAAAAAAAGAGTGGCTCAACTTTTGGGTAGTCCTGTACATCCTAACTGGCCACGCATCGCTGAAATAAAAATGACTTTCTATTTCTACAACTTAAGTGTCTGAGAATCCCCTGCTTTACTTGAAAGCAGAAATGTACAAATGTGTCTGTGTCGGAGTAGAATAACCCTTTATTGTCACTGTACATGTACAATAAAAATGTGAGTGCTCCACACCAGCTGTGCAGGAAAAATAAATAGTAGGATAATAGGGAAAAATAAAAAACAAGAGAATGTATACAAAACAAGAGAGAGGGACACATTAAAAGGACAAGTTGCAAAATGCTTGAATTTGGTGCAAAGGACTTGGTCTGAATATAGAGTCTTTGTGTGAGTAGCCTGAGGGATGAGAGTTACTCAGACAATAGCTTAGATTTGTAGGCGGGGGTGGAGTAATGGCCCGTTAGAAGAAGCTGTGAAGAAGATGCAAATAAACGCAATCAAACAGCGATCAATTTCAGACTAAGCTCAGTCTAGCCAGCTAAAATGAATTCAGTCAGGTTGAGGTTTGGACTCAAAATGGCTCATTGCAACACCTTGATTCATTGTGCTGTAAATTTACTGTGCTGCTTGGGATCATTGTCTTGTTAGAAGAGGGACTTGGGAATACTATGGTATACAGAGGAATTCATTGTTGGCTCAGTGCAAGGTACCCAGGTCCTGTGACTGTAAATGAAGCCAAAGTTGGTATGAGGAGCTCCGTCTTTGTCAGAGTTGAACCAACCAATCCTGTTGCTTGATACTAATCTTGACAGGACATATACATTTTTCCCCAAACATCTTCACTTTGTTCTTGTCTGTCCAAAGGACATTATTCCAAAGGTCTTATGGTTTGTTCAGATGCAACTTTGTTTTTAGAGCAAAGGTCCTTTTTTCTCTGCCAACCCTTCAAAACAAGCCAAACTTGTTCACTCTTTTTCTACTTTAATCTTTAATTTGCTAACCGAGGTCTGTAGAAAGATTTTGCATGGTCTGATCTTGTGGTGAATTTTCTGGGAAGTCCACTCATGGGAAGATTGTGACATGGGGCACAAAAACAATGTTGCAGTCTGAAAGTGCCTTTTGAGTCCCTGACTTTAATCAGATATTTATGAAAAGTCTTTACAACCATTGGATGGATTTATAATGTAAAGACTGGTACAGTATATTCCATATAATGAATTCTAATTACATCAATCATCTTCTGACAGTTTTTCTGTAGCGTTATCAGAAGGTCTCAGAAATTCTTCCATTATTTGGTAAAGACAAGCAATGTTTTATGTTGATGGGTGACTTTATCTTTACTATCACTAAGAAGTTCACATTTCTGTTTTATCAGAATTATTTGCCATGCCATTTGCTTCAGGCATTCATGTTCCCCTCAGGATGTGATGCAATCAGCTGTGATGACCCTTTGACTTTTCTCTGTCAGGTTAATAAAAGTTCAATACTTTATGATGAAATTTGCAAAAGAAATTACCTTTCTACACTCAAAAAAGTCAACTAAGGCAGTTGTTTGATTAATTCAATAGACATTTGTCTATTTAACATGAACATATTGAGTTTAGGTTTTTAAATCATTATCAGTTGTTCGTTTAACATAAAATAACAAAAAGTTTAATGAACTAGATTTGCATTCTTCAGTTCAATTAAATGTAATTATTTT
>NW_024582433.1:762878-789543 GCF_018398535.1 Haplochromis burtoni
CTCTACATACTTAAATAAATCACTTCAAATCAATGTAAGTATAGTATGTTGATCCAACGTAATCTGGTTACATTAAACCACCAAATGCTAAATGTGTTGGTTTGACATGATCGAAAAGGGTTTATTGTACTTGGTTAAATTGTGTGCAAAAAGGGTGCCATGATTAAATTGTGTTCATCCAACAACAGATTTTTTTGAGTGTAGTGGACTCAGTGATAACAAGTGTTTCCTGCTAATGATATAATGTTGGAAATGCTTTGCAAATTTGAAATAAAACAACTGTTCTGTCTTTGTCAGGTAAATCAACCAATCTGCTTGTTTGATAGTAATCTCACCAGGACATGCAGTTTCTTCCCCCATTCTTTGTTTGGGATTTCTGTTTCATTTATTTTAAAGGCAGACAGAATAGGTAAGCCATGTATGTACTTCTTAGACCAGTAAAGCATATGTTAATATACCCTTCTCTTTGGAGATTTACATGGATAGGTATGTGACTCTTTGCACATTTTTGTCACCAGCCAGAAGTCAACCACAATAAAATCACTATACATGGAAACTGCAGAAAATGTACATAGAGGAAACCTACACTTTGACTTACATTAAACATAACCGGTAAGTGAAAGAGCAAATCCCTAAAAAACTAACAACAAAATACCATTTGATTGGATAGTTTATATACCAAAATGTATGAAAATGGACTGACATTTATAAAGTGTTTTCCTAGTCATACTTACCAAGCAAAGTGCTCAAGTCACGTTTAACCAAACACTCGTACAGCATTTGATTCTATGAATCTTAAATGCTTAAACTACATTACATACTCAGTCAGGAGGCACAGGAAAGACCATGCAAAATCTTACACAAAAAGGTCATCCCCTTAATACGAACAGAGCATCATTTAAACATCTAATCTACCCACATAACTGCTTCCCGTAGGATATGGTGCCATGTCACAAAGCTCAAATTCTCTCAAACTGGGTTCTTGAACATGGCAGTGAGTTGACTGTACTCAAATGACCTCCACACTCATCAGATCTCTATCCAATAGAGCACCTTTAGGATGTGGTGGAACAGGCATCTATCCACAGCAACTGTGTGATGCTATCAAGTCAATCTGGACCAAAATCCCAGAGGAATGTTTCTGGCACCTTGTTTAATCTGTGCCATGAAGGCAGAAAAGCTGTATAACCCAATACTAGCAAACTGTACCTAATAAAGTGGCCAGTGAATCCACACCTGAAACAAAATGCAACCAAAAAATTTAAAAACAATCCAGCAAGTTTCTTTTTTTTTTTTTTTTTAATTTATTGCAGGTATTCTGTTATGTACATGTTTATTTACAAAGATATCCACATTTTCATGTTTTCCATTCTTGTTTTGATACTTTTTGACAGCTGTATAATAATCTCCTGTTTTCTATAGAAGCATGATTAGAAAATCCTATACAATCATAAAAAGCCGGCTATAAAAAGAAATTGAACCATCTATCTTTGATACATGCAGGAGCAAGCTGATTTCCATAGTTGTTAAATAAATACTATTGACAAATAACATTCTATCGACTACAAGCACTTAAAAATTAGCCTTTGTCCACATGTGAAACAGGCCGCTAACCCACGGTCATTTTTATGATGGAACTGACATTTGCTTCATAATGAAATCAAGTATATTTTATCTGCATTCTCAGATTTACATTCCATTTGATGTCTAACTGCTACTTTACCTGTCTCCTTGTCACACGTTAAGCGCTTACCAGATAATGGTGTTGACTGTGCATTAAAACACACAATCAAAATTTGACCCCCCCGCCGCCCCCCAAAAAAGATTTGATGGTGTTGCAGTTACAAAAAGCTTTGTCAAACTATCTGATGTTGTAGTGCTTACTACAGTAAGTTTCAACATATTCAGATGATTGTGATGGATGTGAGTGAGGCACAACAGTTCACCATCAACCAAGAACCTTATTTTTTGTCGTGTAGCTTACGCCAAGTATAGGCTCCACAGTCCAAATAAATAATGAGCTCTTCCTCCATGAGTACGTAGACTGTGGCATGGGTTTGGCAGCATAACAAAGTGCTGTGGAATGAGCCATTCTTGACTGTCAGGTAACAAATGGGTAAAATATCAAACACTTGAGTGGAGAAAATGTTTACATTTTTTGATTTGACAATGTAAATAAAAAATAGTATGATTTAACATATAGAGAACATACAAACACATTCAGTGGAGTGAGTTCCACTATAATATTGTGTGTCCGGAGCACTGGAAAGACATTTTGGACATTCTTTACTGAATGTTAGCCCTCTGCAACAGGGATTATAACTCATAATGATTTTACTGAAAGTTGTAATAATGTAGTTATAATAGTGTGTAGGTCCAGAAGAACACTTTAATTGCATCAGTCATAATATTGCTGTTGTAATAATACATTTGGTGGAGAAAGAATGCTGTTTTTGTCTGAAGTTGTGAGTTGTAGAGCTAACTACATCTCGATCTCCAACTGTTAAATAGCTGTAATCAAACATTTAACACATTCAACGATGCATTAATGAGGCTGAGGCAAGAAGAACTCCACAAAAAAGGCCACAAACACACAGCATGAATGAAAAATGATACTGTAGGGTTGTGTTTTGGCCATGTGATTACTCGGGGTCAAATTCTTTTAATTATATTATGTAGCCTACATTTATCATTAACAAAAATGTATATTTATTAGTGGATGCTGACACAGAATTTTGGATTTCTTATCATTGTTCTGTTTTTGCTAGTTTTTCGATCATGCCACGTGGGAAAAACAGGATGATATGTTGATACATTTTCATTGTCTTTTGCGAGTGGAGTTTATAGTAGTGTGAGTACACGCCTGTGGGCAATGTGGGTGTACAGATTTTTTAGGGCTTTTCCTGAATTCTCAACACTGGAGTGCTGTGCACATTGCAATGAAATTAAACAAGTTCCTGATTAAATCTTGATTTAATTAGCTACCAAGGTCAATCACAATCATTACCAGAGTAAGTTCTGCGGTTCTGCTTCTCAACATGGTCAGTATCAGTTTTTCAGTGCTGCTGCTTGGTTGTAACACCGTTGCATGTGGTGAGGGCGGTTTCTGCCTGAAACGTCTGGGCACGAATGAACAATTATTCTGTCACGTTTCACATCATTAAATTAATATAAGGTTTTTGAAGTGCATGTAAGTATGCGAAAACGAAAAAACAAAGCAAAACAAAGCAAAACAAAGCAAAAAACACAAAAACAAAACAAAACAAAAAAATAAAAACCCTTTTGACAGATTTAAGAGTAAGCAAGAGCTACAACAAAGGCTCACACTTGCTTATTCATGGTTTAAGTTATAACAATTTTACAATGTAACTTGTTAACTACAAAAACTATTTTAAAAATGAGAACTTGGGCTAATATAACAGAAGACAAGTGTCCTTTTTTTGTTTTGTTTTTTTACACAAATTTGTTATATAGTCCAAAAAGAGCTTTGTACTTGTGGTTGCAAACACATTTAATGGTCTGACTAAAAATGCGGACATCCAAGAAAAAGCACCGCCACACAAGTTCGCAGTCGACCTGCAGACCACATGCTTCTGAAGCATTTCTGACCTTCGCTTTTGTGTCTGCGTGCTCTGCTCTTGAGCAGTCTTTGCTTCTGCTTTTGTCCAGCTCCTCTTTGTTTGTTTCTTTGTTTATAAGTGCACATGCTGTCACAACAAGGTAAGTGATAAGATGCCTTCTCTTCTAGTCAGCACCATCCTACTATGCACATCCACTGTGAACCAACACTGGTCTCTTTAGGATGAACAGCAAGACCTTTTAAAAAAATATAAATATAAATTCATCTAAACACTGCCTTGTTTTGGTCCTTTGTTGTGTTTTTTTTTTTTTTTTGTATTTATAGAGTGAGAGGGGGAGAAACAACTTCTTTAGCTGTTCTCACTCCACTCTGGCATGATGCTTACACTATGTACAGAGTGGTACTGGTGTGGTGATAGTGTACGTGGTATGCCATGTGTATACAGGTACTCATTTCCCTGCAGACTGGCTGCTGGTGATTGGATCCCAGCCCCGGGACTGCATTGGCGGCCCAGAGTCTGATGGGTCATCGAGCTCTGGTACATTGCAGCGTGGTGGCCATCACCCAGCTGTGGAGAGGCGTGGCCTCCCACCCCACCTAGTCTGGACACCAGAGACCCTGAGGTGAAGTGAGCGGAGAAGTGTTGGTAGGGCAGTCGATCCATGGGCTGCATGGTGGTGACAGAACAGCTACCATAGGGTGATACACTGGCCCAAGTGTTGCAGCTGATGTCTTCCAAACTGGGAACAGGCTCAGCGCTTTGCGAGGCACTGGCATACATACAGGCCTGCCGCTGGCTAGACTCGCTGCGGTAAGGCCCACCGGAGAGACTGAGGCTCTGAGCGTAGCCAACAGGGCGGTAGTAATGGTCCTCCTCACTCGATGAGCTCTCCAGATATGCTTTCTTGTAGCTGTGATCTCCTGAGTGACAGTCATCATCCACTGCAGGTGGAATTAGAAAGGTGAGCAATTGTGTTATTCAAGAGATGGAAAATACAAATTGTCATCAAACAGAATGCAATGATTTGCAGATCTCATAAACTGGTATTTAATTTACAGTAGAACACAGGAAACATATCAAATGATTAACTGAGAACATGTGCCACATTAAGAAAACTATTAAGAAAAGCTCATTTTGAATTTGATGGCAGCAACATGTTTCACAAAAGTTGGGACAGGGCTATGTTTACCACTGTGTAGCATCCCCTCTTCTTTAACGACAGTCTGTACATATGAGGGAATTCAGGAGATCAGCTGCTGAACAAGCCCGGTTGAGCAGCCGGACTCTTGTTCTATGAAGCCATACTGTTGCAATAGATACAGTTCGGGTTTAGCATTGTTGTGCTAAATATATTGGAGCATAATTGCTGTAAAACCTGTATCTACCTTTCAGTACTGATGGTGCCATTCCAGATGTGCAAGCTGCCAATTATAGGCAGTGATGCATGTCCGTACGATGAGAGATGAAGGCTTCTGAGATTTGTACCGTGCTTAACACCTAGGCTTTGCCTCTACAGCCACTCTCCACCTTCATTCACAGTATTTGACGCCCATGTTTTTCAAAAAGAATTTCAAATTTGGATTCATCTGCCCACAGAACACTTTTCCATTTTGCCTGGGTCCATTTTAAATGAGCCTTGGCTCAGAGAAGACAGCAATGCTTCTGGATCATGTTCACATATGGGTACTTCTTTCCATGATAAACCTTTAACTCTGGATGGTGCAATGAACTCTTTTCACAGAAAATGATTTCTAGAAGTGCAATTTTTTCCATGACTGAATCACGCCTGTTTTAATGCAGTGCTGCCTGATGGCCCGGAGATCACAGGCATCCAATTGATCTTCTGCCTTGTTGCTTGCACACAGAGATTTCTTCAGATTCTACAGGAACACTATTCTGAAATTGCTCCTAATTTGTACATGCATTTTGTTGCTGATGTGGCTTCTCTGCCTCTCTTGGATGCTCTTTTATTTTTTTAATCTCCACTCATGTTACTGACCTCTGGCAATTAGCCTAATTAGGATCTTATGTAAAATTTTCCTCATTTTCCTTTCCAGCTGTTTCTTTTTTGTAACACTTCCATTTCCAGCCTTTTGTTGTCCCATCCCAACTTTTTAGAGACATGTTTCTGCCATCAAATTCATAATGAGCTTGTATTTTTCCATGAAATGTTGAAATGTCTCAGTTTAAACATCTGACATGTTTCCTGTGTTCTACTGTGAAGAAAATGTAGCTTTATTAGACTTTCCAATAAAAGCATTTTGTGTTTATTTGCATGGCATTCCAGATTTTCTAGAACTGGGGTTGTACATGACATATAGCAATATTAAATAGCAGACACTATATTTTAAATTACTCTTTGTTTAACGTAACACATCTCACGTCATTTTTTTTAGTTTACAAATCTTCATGTACACACATGATGTGTTCAAGAATAAACATTTATTTAAAAAAATATTATAAATAAAAGATTCACCTACCTTTCCTCTTGATACAGTGGTACTCTTGGCCATGCTCATGAGGCAGGGGGTAGGAACCCGACTGGGGCAGCATGTCCTGTGAACTGCTTGTGACACCATTTTCACACTGGGAGTACTGGGAGCTCAGGCTGTTTGGTGTGGCCAGGCCTTGGACCTCCCCGCTAAATGGACTCTGGCTGGAGCCCACTCTCTGCCGCACTGTACTGCGAGGCACTACTGGATACTCCTTGGTACTACGTGCACACACAAACAATCACAGTTGTTAGTTATTATCTTCAACTATAATTTGCTGTCAACAAAGACGATCTATTTTAATCTTCCGCATTTCATCATAAGATCATTTCTCAAAGACAACCAACGAGGATCACCATCAGTGATTTACTTCCACTTAGGACACAGAGAAAAACGTCGGGGTGGGGGTGGGGTGGGGGGGATATTCAGTCCAAAATATTTCACCCCTATAAATCCTCAGGATCCATCAATAGATCATTTTGCTACTTCTAGTTCTTTGATTTCAGGGGTGGATTCAGTTGAAAACCTGACCTGGTTTTGCAATAAGCTCTCCCCTTGATATTGTAACCAAGAGCAGACGTGCATTGCTTACTGTCCTCTGCAGGATTGGACAAAGGCATGAAAGATTGATAGTGTGGTTTGGACTCTCACCAGCTTCTATAGATTTACAAGTTTTGATAGCTGAAATGCATTTCACTTGAAACGTTTCATTAGCTCGTGGAACGCACCTACTTAAAGAAATTTAACGTGCGTCTAGTACAATCAGGCATGCGGTTTTTTATAAAGCTACTTCTTTTTTTACTGCAACACGGATTGTGAGGTACTTGATCATTATTCTGTGCATCAGAGTAAAGGTTTTAGAGTGGATGCATTCTTCTAACACCTTATGGAAATGCCAAACAACCTTTCCTGTTTGGTCTGATTTGGGATTTTTTTCCCCTCCTCATTTGAATTCACATAGAGTCTGAACTGGCTGCCCAAAGGGGGTTGTTTTTTTTCAAAACCAGATTTTCTCCTTTGAAAAAGTGTTTTCCACGCAGTAAGGACTCATACTCCATTCCTCATCTGGACTGAATAATAGAGCGAGGGAGGGGAGAGATCAATGTGGTCGTGTAGTGCCTTGGCTGCCTGACCAAGAGATACCACCAGTTCAGCACAAATGCGTGCCCCCCCCACACACACACCACCAACACACACATATATATACACTGCACACACACACACAGCACAGTCCACATAAGGAGTTGGAACATCCTGGTAGAAAGAGCTCTATGGAAGAGAGATGTTACATTTGTGTTTCAGAGGTTCTGCCAGATCAGCCATAAAAGTCTTCAGCATGAAAACTGGCTGACTATCAAGAACTACACTTACATCATTGAAAATAACACTCACTGAAAATAACACATACGACTGGTTTGCATTTGGGTGATTGAGGGATTAAAGTGGGGCTCGTTAAGTGACAGTGTGACCAGGATGTCAGTAATCCCTGCCTAATTGAGGTAACATTTATCTACTCATTTCACAGCATTTAGTATGGGTCAGTATTTCCATATGTCAGAAGCAGGATCTATGAAAGAAAAAAAAAGAAAAGAAAAAGAAAAGCAAGCAAGAATAACGTGCATTTTTATTGTTTTTTTCCCCCCACATTTACCTTTGCATTCTGGACATCCGGTGTAATTCCATGTCATCGCTACCACGGAATCCTTTTGCAAATGGGTTGTTCTCGATCTTCAGCTGGGTTATCTGTAAGAGCAAACACACGAAGTGTCAGTAACATACACTGTTGCAGTAAGAGTCAATTGTTGTGCTGCTTATGTCATTTCATTGTCAGCTGCGTTTAAAAGCACCCAATTATAGCCAACCCACACATGCATTGAAATAGCAGCTATTTAAAAGCAGCATTTCGCCGTGTGCCAGACTGTCAGACAAGACAAGTCCTCTTCAACTCAGGGGTTTTATGATGACAATATTAAACATATATTTTTGGAGAAAACCGGGGCTTTACAGGTTTTTTTTGGATGCATGTAAGTGTTCACAAGCTACCCAAGAGTGAAATAACAGATCATATTTCCAGAAACCTGAGATACTTTCTGAGCTGAGTTCCTGAGTGCAATAGTTCAATAAAAACATGTCTATATAAATCATCTTTCATTGCTTAATTTATGATGTTACATTAGATGATGTCTAGCTTAGGAGATAGCTGGCTCGTGCATGACAGATACAAATCATAAGACTTATTTTATTCTATGACTTAATGTTTTGGTAAAAAACGTCTCTATCAATACCAAACAAATAGAAGCAGAAATTACTTTCAGAGCCACCCATAAACAATAAGTTAATCCCAGAGTGGTTTAACCCAGTCCCGGGATATCCCTCTCGTGAGCAGTGGTTTCTGGCAGGTAATTAGCTGGCAGCTCTCGTGTGCTTCCAGCTTTTTGACAAGACTGGAAGTTTGTGTGCACGCTGGCTGACACTTTCAGCAAACTTTGTAAAATCTCTCATGTGACACTTCGCTAGCTTCTTGTTAATACGAGCTGTCTGTCAGATCATTTATACACTGTCTCGTCATTTTAAAAGTTTGGCATTAAAAGTTCAGAGTCTATTTCGCCCTTTTTATCCCCCTGCATGTCTTCCAAAAATACACCTAGACCAATAATTATCCAGTCCAACAATCTTATTCTCAGCTGAGTTTACAGAGAGAAAATTAAATATTTTACAAAAGATTTTGTTCTGACTAGAATTAGCAGATAGGAGGAAAAAAGGAAAAAATAATTTGAGAGTCGAAATTCAAAGGCTGTAGTTTGACTAGGCTGTGTCCAAACTGTTCTCATTAAAATAACTGAGGCTGACATAAACACATTTCCAGATGCAAAATGAAGTGAAGTAGTTCAAGTAAGATTTTTTTTTAAAAAAAGAAAAGAACAAAAATATGAGCTGGTCTTAATTCATCTTCCCAGTTTCACAAAAATCTTAAGAAAACATACCACTCCAGAAACCTCAGTTTCTGGAGAAAATGCTTTAATTACAGCTACGACAGGAAAGAGCTGAAACCAGAGACTTTGACCATTTCATTAGCTGAGAGTCTAACAGGTGAATTGGACAGATGCCTGCAGCTCGTAGCCCACTCCTTTTGGCAGGCTTAAAACTGTTTGATTAGACAAATGTGGCAAGAAAAAAAAGAGCCTCGAAACCCGAAATGCCCCTTTCTTTCCTGCAGGTCTGGAAAGCCCTAATAATTAGCCCGCAGTTACGATCTCAGCCCCTAGTAACAGGCTCAAAAATAATGAATGGTTTCTACAGAATGTTGGTCATTTGTGCTTCCTGTTCCCAGAAGCCCGGAGACCTGGATTGGCTGCGGGGACATTATGAGCTTTCGCCCCTTTCTCCCATATTCCCCAAACTAAAAACATATAGGCCTGCATGGTTAAAGGATGTTAAACAGATGCTGTTTGCAGATATTTGTATTCCCAAGATTTTTTCCCCTCGCCCAGAAATGTGGACAGTGTAAATATTGAATTTTATTCCTGCTACTTTCACAAGTCTGAACACGCAATGGCGACTTAAAAAAAACAAAACAAAAAGAAAATACGAAGCTGTGCGGCTCAAGAAATCACATCTTTAACTATAATCTGATGTTATAAGTTTCCAGATTCCAGATACGTGAAAAACAAGGGTGATTCCAAGGTTTTCTGCTTCCAATTAAACACGGTAAGAAACTTAATTTATAACTCAATAATGTTAATTAAAGCTCCGTCGTTAACCGAGAAAGAGAAGCTTAGAAAATAAATGGAAAAAGGCAAACATTTGAATAGCATATGTAAAATCTGGTTTCCCTTGTGCGGGTATATGTAATTAAATCTTCAAAGTTTAGACTGAGATCTGTTTTTTGCGCGTCTATATACGAGCAATGCGTAAGGAGAGCTTCGAAATAAAGCATGCAGTGATAGTCTCATCTACACTGAAATAGACTGAAAATCAAACACCAACAAATAAATTTAAAAAATAATTACTAGAACTGTTTCAAAGTAGGTAGTTATTTATCTCCAACAAAAGCCTTAATAATAAAATCATGCCACGGACTTGGGTCTGTGAAACGTGTTCTAGTCAGGAATCTGAAGTTTTCCTGCGAGCAGCTGAGTTTAATATCAACGATTTTTAGTGAAAAACTTTAAACTCTCAAAGAGCTATTGTTTCCCCTCTCCTTTAATCCAACAGAAGACCAAGAGCTGCATAAAAAAATTGACAAAAAAATTATTATTAAAAAATAATTTGTGCAAAAATTATAAACAGATTTTAAAAAATAACTTCAATGTGAAATCGACCTTTGCGCAATCCTGCATTTGCACCGGGGGCATTTTTGAGAGTGCAACAGACTGCATGGTTCTGTTTGCACAACTGATTTTTTCCCTCTTTATATTTACCTCCGTTTGAAACACTGTGTAATTTTAACCACCCCATAAAATACGTAAACCTAAAGCTGCCCCTTTCGCGACAATAAATGAATAAAAATATCCAAAAATACCCCAAGGTTTTACCTTATGGTTCTGATAGGATGTCACCGCAATGAAAGATGTTTCCGGAAAGACGTGAGTGCAAAAGGCCGTGTTTTTGGAACCAAAGCCATTATTTTCATCCGCTTTCACGATGTGAATCCTTGGTTGATACTTGTGCATCGAATTGAGGATGATCTGCAATAAAGAGAAAGTGGCGTTACACACATATATTTGGCGTCATTTCTAAAAATAAAATTAAACAAAATGAGATACACCCTACCAGTCCTCAAATGTGGGTTTTTTTTGAGTGCGCTTTTTTTTAAAAGATTAAAAATCTCCTTTTGTAAGAAAACCCTTTACCATATATTTGTTATAATAATAATAATAAAACTAATAAATGTTAGTAAGACATTAGTCATTTTTACGCATGAGCAACATGCTGACATGATAAGATTACAGTCTATTTTGCAAAAGGTCTATTTCAGTACTTTCACCAACGCACTGGTCTGCTTATACTTCTCAGTAAAATTGTTTTTGTCCCTGTAAATTTACGAATTCTGTCTACTTTGTAATGGAATCCACTTTTCCTCTCAAAACGTCTAAGCTGAGCTATAGTTTCTGAAAAACACTTGTTTGGCTAAAACACTTTTATTGAACAACAAATTGTAATGAAAGTTTTATTTTTACCTTTTTATAGATATTTAAAATAAAGTCGACCAATTTGCATTCTTCTTCTTCTTGTTTTTTTTTTTTTTTTTTACAGCACAGTCATTTAAACATTCCTCGTGTTTTAAATAGAATAAAGATTTAAAATGTTCTAATTAAACCCTTTAAAAATATAAATTGTCTCTCATTGTAATTATTACTGCAGTGACAGTGATTTACCGTGTTATTTATACAGCACTTCTCATGACAGTCACACAGATAAATGCAGGAGATAGACATATGCATGCCCTCTTCCTTTATATTCTGTTACCTTACTAAACCAGCCTATGAGAACTACAGTGAATAGAATGAACCTGTCTTTTGTTAGTCAAGGCCATCAATCTTGAAGAAATATTATTTATTTATTTTATTTTAATTCCCATTAAATTCTTCTAATAAAAACGACGGTAATTGCTTTTTAATTGACTTATCCCTGCATTCGGTGCCATACCCATTCCTTCTATACTTTATCTGAAAGAGTGTTTTTGAACCTGCGTCTCAGTGCTAGCATGAGAAGAGCCGGGGGATTGCCCTGACCTCCAGTACCTATGGGGGCATCCTGCAGTATTACACAGACATAACCCAGAGTCTTTTCTCAGAGGCGAATGAACCATAGAGACCTACATAGATAATACAATAGTCATCCATTATTAATTCCCAGTTGAACTTGATCTCATTTCATGCTGGAATAGGTTTTTGTAATGGGCAGGAGAAAGTGTTTTTCAGCTGCCTGCCATGCACCTTGTAGATGCAAACTATTTAATGGAAGTAAGTGACAGAAAACATCAGTCAGGATTTGTTTAGTGGATCACTTCAGTTACATAAGCAGGCGCAGCTTTTTGTTTTTGTGGATTTTTGCAGTATTGCAGTTTTGTCATGGTGTATTTGAAAAACAAAAAAACAAGCAAACAAAAAAACTTCTTTCACGTGTCTGTTAAGCAGCAGTCCCTATGTCTTAATATTTAGAATCATTAATGAGGCTTCAAAACACAACTCGAAACTATGTAAACTGTGCAAAGAAAAAGCAGGGTAAATGGCAGATTTTCTCATGCATTCATTGCCTGCTTATTTCTTAGTTTGCATATATGTCCAAGATTGGAACAAACCACAACAACTAGTCCACTGATGCAAACATGTCATACAGCACCCTGTATGGTTTAAGAGGCTAAAAATGTCTGTCATGAAGACATATTAGAAGTTGCATAGATGTCTAAATGCACATTTCACCATGGAAAATAGCATGGCCCACTAACCGTGGGTTCCTAAAGTCCAGTATTTGTGGTATTAGGATGGGATGTGGTAGTGAGGAGGGGGTAGCTGTAGACCACCCACTGGGGACTCAGCATACACCTCAACTCCGTGGCCCAGTCACTGCCCTGCCTGGTTCCCTGTATCTCTGCCTCAACCCCCCCTAGCTTCTGGATGATCGCATGTAATGATAGTGAAGGATCACTTTGGGTCCCGGGCTGCTGCCCTTTTACTTTCAAGTTCCTCCACATCAGAGAGTTTCCCCAAGCTTCAGGATTAGCAGTCTTTGTACACCACCATCTATTGCTCATCACACACTGCCATTCAAATATAAACAGTGTGATCCTCACACTCCACCCTCATGCACAAAACATGTGTGGGAAGACTGGGAGACGAGTGCAGCAGCAAACTGATGGGTAAGACAAATAACACTGAGAAATATTCTGGGAGTTGAGACAGACATCAGAGCAAAAACTACAGATTGGTATGAAACAGAAACAAAAACAAACTATTCAGGAATTCAGATACAGAAAAAACACCACTTAATTCTGTAATTTTGTGACCAAACTAGTGCTGTTGTGGAGGTTTTGATATGTATCGACGGATATGAATAACAAGCAACAAAGCAAATACACTTTGTTAAAGCCAAAGTACAGAGGGATTAAATTTAAGATACTTGAATCACAAATAAAATTACTTACAACAAAATAGCACTTGTTACTAAATATGCTATATACAAAAATTATAATGTTGCAGATGGCAAAGTTTAACCTTTAACTAATAAGAATACAGAATTTTTACATTTTGGGGCAGTTTAATGTATAACTTTTTTTTTAAAGAAGATATTTATGTAAGTAGAATCTCATGGAAACTAAAAACCAAATAGCTAGCCAAAACTGTTACCCTGTAATATAACTAAAGTCAGTGAGTATATATACTTAGTTACTTCACAAAATTAGAACATTATGATTAATAATTGTATCTTTAAATAAATCTAACACTTCTTTAAAATGCATTACCTAGCTTCGCTATAACTAAAACACATTACCATTGAAATAAACTGCTTAGTGAAACAGACCTCAGCCTCAACACTTTCATACGACGAATATGTAAAATATCAGAAAAATGACTTATGTGTGTGTAACCTATACATACTGTGTATAATTTAAAAATCCTGTTCCTTGCAAATATCCTTCTGCCCACTTCAACCCACTATTCTTCACTATATTTCTACACAAAACTTAATAAAATAGCATATCTACAAGATTTTCTCTTAACATTTCCAAAGCTCCTTAAACTACCTTCTTTCATGATTCGCACTAAAATTTTTGTTATAACAAATTTGTTTTAAGAGTGAGGGTTACACTCCACGGTTATGCAATACAGTGCAATGGGTTATAAAACTGTCACAAACCAAAAACAGAACAATTAACCTTGCATTAAGACAAAGGCACCACATCCTCTGAGATTAATTCCTAAACTGAGCTCAGTCCTGCCCAGCCCCCTGACGTGTATGTTTTACAGACATTTCTAGAAGAAGACCTCAGGCCAGTCCTGTATTGGTCTAATCGGCATCAGCAATATGTTTTGGTCTCATGTCTCACTGCTAGTAATTATAAATCATCTACAAGTTATTTCAACCAGCTGGACCAACAAGCTGATGGAGTATATTTCTGGACAGCCACCAGTGCTTCATTTATGAATCCCATGGTGCTCTCTCCCAGCACGAAAGAGGCCGAGCCAGGAACCACTGCAACCAATCAAACTTTACTTTACTTTAACCCAAAATTCACAGTGCTGCTCACATTCCGACTGAGACTCAGTTTCATCTCACCGGCTGTGCTTTGGCAAGGGAGCAGTTCCTTTAGGTGCCATGTGGACAGATAGTAGCTTGTGTGTGCTAGAATTCATATTAATTTTTCCGTGGGTAACTTTGAAAGCTGAAACCAGCTTCACTTTGATTCATTACCACACTGAAACCAACACCTTAAGTGGATGCAGAAGTATACATAGGAATATAGTATAATGGCAACAATAATATATAGTATAATAACAATAATTGGTCATATGCAATGAGATCGTGTTTTTTGTGGACAATTGAGCATTGTGGAGTAATACGTCTCTAAAAGCAAAACCAAACAAACACAGCTTGCGTTAAGGAATGTTTTCTCATGAAAGCAAACCAGCTGTTGAGGTAACCTTTGCCAAATTTATAATTGTATTTTCCTTTAATGGCTAAGCCTGTTAGTAAGAAAGTTAACTGTGCAGATGCTCTGTTTCTACAAAAAGACATCTAATTAGGCCTAAATGTACCCATCGAGATACCCTTCTTCATGAAAACCTGCTGCCAAAGGGCCCATTTGTTGATGAAGTAAGTGATGTTTGTACTTTCTGCTTTGGGTAAGACAGGAATCACAAAAGCCTGAGGCCAGATAGGGAGTTTAGAATAATGAGGAGTTAAAGCTAGGAAATAGGTACCATACAGCCTCTTACTGCTGAGAAGGGTGAAGGAGATGGTGGGTGGTGGTGCAATTGCCCTTTTCCTTTTTCCTAAAAAAGTTCCCAGTTGATCTCTTCTACTCATGCAAGCTGAATTCCAGGAGGTCCATGGCTAATGCACCTAGGGGGTGCTATAATAACACTGTGCTACAAAAGGTATGTTACTAACAGCTTCATAGCAAACATATTACATATGAAAGAATAAGATGATGGCACGATAAGAAAGAAATATTTGTCTCAATCTGGAATATTTATCTAAAGTCACAGAGACTCTTCAAAACATTACCTTTACATCATTAGTAAAAGTAAAAGTTCAATAGTAAAAACAGAATATCACCAAACTTTTTTGTAATCTCAGGAGATTCCACTTTGAAAAAGTAAAGTAGAAAAAACCTTCATATGGCACAAAATTTCCTCTATATTTCTTTTTTTGTGTTTAAAGTATATCAGGCTTACTATTATTATTATTATTATTATTATTATTATTATTATTGTTGTTGTTGTTGTTGTTGTTGTTATTATTATAGCAGTAGTATAGTAGTGGTAGAAGTATTTGCATCTAATTGAACACCACAACTATTTCACTATTTAAAATTAATTTTGTGACGTTTTCAACATCAGAATGCATTTCATTACTTACTATTTTCGTATTCATTTTAACACTGCAAGTTACATTTAACAAAAAATGGAAAAAAAGGACAAAACATAAAAAATATAAACGTATCTATATAATAAAACGTATACCCTCCACCAAAGCGATGAATGGATGGTTAGATGGAATTTATCAAACGATTTACTTTCACTAAAACACATCTTTACAGAAGAAACTTAATAAAGTTTGGGCTCCACAGGTGCAGTGAAAGAATGACTGAAAGATTATGTTTAAGTTTTAATGCACATTTAACAGATCAAATGCAAAGTTTTAAGCAAATAAATAAATCAATAAACTGGTTGCCTCTCTTTAAAAAATATGACCAGGCAGGAGCATTAGCTTTAATCAATTTAAAATGTGTGTAAAATATTTAACCTCAAGAAAACAATAAAACGTACTTTTAATTAGCTGCGAGTAGCAACAACAACAACAACAACAACAACAACAACAACGACAATAATAATAATAATAATAATAATAATAATAATAATAATATGTTAGGCATTTTTATATAAGTGGCGATGCAGAGACCTGCAGATAAGCATTTAGTGCCATCATGTAACACGTCGGGCCTTAACGGATTCTCGGGATTTGGGTCAGTGCAACACCAGGTTAGCAATCATGTGGTTAAATAGTATTGATGATAGGCAGGCACCTACGTGTCCGAACGGGTCCAGGTGGTTGTTGGTCAATTTCAGCTTCTGGAAGGAGACGAGCTGCCTCATCCAATGAGCCCCCGTGGCGGGAGAGTCTGGGTGAACGTAGAGTCTCCCGGGCATGGCAGGCTCTGCCTTCCCAGTCACAGACCTGATACACAGCAACACAGTCACACGCTTTGAAACTTGCTGGACTAACACTCACATGCTAGCCGCAACTGAGTCGGTCCTAACATGTCGAAAGAAGCAGAAGATAATGACTGTGGATAAAATGTAATAATAAATTAAATTTTTATTATAAACGGAAAACTTAAATTAGTGGGGCACTGTTTCTAATTATTACGCACAAAATGGCGCAATATGGGACTTTCTGCACTTAAAGTTCTAAACTATGGGTGATTACCTCTTTTTCAAAACTTTGCTTTATTAACTTTAAACTTCAGTACATAAGGAAGCCTTCTGTATCGTGCCATTGTCGGATATTGATTGCTTCTAGTCACGTTAGACGTTAAAGGCACTGTTTTGCAACATATGTGGAACGAGGGGAGAATTAGTTTTAGGCCGTGCTTAATGCGTCTTCAGTGGCATCATTGGCATGTAGCTAGCAATATTAAAGGCTCTGACACAAAGAAGAAAGACCCGCTTGGAGAACGACTCAAGACAAACAGCCGTGTGAAAAAAAATCTTTGATGCAGTGCAAGGAAAAGTTTATCTCGTTGCTTTCAGCGCAGAAAACTCAGCACTGACAGAAACATTTCTGCCTGCTGACTTCATTTCTTGGCAAATATTAGAAAAAACACAGTTAATAATTCTCCCGGAAATAATATATTCACTTCCGATTCCCGTCCATCACGACAATATAACGCTCCCCGCTGCAAATAACTCCAGAGAGAGCGAGAAAGCGAGAGACTAGCTGAGATCCCCCTCCCCCCCCAAAAAAAAACCCAAAACAAAATCAAAAACTAAAAAAACACACACACCAAAAAACAAACAAACAAAAAAAACAATGACCCGGATTTTCATCGGTGCGCAAAAGTATATGTTGGCAAGGCAAATCCCTTTAGAGAAGCGTTGCTGTGTTATGTTTTTACGTACCATTTATTATCGGCGAATTTGTATCGATGGTCGTCAGCTGGAACAACATCCATAAGTAGAATGTATTTCGTTTTAGGGTTTAATCCTGTGACCTTCACTTTGAAGCTGGGAAACATTCTCCTGTACAGGAAAATAAAAGTGTTGTGGACACGCGAGAAAAAAACAAGTACATGACTACTCACACCTATTAACACACACACACACACACACACACACACACACACACACACACACACACACACACACACACATATATATGTATATATGAAATCAAATGCTTTCGTAATAAAGCCTGTGCCATTCACTCTTTAATAAGCAAACCAAAAGTAAATAATATTTTGAAGCATAGAGAAAGGTTAAGTGGGAGGATTTAAAACATATAAATATCCGTCTTTGGTGTTTGGAGAGGAAAATCTTACTTTCAAGGCAGGGCGTTGGATCTGAGAAGAGCCATTATAAAAAAAAAAATTCAACATGTTCCAGACCTTTTTTTATACGTGCAACATCCCTCTAGTAAATCTTTTGGATATTTGGTAGCTGTCATATTGCAGAAAACACACACATACACGGAGAGAAACACTAAGCTCTCCCACGAGTGAAAGGGAAGGGCTAACGGACGAGGATGGATGCTGTGTAATATCATCTCTTGCCAAAAACAGGAGTGAAATGATTGACGGGAATATAATGGAGACTTTTTGCAGCTGTAAGAAAACAACTGCCTTCTGCCCGCGCTGGAGAGCACATCGAAATGCAGCAATATTCAACTGTAAATATTCCTCATTTGTAGGAGCCTGTGCAAGCGGTGCTCCGAAGCTATTTGACATAAAAAAAGTCATGGGCGCATATAAAAGTTCACACGCAGGCGACATGAGCTGTTTTGACTGTATACAGTCTGAGGGCGACCGTGGAGCTGACAGCAGGACACATTCACTCACGCGGTCCCTGCACAGCATGCTGTTGCACACGTGTTGGATCACAAGAAGTGTGTGCACGCAGTCACACACACACACACACACACACACACACACACACACACACACACACACACACACACACACAGAGAGACACCTGCAGCGGATACAGAGAAAACGGCGCAAAAGGCAGCCCTTATGCTCTTTAATGTCTTTATTTCAACGCAAAGAAACAATCGGTAACATTTTACATAAGGGGGCACGTTTTGCACGTTGGCTCTCTCGCTGTATCGCATTTCCCAACAAGGCCACCCAGACTAAAATATGGACCGGCAGTGCTGCAGAACACTAAAGCGTCCACCAGATGCTCTTGTGTTTTCTCTGTGGTTCTGTACGGTTCCAGATCCCCACGCAAGAAAATTCCAGTCTGGTTTATAGTTTATATTTAAGCTCGAAAATCGGCCAAGATAACTAAAAGCCTCATCAACAAGCAGACACGCAGTCAATGAACCCATTAGTTCTACTGAAATCTTTCTAATCGCGATAATAATAATAATGAAAATGTTTTAGATGCTCCTACCGTCCCGCTTTGGTGATGATCATCTCCGTCCCCACCTCGTGAAACTTCGTCCATAGTTCCCTTTCGTGCAGGTAGACCTTTATTCCCTCCATTCCCTTCAAAGTAAAACATTAGTGTGTATGGTTTTTCTAAAGTTGCATTATAGATAGAGGTGTCATGCACTAGTCTGCATGCATTTAAGGCCTTCTGAGTTCAGAGGTTGTAAAAAATCAAAATCAAAACTGTAGGTCTAATATTTAGTGTTTGATTAAAACACTTTAAAAAATAAAATGCAAATACTTTGGACAACCGAGTTGTACGCTGAGGGCTAAGCTGTACATAATGCAGAGGATAATAAGCTTATGAATTAACAGTTTAAACCAGCCATAATACCGTAGCCTTTAACTTGTTCAGCCTTTGCCGTGAGAACTGAAGCAGCAAACACGATTGTATAATAATATAGTCAAAGCTAATGTGTAGCAATGAACATAAACCCACACAGAATTGATCTGTATCCCATATGACTATAAACTATAACACACACAGTTACGCTATGAAGCTTAACAGAAACTAAAAATTTGCTGAGACTTTGCTGAAGTTGTTTCATTTCACAAATTAAAAAAAATCACTAGTGGGCTAAATATCAGATCCAATCACATTTCTATCTCCAAACAGCGTAAATATATACGCTGAAAGAACTCAAATTAGCAGAAACACTCCATTCACTGTGCGGACATTTGTTTTTAAGTCATGATTTATATTTTATATTTTTAACGCTAAGAACAACAGGGTATCTGCCTGCTTCTGACAAAAACGCCTAGGCTATTTTTTTTCCTGCAAATGAGTGAAAGTGACCCCTAAGTCCGCAGCTTGCAGCCTGAAGCAGTGAGTGTGAGGCCTGCAAGCCAGCACTGACCTGCTGGATGTAAGTTGTCTGTGATGACGGGGATTTGCTTGAGGTCCCGTTCTGTTTCTCTGATTTATTATCGCTCTGTAATTCTCTCGAATCCGAGCCACCTGGAGAGTTTTGGAGGACAAAAGTCTCCTCTTGGTCCGCCATGACCGGAGCTCCGAAAACTACACGTCGCTGCTGGGAGACGGAAACAGAGATGTCAGTGTGTGCAGCCCGACCTTCTTAACTAACCGGATAACTGAAGACAGACTTTCAGGACATTGTGTTAATATGAATTTAGAGACACACAAATAAGCTTCATTGTGTAATCACATTTATTGTACTTGCTGTTACTATTTTGTCAAGTGAAAATACTTTTTTGATAGCTCAGAAATGAAAGCATAACATATGTAAATATAACACACATGATAGAAAGCCTTCATGTTAATGGCATGAGCTAAACGTTTAAACCCAAAGCATTTTAATACTCTTAATAATTGCTCAGTGCAATGTGTTTTTCACAGATACAGGTCACTTTATTCTGCATATGTTATTCTTAGGAGAATAACTTCAATATTCACAACATTACTAAACTATTAGGACTTTTATTGTGACACACCGAAGCAGGCCCTCGCCTTTTTCCCCCTGCATGCTCCCAGAACTAAACACATGAGCTGTATTGCCCTGCGAGGCGGCGATCAAAGCAAAAATAAATCGCAGAGGTGCCTCCTAAAGAAAAGAAAAAAAAATCATTTACACTCAGACGGTGTCACTTCAGCAGACAGCTGCGATTCCTGCAACGCGGAGTAGCATTTACTACGATGTGGGCGAGTTATGAAATGCAGTCACGGTGGGTACACGCAGTCGGTTCAGATCAGCATCAGCTTACCTAAAAACCAAAAACAGGTCGCAGGCTGCAGCTGGCCCAGCAGAGAAACGCAGTGTCGCCTTGAAAACGTCCAGCGCCCCGTCCAAAAAATAAGAAATCAATCAAAAATCAGATAATCCAGGCGTTTTTCTCGAAGAAGCTGCACAAACTCCCCATGAATCCCCACTGTTTCTCCCCTCAGTTAGTTCCTACACAGCGGAGTCAAAACCACGCAGATCCTTGCGGAGATCGCTGACAGCTACACGGCGCTGCTCTGTGCCTTATTGTTGCATTTTACAGCGGAGGTGCGTTTTGTGAGCCTACTCTGCCGATGGCACTTAGCAGTAAGCTGTAGCCTATTCCCAGCGGAGCAGGTCTGTCACCTCCTCCGTCCCTCCTCTCTCTCCCAGCCTCTGGTTTTTCAGGAGCTCCCTCTTTCTCGTGCGCGCTCCCTCTCCAACTCTCCGCTGCGAGTCGCTGACCAACCGTGCGAAGCGGAAACTGAGTCCGCTACGTAGAAGTGCCGGTGTGGGGCTATGAGGGAGGAGGATGGAGAGGTGGGGAGGTGTTGCCTTTGCAGGAAGAGCATTGGTTTATGTCCGCGGCAATAATTCCTTACTGGTACACACCCCAGTTCTTCTTATTTATCCACTCCAAACCTCTTCTTGATCCCAGTCTCCAGCCTCTAATTCATTTGATATTGACATATTCGTGCGCCGTTAAGCACCAGTCTCTTCTCCGTAGATCTACGCACAATAGAATCAAGTTCATCAAGCGTGACGCTCAGTCATGCATGCATTAGTAGGCATAGGCCAACAGGTTGCCCTTCTTTATTATTACAACTGACTAATAAAAGGATCATAAGCTATGTTTTGTCTGTGCTTGCACTGATGTCTGGGCAATTAACAATATCAATTTACCGACCGAATTTTGTCTCTGGGTGCTTTAAACCATTATTTTACTATTCAGTTAATTATTCAAGAAGAACAAGGAACCAAGCTGGGTTCATAGAACCGAGGAAAAAAATAAATACATCTACATTTGGGATATAGTTATCTCTCTTTCTCTCTCTCCCTCTGTGTGTGTGTGTGTGTGTGTGTGTGTGTGTGTGTGCATGTTGGGGGGTGAACATGAGGAAGTCTATCTTTAGGCCTTTGGCTTCACACAGGTTTACCCTGCACACCACAGAGGGATTAGATGGTAAAAAAAATAGCATTTCCTCCTAAATTACATCAAATTGTATTGCACCATGTATACATAATACTGTACATCACCCTAATGCGTATCTATCTGACTTTATAATGGCTTTGCAAGTACACAACAAACTTACAGTGCCAAACTAGTAACTTTTAAGCGTGAATTTTGCAGATGAAATCCCTCTATTCTCATGTTCCTCCTGAAATAAGACCAAAGAAGAAGAAGAAGAAGAAAATAATAACGATTTAACTCGACCATTAAGGACAAAATTTAGTTCTGAAGAAACACGGGAGCAGTAATCTGCAACTTTTCAAACGCATCATTTTTTGCAGTGTGCCCACTTAAATGTCTCATTTGCATTTTAGGCTGTTATCTCATTACGTAGTCACCCCCAGGGTGACTTTCCTCACCAGTCAGTGTTGCACACGGACACCACTCGAGCTTTGTGTTTGTTCCGTAGCGACTCGTCGATATTTGCACTACTTTAGCAGTGCTCACAGAGGCCTTTGAAAAAATCCATAAACATAATTAATTTGAATTTGTTCCTGATAAAAGCGAAGGTGGGCCTATGTGCTCACTTACCCCCATTTTTTTGACTGAAAAAAGTGCTAAATTTGGTTCGTCTTTGCCATATGATAAAATAATATACACATATTTTTGGGATGTAGTCTTATGCCATAGCCTTTGTGTAGCAACATTTTCCCGCGGAGAAAAAACGAATCGTCTAAACTTTGTAATCATAATTTTCCAGTTTTCAAATGTATTTCTGTGAAGTTTTTGCAGGTTTCGTGAAGCTTCGCGTTCGTCAGATAGGCTGTTTATTTGTTTACATTTTAAAGACAAAACAACCCGGCAAAGAAATGTAAAATAAACAAAACATTTTGGGAAGCTGCCACACACTTTTTCGCCTCGAAGTTGAATTTTTTGCTTGGTCGAGTGGGTGCAGGTAACTTTTAACACAGCAGGTGTGCACACAAACAGCGAGCAGGCGAAACGAAGAGTTTGCAGAAGACCGGACAGCACTTTTAAATGACACGGACGCTGTTGTCAGTGCAGACATGACTATCAGGCAGCGTTACTGCATAACTGATAAATGATAAAGACGGAAATTTATTCAGGGATACTCCACGAGTTTACAAGCCACGTGTGAGAGTGAAGAAATAAAACAAATATATACTTTATTTATTGGCCTCGTCCACAGTGAGAAGTCTGCGCGCTGATGCTGACAAATACAAGTAACTGGAATGCAGTCTAACAAAAATCCTTTAAAACAGTCTTAGAATTAAAATGTCAGCAATGGGAATACAACCCAGCAGTGTGAGGTTGTGCATATCATTCTGTAAAGTGAAACGTTTTTTGGCTGTTTATTTACTTTTTAATGAGCACTTGAAACGATAGGTACTGATACAGGAGCTGCAGGTAGATGAAATCCAAAATTTAAAGCCTGTGTGAAAGAGAAAAAAAGCTATAATCTTACGTTCTTATGTTTTAGGCTATTTATGAAACGTAAAAACACTTCGAAGCTCGGTCCTGGAGAACCTGGAGTCCGCGGTAATCATTAGATAATTAATAAAGCAAACTAATCATGAATTTAAAGTTTAAAGGCAGCCATCTCAAACAACGCGGATAAAGACGTATTTTTTAAGCCTACAGAAATCAAAATTAGAACGAAAGCGTCTTTAAACAGTTTTTGATTTTTACTTTATTTTTAATTGTATTTTTTTGTAGCCCACTCAAGGAAAAAACGTGTGTATTAACGAGTTTATCCTTAAAAAGTAAGCATCGCAGATGGGCTAAAGTTCCGCTTGTCTTGCCTTTGCGCACATATATAAATGATAGGCTGATACTTACATACATGCATTTAAAGGTTAAATGGTCTATGAAATATAAAAATAAAACTTTTATTTTGTAATTATTCCGTTTAAAATAACATAAAAACTGAACAGTGATATATTAAAATATTAGTATTTGTCATCATATTGGCAGAATTTCGAAAACAATACAGTCATTGCTTATCATAAGAATATCACTTTCAGTCACATTGGTTGGCTTGCCTCAAAATGCCTCAGTTTTAGATCACGTGGTAAAAGTAAATAGCCATGAATTAATTATCTTTTACCTAGTGTAACGAAAATGTCAGATCACTGCATACTAGTAAAAAATTATGGAATCAGCGTGTGGATAGATTAAAACGTAAGAAGGTGTTGCTACTGAGTCTGTGTCCATAGTCAGCGTATTACTCTCATAAGGAGGTTTCTTAGCTCTAAGAAGTCGACGACTTCAACCTATGGAAGTTTTGTTTCTAAACTATTCCAAGGTAGAGAGCCCTACGAGCCTATTGTTGGCATGTTCATCCATTACTGTCTGTTACTAAAAGGCCCCTGAGAAGCTCTCCACTCTCCCAGAGAGCTTATAAAGCTGCTCGCTAGGCAACAGGAGGAAACTGGTTGTCCTGAACTTGTATGATATGAGTGGGTTTTAATTTTAATGCTGAGAGGTATCGCTACCACAGTATTCCCTGTCCAATAAAGGACACCTTGGTATCATAAAACTTTGAAGTGCCAAATGGCATCATATCACCACAAATACATCTATTTTTAGCTCCTCGGGACACCTTTCATTATACAATACAACAGTTTTTTTTCTTTAGCTGTCAATTTCATTGGATTTTGTCATTTTCCTTTTCCCTATCTCCTCAGCTGCTACGGGGGCCTGGGACGCTCAGCATTAAGTAAGATTATTATTCTTTTATTTTGAAGTTTTCTATCGAACATTCTCTGTCCAACATCAGAAATGTCATGTAACCTAATTTAATGTCACTGCTCCCATCACATGGCTGTATATTTTGAAAGTATTCTATACAGCAAACAATATCATAACTGTCCATTAACATTGTCAGATTTAATGTCATGAAGTAAACTGCTATATTCTAATCTATTATCATTTTACTATAATAGCTATTTAATAATTATACTATAATAAATAATCACTTAGTTATCATATTCATCTAAAAATTAGTCGTATCCGATGTTGCTATGTGTAAGCCCACCCTCCATTGCTCAGTTTCGCTTGCCTGCTGGGCATTGTTAGCTTTCAACTCTTCTTACCACTAAACTGACGCCAAATCAAAGAGCCACTAAATCCAGGAAAAATTCCTCAGTGGCACCACAAGAGGAGGAGGAGCAAATAACAAACAGTTGAGAGGAAATATAAGTGGAAAGATTCGCTGCTTTATCTTCCTGCTTACATTACTAGTAGTGTAGTTTAATCGTAAAGGGAAGTCATTATTGTGCCAATTGAATCCGTTGAGTTGTTAGTTATATAGTTACAAACATGTCGTGTTTTGTTTGGGAAGCAGCCAGCCGCCGTGCTGCCATAGAATAGAATAGAATAGAATAATCCTTTATGTCCCACAAGGGGAAATTTGGTTGTAACAGCAGCCAAAAAGACAAATATACAAACAAACAGTACACAGGACACAGAACAGAAACATACACAATTTTTCTTACATATTTACATTAAGGACAATGGTTACTATAAACAGAGAGTACTGTACAGTTATTAAATTAAATAAAAATAATTACAGGTAAGAGGCAAACCAGGTTGTAGTGCGAATTGGTTAATTAACTAACTTATTGCAGTTACAGCATTGATGTAAACATCAATCAACATAAACGTGCTATAAAAATGAAATGTCCTTACTTACATTATAAGATGTGCAACATTTTCTTACAAACGTCCAAAATTTAGACAAACATTGCATATAAATGTAATTGTAACAAAATACATCCCATCAGCAACCGAAATTATTTAGAGAGACTAATCGTCACGTCTACATTAAAATAAAATTAAGAATTCAAAAATCGAAATTAATACAATGCATTTGAAATCCGAAATTGCATACACAGCGACGAGTACTTTGTTGAGCATGACAGAACACGTGAAAAGTCCGGGAAGATAAAGTTATTTTTCATCAAGAGAAACAGGAAATAATATTCATATAGCTGATGAAAATGCAAGACAGAGGACACTGAGCTTTTCACAGAGTATGTTAGTGTATTCTTTAAAGCACGAAAAAAAACTCTCCTCGCAGACAAACAAAAAACAAAACTAAAGTCTAAATAAGCTCGATGACCATGTTGGATAATTAGTGTTTACTCTGCAACTTAAACTCTTAATACACCCCGAAAGAAATCCGAGCAACAATATACTGACCACCACCTCACTCCTCTCCTTATAGACTCAGAATGTGGAGTGTTTAGGGTCCACAAAGACCTTAATATTATGTATGAGAAAAAAAAATCCTGTTCAGAAACTACAAATCCCACTCATCCAGGTGCAAATGAAAAAGTGCCAAACAAATCAGAGCGACACACCCTACCTTCCTCCTGACTGTCCCAAGCTGCTTGAGTGTGTGAGCTGATGTTGCCACTTGTTTGGAGCCGTTTAAAGTCTGGTAAGACTTAAGCAGTCAGGCAGGTGAAAGCGCTGGTGTGGCTAACCACCAGTCCAACCAGGAACTCCTGGATCACGGAAAAGTGCTGCCCAGATGCTCAGCGCCAAAAACCGTCTGTGAGGTTTGTGGCTGAAAACACATCCACAGTTTGGCTATCATGAGCTGAGCCAGGAGGAGAGGAGACAGAAGGAAAACAAAAGTTTTCATGTTTAAGGCGCAATCTTTTCCAAGATCTGAAGGACCAAACTAGCGGCGCTTTAAATGTGATTAAACAATGATGAATCTACACACACACACACACACACACACACACACACACACACACACACACACACACACACACACACACACACACACACAC
>NW_024582433.1:789563-794640 GCF_018398535.1 Haplochromis burtoni
CACACACACACACACACACACACACACACACACACACACACACACACACACACACACACACACACACACACGCTATTTCACCTTCATTTAGAATGTTAGTGCTTATGTTTACACACCTCTTCCCTATCTGCAGATTTAACGGGCCTCACAGAAGCATGGGATGGATTTTATGACAAATTTATGACCAAACACAAACAACTGAATATCATGACACCTTCTTATTAATCCTCCGCACTCAGCTGTTGGTTTATTCGGCAGAAATTTCGGCATCACAGGAGAAAACTGTTACTTCATAATAAAAGAAGAGAGTATATATTTTTTCCGACTGCTCCTTTAAAACCCAAACCCTTGAAAAACCTCGTTCGAAGCCAGGGAGCCAAGGCAGTATCAGTACCTAACCTTAAAGACTATAAGTACTAATTTGTGGCAGCATCGTGATGAAAAGCTTCATGAGAGCAAAATGTGTGTCAGAACTGCTGATTGCGTTGTTTGAGTGACCGGACTTAAGTTTCACCGACTGATGACTCATTTGCTGCTGAGTAACGTCCACATCCTCACTCAGCCACCACTAGCCTCCCATGTCTTTCAGTTTCTTGCATAAGGATGAAGAGTTACAAACTCTAGCCTAATCCACTATGGTTTCACCCTCCATAGCCACACATGGGCCTGTGGTCTGCCACCCGCTCTGAGTCTTTTTTGGCTGTCTTGTTATCCACTCCCCTCCTCACCGTCGACCTCGTGAATGAGTTTACCCTTGTTCCACTAGAAGAAACGAAGATAAGGTATCCGAGCCTCCATGGCAACGCTGGGCTGAGCGGTATATTGTGTATATATATATATACGTGTGTGTGTGCGCGCGCGAAGGCATGCATGTTCATGTACAGGGCTCTACTTTTACAACCTGAGCGGAGCTGCGCGCACAGGAGTGCTGGTTGGTGGTGGTGTGATGGTGGCGGTGAGCTTGGGGCTGACACATTTCTGCTAACAATCACATCACACACAAGGACCCACATTCCAACTTCCTGATCAACAGTCGTCGTCCTCCTCCCCCCACAGGCACAGCGCTGGGGGCAGCAGTGCAGCAGACTGTATTCAGATCTAGGAGAGCTAAGATTTTATGTTTTTTTTATGAGGATGTTTACTCAAAACCATACTGACTGTGAGTTTTACTTTTGGAAACCTCTCTTAAATTGAACACATATATTAAAGCAGGTAAGGATTGACAGTTAGATCGAATATTGGAATAATTTAGATTAACGTGACTGGAAATAAATCGATTGCAGCACATCTGGATCTAGTTCATCTTCACGTGTAGCTGGGCTGTAATCTTATGTGCGCCTCTGTAGCGGCTATACTTCATGTCGTGTATTCTACTGCCCCCTAGTGATCCTTTTATGAGTTCACCATAATAGGTTTTGATGCTGAAATTTATTAACTCACAAAGATTGTTCTGAAAAGGAGAAAATTATTTGATGAGCAACAGTTCTGTGGGCAGAAGTATCTTGTTGACATTAGAGGTCAGATGAGAATGGCTAGACAACCAAAATACGCAGAAGAGCATCTCTGATTGCACAACACTGAAATCTGCAGCAGTGGAAGATCACATCTGCTGTCAGCTAAAAACAGGAAACGTAGCTTTTATCAATTCATGAAATTGAATATTAGACGATTAAAAAAAACCCGTTGCATGATCTGATGGATCTCAATTTCTGCTGTGACATTTGGATATTTGGACCAGAATTTGGCATCAGCAACATGAAAGTGTGGATCCTGCTTTGTATTAGATGTTCAGGCTCCTGCTTGTGGTGACCTTAATAGCATTTGGCCATGTTTAAACATGGATTTCTGAATACTGTTGCTGACCATGTCCATACTTTTATGACCAGATGTACCCATCTTCATATGAGTGTTTCCAGCAGAATGATACACCATGTCACAAACCTCAGCTCTTCTCAGACTGGTTTGTTTGAACATGATAATGAATTCCCTGTACTCAAACAACCTCCACAGTCTCCAGATCTCGATCCAGTAGATCTCCCTTGGGATGTGGTGGAACCAGAGATTTGTATCATGGGTCATGCAGCCAAATTTTTTTTAAAAAGTGTGTGATGCTGTTATGTCATTAATCTCTGAGGAGAGTGTGTTCACCACCTTGTTGAATACACTAGTAAGGTGGGCATTGACCTGAATGTAAAGATTAAGTACAGAAAATACTAAATGTATGCAGTTTCATAATTTAATTGATGATTTAATTTAGCAGCAATAGTTAGCAATAGGCCACACAATGTGTTAGGAAGTGAATAAAATGAAGCACGCACATAGGAAACTCATATTTTTAATCAAATATGTACGTATCCATGTAGTTAGTATAAAAATATTCTGAATAGTTATACAAATTACATTTAAAGTGTTGCATCAGAACATAGTGAAGACTGTTGATAGGCTGTGTGATCTTGTGAACTTACAAATTAATAATAATAATAATGGATTGCATTTATATAGCGCTTTTTGGGACCCTCAAAGCACTGTACAATTCCAATATTCATTCACACACACACGGGTGGAGGCAAGCTACAATTGTAGCCACAGCTGCCCTGGGGCAGACTGACAGAAGCGAGGCTGCCGTATCGCGCCATCAGCCCCTCTGGCAATCACCAGTAGGCGGTAGGTGAAGTGTCTTGCCCAAGGACACAAGGACCGAGACTGTTCAAACAGGCAACCTTCTGATTACAAGACAAACTGCCAGCTCTTGAGCCACGATCGCCAAATTAAAGAAAAGGGCAATAAAGAAAAGCTTTAAGGTTTTATAGCAACAAAGCAAATATGCACAGTGCAACTTCAGATTAACTTGTGACTAAAGTTACATCCTTAAACCTGGTGTGCATTATACTGCTTTGAATCTGAGTTGTCAAGATATTTGTCACACACACACACACACACACACACACACACACACACACACACACACACACACACACACACACACACACATATATTCAAATACGGACCAGACACAGTCATCTGACTGCCTACAAATCTGCGGTAATGAGAATAGGAGTCGTGTAGGGTGGTCTGCTCCAACACGGGCGCATTGACAAACCTGGAGGTCTGTTGGCCATCACGTCTCACTTCAGTGAGGTCAAAGCACCTTCAATTCTGACACGTTCAAATGCACAAATTATGACTGTCAAATGCACAAGTTGTGCATTAGGTACTTCCTTTGGCCTGTCTGAACCCTTGGTATGTCCAAGAATGGTCTGAAATACTGGTAAGTTATTTTCAAGCCCACAAGAGGGATAAAATATACCATTGAAAAAAAAAAATCCCCGAAACACTGCTGCATATTAAATGCATGTGTTGTGTTTAAGGTTTCTTACTCTGAGTGTGACTGGGCTGACAATTGCACCAAATCTATCCCCATAGGATGTCCATTTCACACTTTGCCTCTCCAAAACATGAAATGGACACGTATGCAGAAGTTGCATTACTCCATGCAGTAAACTGCAGTAACAGCAGGGTGGAGATAATATATTTAAAGCAATGAAGTTGGTAGTAAGCAAAAAATGTATGTAATACATTCCAGGGTCCTTAATCATCAGAAACCATTAAGCTAGGTGGCAAATGTGCATATACATGTAAATGTGTTAAAAGTGTCGGTTTAAATGCTTCCCTGTGTTTATTTTCATGTTGGTTTAAAAAAAATATCTCCCTCTGCTGTTACTGCAACTTACTGCAACTTTTGCATGCATGTCCATTTCACGTTTTTTAGAGGCAAAGTGTGAAATGGACACGGTGGACCGGCATGTCTATTATATGCCTTGCTGTGATATTGGGTTGCTAATTCATACAACATCAAAGTAATAGATGAGCATTTAAACGAGAGAAAAGTTTCACCTTTTTCACTAGAAATTTCTTCATTTTTTATTTTTAATTATTTATTTTTACAGCTGGTCCATATAGTTTAAAAAACAAAAAACAAAAAAGGAAGAAAAGAATTAAAAAAAAAGGAAAAGCTAAGCAAAAACTTTCTTTTATTATTAGAGCACAGTGAGCTACTTTTTCACACTTTTACACATTTCTTACCTACAATTTAGTCCCAAAGAGTTGTGCTGTCAGACTTCTTCTTCTTCATCATATAGAAAAACTGAGACGAGCTGCTGAAATAGAACCTCTTTCTTATATGAAGATAATTAAAGGATTTAATGTGTAGTTAAACTTCTTTACACTGGCAGAAAGGGGCATTTCACTGGTCTGGCCCACTTAAGGTCAAAGTGGGCTGTATGTGGCCCATGATGTAAAATGAGTTTGACATCCCTGGTGTAGAGTCTTTATATGCCAGTATAAAGTACACTGAGATGACTATTGTGAACGTGCTATATAAATGAGATACATATCAAAGTTTAATCTGAGATAATCTACAAGGAGAATCTGACGATTTTACAAGCACTCCAGTTATTCACAGCACATATGCACATAGATAATAGAAACACTCTGTATGCAGCACAAAGACAGGTCGCAGAGTCAAAGCAACAGAAAGCAGAACAAGTAAGAAAATGTTGCAAGTTAAAAACAACGTTGGTGTTAAGGGGTCATATAGCACAGGGCACTTTTTAAAAAATAATATATAGTTTTTTTTAAAATAATCAAAGGTAATTTGGAAAATAATACGGTAATCATTCTTTCCACGAGGGGGTGGTAAAGACACCTAAATGCTGTGAAGAAGAAAAAGAAGAAGAAGAAGAAGAAGAACGCAAAACTGATGGGAGAAGAAGTGTGGGATACAAGAGCATGAGTTTGAACTCTGCAGGGAGCACAAAGTCAACTTGTTTCTTCTTTTGGAAGACTCTTGTTTACCGGTACTTTGAATCTAATACTAGAATCACAAGACATTTTTATGCTATGTTGATTCATCATAGGGTACTTTTTTCATATTAACAGTTATTGTGAAATTGCAGATAAATAAGTATCAGTATCAGATTATGTTCTAACTCTTTCCCTCTGGTACGGGCCATAGTTTCTATCGCAACCCGTTCTCACTCCCAAAGCGTAACATTTTACGCTAGGTGACAAATCGTCA
>NW_024582433.1:808408-829970 GCF_018398535.1 Haplochromis burtoni
GGTGAGTGCAGTCCTTATATAACGAGTGACAGGTGAGTGCAATTAAGGCCAAGCACCACACCCAATCAAATGTGAGGAAAAGAAACAAGGTGCATCTGGTGAAGTGAATGTGCTAGAAGGTGAGCCTTTACAACAGCCGCCCCCATATTTCTACTGAGAAATATGTTCAAAGGATTAGAGATGCTCCTTTTCTCAAAGCGGGGGCAGAGGAATCAGACATGCTACAGGTCTACTATAGGTTCAGGGGGTCGACCTAGAGGTCGACAATGCAGGCCAGACAGTTCAGGGGGCCGACCATGTAGCCAGCGGTGGCGGCAAAGCAGGTCCAAATGCCAACCACGTGGGATGCAGCGGCAGGCCCAGACCTGCAGACCGTTGGGCAGTTTTGCAGGTGCTGGGGGCAATGTACGGGGCTTGGCAGAGGCAGGACCAGGTGATGCAGGAGCAGGCAGCGCCCTGACCACTGGTGGAATGGCAGCCACAGGCGGTGGAACTGGTGATAGTGGCACTGCCGGTGACGACATAGGTACTGCTGATGGTAGAGTATGAGGTGGCTGAATGAATTCAGAGCCATCAGCGGACACAAGGATGTGCTGGAGCGGTTCTCCTGAACCGGAAGATGTGAATAAACATTGGGCATGTGTGGAACTGCTCTGGGGTTGGAAGTCTGTGATTGGACCTTGGAGTGTCCATCCTAAGCGGGTTTTGACTGCTGCAGGAGATCCAAATGGTCCATGTCTAACTGGTGCAATAGGCGTAATAAGGTGGGTATGATCAGAGCCTATGAGCAGTAGTGGAGCTGCTTTGTTAGTAAAGGTTAATGGGATACCTTGAAGATGCTTGTATCTCCGTTGAAGAGAGGATACGGGGTAGGTGTGGTCTGAAAGTGCTAAGTGACTTGTAGCGAAGGCATTATTAATTGTGTATGTTTTCTCTGGATGTGCGATGGGTGAGATTTTGAAACTTACGGAAGAACCTTGAATAGTTTCAACTTCTTGACGGACAGTTCTGAGTGATAATTTTTCTGCTTCCCCAGTTAGATTGAGATGCTGTGCAGCTGATGTTAGAAGAATGGTACGCTGGGAGCCATCATCAAGTACTGCATATGTTTCAAGAGTTCTTTTGCCATTTCGCAGGAGCACTTTCACAACCTTTAAAAGGACACTAGGACAATCACTAGGTCTATCAAAGTGTAGTGTCCTCACTACAGGATTAGTTTCAGTTTTAGATCTCTTATTTACATCACATAGGATCTGTAGATGTAGTCCCATACAGGTGGCACATGCTTTCCTCAGGTCACACTTTGCGGCCTGATGAGTCCTAGCACAACGCCAACACCGTTTGTTTGCTTTTATCCAGTTTATTTTCTCATCCTTTGTCTTCTGAATGAACTCGGGACACTTACTAATGTGATGTTCAGGTGAGCAGCAATATGCACATCTTGCCTTAGTCATTATGATGGGTTGTGCTGCCTGTACAGGATCGGATGCATTTGTCCCATGTAATATTGTTGTGAGTGGAGAGGTGTACTTATGGGCAGGTCGTGGCTGGTTAAAGGATGAAACAGGACTGTCCTTTCTTGGTTGACACTTGCATTCCATTTGCAACCAGGATGAGAACAAAGGTAAGTCATACATCATATCTCCTTGTTCCCTGTAAATGTGCCGTTTGAAGCGACTGGAATGCTCTGGGGGCAACTTTTCAAGTAGGCGATCGACATGGGAGCCACAATTTAGTTCTGTCCGTCCTTGATCACCCATAGTGCTAAGCAAACCAACTAAAGCTTGCACACGAAGAGCAAAGTTATCCAGAGTCCGACCATCACCTGCTCTGATAGGAGGAAGCTCCAGTATATTCCGTAGCTCTTTCAATGCTAGCTGTCTTGGTTGCCCATAACGCTCATCAAGAGCTTTGATGGCTTGAGTGTATGGGTCAGGAGCATAGGAAAAGGAAATAGCTAACCGTTTAGCTTGGTCTACTTTCAGATGATCGAGGAGGACATGATATTTAAAGTGCTCCGTCTCATGAGGGTCAAGCAGGTTAGTAAGGGCCATTCGTAACAGCCTATACTGGATTTCATCTTCTCTGGTAAGGTCTGGGAAAGAAGGACCCTCAAGTTTATACACATGTGTTCTAGTGCTAACAGGGTGACTAGAACTAGCAGTAATGGGTACCGAAGGTTTTTGTGCATGCAAACCATCAGATGTAGCTGGTTGCTGCTTTACAGGAGGGTGCTGCCTTGGTTCCGCAATGCAGACGAGAGGTTGAGCGGGGTCTTCATCTAGAGGAACAGCAGGTTGAACACATGAAATCTGGTGGGGACCTTGCAGTGGTGTGGCCAGGAAATTAAAAGGAGTCTCATCTGGTGTCGGAAAAACTGGACTAGGCAAACCACTTGAAGGAACTGCAGCATCTAATATTGTTGAATTAGGGAAAGGAGGGCTAGCAGCCAGAACTGCACCAGAGTGACGGCTAACCTGGGGGGGCTGAGAGGGTGATTGACATGTTGCTGGATCAATCACTGGGAACTGCTCATGTTGCTGATGTGTTTGGGGAATGGCTTGTAAACCGCAAACAGAGGATTTGCTTTCATCAGAGACAGTGTGAATTGAAGATCTGGAGGAACTGCGAGAATGGGGAGGAGATAACTGAATCATGAATTGCCTAATCTCCCTCATTGTCATCAGGAGTTCCCTCATCACCTCATCTTGATTGGTGGGTAAAGGAGCAGGGGATGTCTCTGGTTGTCTTTCTGACTCTCCAACAGGATCCTGCAGCCCATGTGTGTCTTTGTCACTATGTTGGCATTCTGTTTGACTCTCTGTCTCACATGTAGCTCTTCTAGCTCCAGGGTACTGAACGTCATACTGCTGCAGGTAGGCAGGAGGTCGACTATCACGACCGGAACGTCTCAAATCTTCAGTCAATGGCTGCTGTGAATCCATGACGCTAACGCTACTCCGGCTCGGAGGACCATGTTTTGGAGGAAGGAAGGTTCAGGGTTTCAGTAGTCATCATCATGGGCTCATCGGATTAGAATGAGAATAAGCAGTCATCATTTGCAGGTTTTGTCGTTTTATTGTATAACAGGTAAAGGAAAGAAAGACACACATGGACTGCTCTCTCTAAAAAGGACATAAAGTATGATTTAAGTAACTCAAAATGATACATGAACTCAGGAGACTCAAAGAGAAACTCACCTCAGCTGCCGCCCCATGTGGGAGTGAAGAAAGAGTGAGGGGTAGGTGAGTGCAGTCCTTATATAACGAGTGACAGGTGAGTGCAATTAAGGCCAAGCACCACACCCAATCAAATGTGAGGAAAAGAAACAAGGTGCATCTGGTGAAGTGAATGTGCTAGAAGGTGAGCCTTTACAACATAGACCATACCCCTAATAACTTAATAAATTCAGAATAATTACATGCTAAATATTAGGAAATGACACTGTTAGTGGCCAGTTGTATAATTAAATGCTTCCAAGTTGTTTTCCAAGTCAAAATACTTCAGATTTCATATGTGCTTCCTCTGCACCTGGATGAGGAGTGAGAATAAGTCTCAGGGGGAAAAAATCAAACAAAATCTTATGACCTCAGTGACTGTTTGACTTTTACAAATTCCACTATATGATACATGACTTGCAAATAAAAAGAAAAAAAAATTCTAAGCTGGGTGTGAGCTTTCTTTAAAATCCCCACACAACCCCAGAATGGAACTTAATTAAGCAATTTAATTTATTTTTTTTTAAAAAGAACTGACAGGAAAACCCATCATCAAATTAAACTGAAGTACAAAGAACCAAACATGGTAAAAGATCAAACATGAGGTGGAAAAGCTGGAGCAACAAAAAAAGCATAAAGGGTGAGCATCAGATGATCTAACAGAGAGCATGAACACATAGACAGAAACCTCTACCAATGCAGCTCACTCTCTGGGTAGAATTTACTTTCAAAGGAATAGTGTTGTATTTTGTATATATTCATTTTTTTTCTGGGTTTATTTGTTTTTAACATACACAGTTTGTATCGCAATAAAAATGGGTGCAAAATGCAGGCTTTTGTTATTTGCCCTGTTAAAATCGTTTTTACTATACTTGACATAATTTTAAACACAATTCTTTTTATTTGTTTTTATTTCAAGTTTATTTTGTTTCCAAACATATATATATACTTGGAACACTGTACATATATTGAAATTGTTAAATCCAGTTACTGTAACACAAATAACAAAATCATAATAAAATTATTTAACTATACTGAAAAAATACCCCATGCCAACATGTTCTTGTCAGTCTGAAACCTTATTGTCATTTTAATTATCTCTATATAGCTATTTGACATTCATATCAATCTACTGACCATGAAGCAGAGGTCAGAGGTCAAATATGACATGATAATTTATTATTATATTTGCTTAGCTTCCTCTAATCATTTTTGTTACAGTGTTTTCAATATTTAGCCCTATAGACATTTTTGTAATGAAGGAACATAATGATGCAAAAGTATATCGGTCAAACATCGATAGTGGCCATTATCTGCCCTGTTGACTGCAATAGTCCTGTCAGCAAATAAAACAAATGTAAAAGTTTGCTGAGGCATCTGAAGTGCCACATTGGAGCAGTTAAATGTTCGAATATATTTATGAGGAGCTGAAGAACAACTTTTCTAAAGTTACTCAGCTTATTCTAATTTACATTATTTTCCATTCTCATTAAAACCCTTAAAAGGATAAAAGAGGATTCAGTGTGAAATTCATGTGATACATCAGATGCCATTATAATCTCTAAAGTGCATTTTATTTAATGATAGCCAAGTTCCTATTGTTATGTTGATGTATTACTGAGGACTGTTTTGTTCTAAAAAAAAAACATAATCCTCTTACCCCTCACTCTTTCTTCACTCCCACATGGGGCGGCAGCTGAGGTGAGTTTCTCTTTGAGTCTCCTGAGTTCATGTATCATTTTGAGTTACTTAAATCATACTTTATGTCCTTTTTAGAGAGAGCAGTCCATGTGTGTCTTTCTTTCCTTTACCTGTTATACAATAAAACGACAAAACCTGCAAATGATGATTGCTTATTCTCATTCTAATCTGATTAATCTGATGAGCCCATGATGATGACTACTGAAACCCTGAACCTTCCTTCCTCCAAAACAGTCTATGTTGTAGAGCATATTTTGAGGTGCAGGCTGTAGTCTTAGGACATGCTATATAATAATAAAGCCTGGATCCTTAATACAGTAACCTGTAGTTACAATATGAGAAGGGGAACATTGTTTTTCTTTAAAAGATAATCATACATAAAGGATGCGTAAAATGTTTACAGTTCGAGATCCTACGTTTGCTGACATTGAGTTTGTACAATTCTTTCTTCAGTGTTTCCTGTATCAGTGATTGCCCCACAGCTTCAGTGGAGATTATTTCCAGTCACTTGTTTTAATAAAAGGTGTTTTCCCCTGGATTCAGTTCACTGTCTTCCACCAATTTACACATGATACTCCATGACAAAAAAGAAATACGTTTTTGGAGTGTTTTATAAACTGATGAGGGCTAATGTGCTCTTGGGCACTTTTGGTATTTGACCAGTTTTCTTGTAGATCTGTGCATAAATACTGTCCTTGCTTCAAGATCTAACCACAGTTTTCTCAGACTTGTGGCTTAAATTCCAATGATCACACCTTCAACTGAAGTCTGCCTAATTATGTCTGGTGATTTCAGCTGGTCACTGGCCGACAGACCATTAATAGGCTCTCTTCTGAATGCTTTCAATCTTTCAGTTTTAATAAATCCATAAAACATATTTTTGTTTAAACGTTCTTTATAGATTGATGAGAAAAAAAGGACCTCAAAACTTTCTGAATGAACTTTCCTTTTTGGTGATTGTGGATGAAGGGCTAGTTTTACTTTCATCTCTGCAGCGTTTTTTTTCCAAATCAGCTCTGGCTTATCCAGATGTTTTGCTCTGCAGTCACTGACCTCTGTGATGAGTCACAGGTTTCCTTCTAGACTGTGTCAATGCACAGTAGAACAGTGCTTTTGTGTGGTTTTGCCTTGCATTACTGGTCAGCCAATGTTGACTTTCATGTGCAGGTATTTCATTGTATTGTTAGTTAGCAAGAACTGTAGCTCTGACTTTGACATTTAAATGTTATGGACAACTATTCCTTCACAAATGAAACACTCTGCTGTAGCATCTTCATATTACCTTGATTATGTTTTTCAGGATATTCCCAGTACTTATGTATGTCTCTATGTGGCCTTTAGTGAGTGTACTAAAAGAGTACTTAAGTATATGGGTGCTCCGTTGTTTACATATTGAAACAGCTCTTAGTTAAGTTGAGCAGGGGGCTTGTGCTTGAAAAAACAACCAGAAATCCCTTGGGAGATATTGACACAGAGATGGGAGTGCAGAGCAAGAATCAGATTATGCAAACAGGAGACAGTGCAAGCTTCTTTTTTTTGTCTTCCATCATTACACTGTAGGTAATGGATGGGTTTGCAGTGCTGACAAAGAACCCAAGTCTATTTTGGAAGTGCTGCATGTTAAACTTTATGGAGGCATAGCAGAGAAGACTCATTCTGCATTCCTTTTTAACTAACAAGGAAATGTTGTCATAAGCAAGGTGAGAACAAAAAAAAATCTATGCCACTGTTGCACACGCAGTTTCTGGGTGTATGACAAGTGTTCGCAAAGACGTAACAGGTGCTAGAATAAAGTTTTGCTCATTGAGTTTTTATATTAAATTCCACACTCAGCATCAAGATCTGTGTTACCTTCTTACAGAATGAAGCTGAAGCAAAAGTCTGTGTGCATCTCTACCAACAGGCTTGTGATGTCCAACCTTTCTGTCAAGGATCACTGGTGATGAGTGTTGTGTTTACAACTCTATCCAAGAGACCAAAAAGCTGATTTTTACAGTGGAAGAGCCTCTATAGTCTCCAAGACCTTAGAAGATGGGTCAGGTTAGGAGTGTTACCAGGAGCATTGCTCTTGTTTTGTTTGACATTCACAGAGTTTGTGCAAAGTGAATGCACTCCCAAAGGACAGACTGCCAGCACTAAGTAATGCCTTTAGACATCCGAGGAAGAAAATTCAGTAAAAAAGCCTGAATTGCTCAGTGCACAAAACCTCCATCATAAAAACTTGCTCTTTCACAGTATGTTGAAAACATGCAAGTTTCTTTTGTTCCTCCAACATAATGGTGGCTCCTACCAACTTTATTTTGCAGTTTTGGGTCCAGGCAACTTCACCTTCTTCATTAAAGGGAAATTCAAGTTGAAGAATTGCTATTTTAACATGTGAAAGAGATTGCGCATGCATTGCAAATGCTTACAAAACAGAACTTCCAGGGAATGTGGGAGGAGCACTGGGAGCTGCGTATTTGTGCAAAGAGGGAGACTACATCAAATGAGTGGCCGAATTTAATTCCACTGTGGTTTTTGCTTTTTATGTGTGCAGGCACATAGATTTTAAAATATTACCAAAAATAAAGAACAGTGCCACTATAGGTGTGGTGTCTCAGTCTTGTAAAAGATGACACGTATCCTGGCAAAAAGAAAATACAAATGAACCCATGTGTCAAAAAATACTGATACTGAAATGCTGATATGACAGAAACACATTAAAAAAATAATAACTTGGATAAAATGATAAATAAAAAAAAGAAATTAATCTTTTAAATTAAGGAAAAAAATGACTTTGGAAACACTCATACAGCACACATAAACACTTAACTCTGCAAATGATAAGAAGTGGGAATAGCTATAACAGATCAGCTATTAAATAAAAGCTTGCAATTGTTTGCAGCAGTTCAGTCTGCAAACACCCTCAGAATGATGGTTGTGGGAATGTGACAGTGCACTCTAGTGGCTTAGTACCTGAAATACAAGCAGAGGGCAAAGTGAAATGAAGGTGATACAGTGCCACGAATGTGACAACAAGAAATTTGGGTTAATGAATGGGACTGATAAAATATTCATTATTAATATTGCATTTACAACTGTAATCGTGACAGCCGGTGTCATCTAACCCCAACGAAGCAGAGATCCGATTTTAACTTCTGATTTTAAGCCAGAGTTGTTTGATGCCAGACCCTAATTAAACATTCACCACAGTATTGTCACACACTGAAAGTGTGTGTGATTTATGTCTACTTTACCTGTGACACATTTCTGGCTACCAGTATGCTCAGATTATGCCATGATCAGTTTCTAATGATGAATATGTGTTTACAATCAAGAATCGTTGCAGGGAGTTGTCCTGGGTGTTCCTGTTTTTTGTTCAGTGTGCAGGCCCTCAGACAGCATTGAGGAAATATTTTTCTGTGATGTGGGTTTCAGTGATACGCCCTGAGGCAACTGCGCAGGCAAAAAAAAAAAAAAAACGGAATGAGGCAACTGTGGGTTAGACTATCACTTCATTTCAAAGCGCTACAAGATCATACAATAAAATATACAGACCAGCCCAGCACACTAGTCACGCATGTTTTTCTTTCAGCCTTTGCACACTCAATAAGAAATAAAATACCAAGTCTCACCTTTAATTAGAGTCGGCCTAAATCAGGGGTGTCAAACTCACGTTAGAGATGTGGTCCAAGTCAATAAAACAGTTGCTCAATAACCTAAAGGAAACTTCTTTGGGTTTAATGAAATCACTCATTTACGAAACAGGTGATGAACAGCTCGTGATCACTTAAGAAATTGGAATGCGCTTTAAACAGTGCACATGTATATGCACATGTATATTACAATTTTCACATCACAGCAAAGCTGCAAAAGCCAAAAGATAAAGAAAGAAAGAAAAGAGAAGGACAGAATAAAAGTACAAGTACTTGCGATTCAAACAACTCTTCAAGATCTAAAAATGCCCACCTTTAGATACATTTCCACCCCTGTGTAGTAACACTGGAGTCCTCAAACGAGGAATGGGAGTCTATTTTATTGAAAAATGTAATATTACGGACTTCTCTGTTAATATGACAATTTGAAAAACCACCCAGAGAGCTGGACTGGACCTTTGAGTTGGCCCACATGCCATATGTTTGACAACATCCTTTTTAAGTGTGTGTGGGTTATAACTCTCTTAGCACAGAGGAAATGTCAATAGTTGCTCACTGGCCAAAAATTGGGTTTATTATAAGAGAAACTAGAAACTGACAAAGGAGGTAGTCCTGTACATGACCAAAAAATCCATCAAAGATAACTGTGGTTTATTTATAGCTTGGGTATATATGGATTCAAATAGAACTGGCACACTGCTGTTTACTGATGTTGGGAACAAACGGAATGAATGGAGAGATATATGGGAGGCAGCCTGTGTGTTCAAATTAGCTACATTCATCAAAGCCTGACAGAGACAAAACCAAACATGTTTATAGAGTGAAGACAGGGAACATCCCAAGATCCTAAAAAAAGAAAGAAGAACAGATGAAACAGTAAAGTGCAGAAAATGAATCTTTGGGTATGTGTAGCTGTAAAGCACTTCACCTTGTTTCCAGAGTAAAGAGAGTTGGGTGGTTTCAGCAGCGTTCAGATGCAAACGATCACTGGTGTTACTACTCAGAATCAATGTGGCTGCTTTAAGAAGATGTGCACGTCTTCTCTGTCACAGCCTTCATCTTATAGATAGATGATGGGTAAAAATATGAAAGAGCCACAAATCTCCAAAAAGGAGAACCTGGAAATGTGATATCAATTTACAAAGATGGAGTGAAAAAAGCTGCTGTCACGCAGCCACCAACATTCAACACAAATGAAGTGCATGTGTGTTTGTGTGTATGTTTCCGTGTGGGTGGATAGCTGTGTTACTCACAAGAAGGTCATCACATGTAAAATCACATGCAAATGTGTATTTGTTTAAATGCTATACTCTGTATATTTACTCTGTATACGTGGGATTCAGGCTTGTGCATATACTGTGACTCCACTCCTGTATTTACTAGTGTGTGTGTGTGTGTGTGTGTGTGTGTGTGTGTGTGCCGTGTTGTGTGTGTGTGTGTGTGTGTGTGTGTGTGTGTGTGCGTGTGTGTGTCTGTGAATGTGGTGAACCTTCTTTTTAATCTGCCAGCCAGTGGTTGTGTATGAAGTGCTGCTGACGGTGGAGACTATTAGGTCTGTGAAAGGAGAGTTTTCTGTCTTCTCCTGTTCCCCACAGCTCATTTAAACTTCCATCTCACGGTGGAGATTAAACGTCTTCTCTTAGAAGGAGGGATTCTGTGGCGAGATTTCGGCTCCATTTAAGAAACTCGAATGAGTGAAAAGCATGTAAAGAACCCATTTAGTAAAAGACAAGAGAGCGGCAGTGGGTTTGCATGTGCAAACAATGAATCATGCCTCACACGACATACAGTACCACACATGTGGCCTGGTTTTCCTATTGATTTGGAAATCCACTTTTAGGGTTTGCAGATGCCATGTACACATACCACAGGGTAAAAAAGTTTGTCTTATATGTTATTAATTAAAAGAAAAAAAGTTTGTAATTTTTCATATTTCTACATAAAACATAATAGGAAAAGACCGGGTAAAACCAGTTAAAGAAATCAAACTATTTAGCAATTTACTTATGAACACTAAGTTCATTTGAAGGTAGAAATAATTGTCCTTTAATGCATGACATTAATATCAGACATGAGTGAGTGCTCTAAAGAACAGAAATCTTGTTAAAAGTCTAAACTTCACAACACACTGAGCGAGTCTGGTATTTATTTCTATTGGAAAGGTTTACAAACCTTTTCCTGCATCTGTAAATCTTGTAATGCTCAACAATTAATTTATGTTCATTAGAAACATTCAGTTGATAAAAATAATTTTCTGGATTTTCCAAACTTAAAATTTGGAAATTAAGCCAGAATAAAGAATGGTGTAGTTTCTTCTTAATTTAATAACATGCACACATTATACTCTGGAATGTTTATATGCATCCTTACATTTATCTTTAAGAAATCAGCTTTAAAATGATACACAAATACAGCAGATCGAAATACAATGTATTAATGTTAAGTTGAATACTTTAAAACAATTAAGTCACTAAGACATTTCGAATCACTTAGAATCCAACGGGAGGAACCATTATTATGATTAATATTTAGTTATTTAGTCCTTTGCATGAACACTACATTTGAATGTGATGATAACATGGGCATAATTGTTAACTCATATTCCATGATAAGTTGTTCACTTCAAATGTTGACTTAATCAAAGTATTATGTTGCGTTAAGGCAAGCATTATATACTTGTAATGTGACAAATGAGGATTTGCCTACAACTGGTTTAATCTATTTTCTATACTTACTTACAGGCTTGTATTTCAGTAATTGAACATTTCTGACAATTTGATGGCTTATGTAAAACCTTTTTGCTACTTTAAGTAAACAAAAACTGAATAACTATTTCATAGAAAGTTTTTAAAAAATTGTTTATAGCTTCACAAAATCCCACAAAAGCCAGGAAAATCTTATCTATGTGCCTTTATAGTGAAAGGTAAACATACTGAATCTCAGTGACATGGCATACCTACTGGTATTATCCGAGAAAAGGAAGTTGCCTTGCACATTGTGTAATATGATCTGACCAGATTCAACTGCAGATTCTTGCACTATCATGTTCTTGAGCGAGCCATGACACACCTCCACAGCCCCGGGGTAACACATTGTGATGGAGTAGACAGCAATAGACATGGAGAATTTCACTGACGGACAGGTAGGCAAATTTAGAAAGCTGCAAAAGTCTCAGATCAATGCAACTTGATCCTCAGAGGTGAGATTATGAGCAACACCTTCTCACAACAAAAGTCCAGTGCACTCCTCCCGGGCTTGTTCCTTTAAAACAAGCAATCACGCAGCTAGGTCTCAGTCTTTCATCCCACAACCGCTCTGGAACGTTTCAGTATCGTCTTCTTTTCAATATTTGTTTAAGCCTGACACGCAGTGTTATTATTTTTTCCTTCAGGCAACAACTTACATAACAACACAAAGATCATCTAGAATACTTTCTATTCATCAGTTATACCAAATGTAGTTGTCCACATTTTCAGTGACACCATAAATTGCATGCATCTACAGATTTAGTTGCCCGTAAGACAGAAAATAGACTATGGGTGTGACGTGCAAGGCCAAACCCTTCAAGAGTCAAACCACTGAAGGTATTTTCCTTCCCTGCATCTAACCACTTTGCCACTAGATTGCCCACAATGGTTTTTGCACTTTCTTTCCATCTATTTTAAAATAATGTGTCCAATCTCAGTTGCCCCTTTGTCTTAAGCTGTCTATAGAAATAAATTAATTGTACCTCTCTATGTAAACCAATACAGTGAACACAGGAGAAATATATTTCTATTCCTCGAGAACAAGATTGTGGGCAAAAGATGTTTAAGTGAAATTCACACTCCAGGTCTGTTTTGCATGTTTTGCCAGAAATCAAGCAGGAGACTGCAGGTTGAGAATAGTGTGTCACTGTATTTGATAACTTAAAATACTAAAGTGCTACAAGTAATTCTTGAAAAACGGCATTATCTGAAATTAAAAGAAAAAAGAAACACCATTTAATAATTTTGTTTGTATCAAAACTGTAACTGCAGTAACGTTCCTTGGACACTAGAGTGCAGTGCGACCACATGAAAAAAAAGGGAAGTGGACATGAAAAATCAACTTATTTAGGAAAATTTAAAAGAAAAAATATACGTTTTTGGTTATTTTTACATGAGAGGAACACACAGATCTTTCCTTTTCGTGGCAATGCAAGTTACTAAGTTTAAACATTTTTCCCAATTCACTCATACCATTTGAGGTGCTTCAAGAATGACACGGAGGAGGGTGTAGATCCACTAACATCATGTTCATTAATGTTGAAGTGACGAACAACCAAAGTGTATCAAATGTAACTGAGTTGTATAGTACATCAAATATATGTACTATTTTGGGATTCAAACTACAATAATACTCTTCAGTGTTTGCAAAAAATAAAAAGAAAGGAAGCTTCTGTCCACCATTGATTTTTTTTTTCCATGTCATTCATAAGTCAAACCTTTGGGTTATTATCTCAAATTTTTGACTTAATAACTCAAAATTTCAAGTTATTTTCTGAGAAGTTTATTTTTTGTGGTGTTTCCATAAAAGCACATTTGTGAACACGATTTTTATCATTTTAAAAATTAGTATTTGCGCAAAATATTCAGGTGGTACTAGACTGCACCAACTTGCAATTAGATTAGTTGTGATGTTTCTTTTTCTTTTTACAATTTCCCTTTGCATGTATACTCAAAGTCATACACATATTACACATATACTCATAAATCATCACAGACCCGTCACACCCTGCACACAGACCTTTTGATCTGCTGCCCTCTGGCAGACGGTACAGAAGCCTGCAGACCAGGACCACCCGACACAGGAACAGTTTCTTTCCCCTCGCCATCTCCCTTCTTAACAGTTGACCTGTCACACTGCTCCCACTGCCAGACTGCAACTGCACCTTATGTACATTTTGTAGTATTCATTCCACCTCATTCATTTCTGTATTTTATGTATATAAGTTAGATTCGTTATTTATAGTTGGTTTACACAGCTTTGTGTATGTATGTGTAATGTGTATATATAGACACGTGTGTGTGTGTGTGTGTGTGTGTGTGTGTGTGTGTGTGTGTGTGTGTGTGTGTGTGTGTGTGTGTGTGTGTGTGTGTGTGTGTGTGTGTGTGTGTGTGTTTTACATTGCTGTGCTTGAGAGCCACCATCTACCGGAACCAAATTCCCTGTATGTGTCTGCACATATACTTGGCCAGTAAACACGATTCTGATTCTGATTGTGATTCTGAAATACATGTAGAACTGTGAAACGGCAAGAATCTAGTCTCGAGAGAAAGGTGTAACTCAAAGCAAGCCACTATTTCTCTGTTTCTCTCTGGGTGTGTGTGTGGAGAACAATGCGTTATTAACAGACTCCTGGGCTTTTAAAAGAAGACAAAAATTACAACAGCAGATATAAAACCTTTATGATGCAAATAACATCAACAACGAAAGATTTAAAAGCTAGTTTTTCTTGTTTAACTCCACGTAGGCCACAAGTTAGACTATAGTGGGACTGGACCACTTACTGCTGAAAAAATATATGCAGATTTAAAGATTCAGTTTGCAGTTTGCTCTTCCATAAGTGTGGATTATGTGCAGTTATAAACCTTTACAGTCAAAATGTATATTAATATACTGGTTATAGTGCTAATTATTACAAATGATTACAGTGATATTGTGAATACTGAGTCCTTGGACATGATGTGAAAGATTTGATCAACTGTACTAAAAATATTTTTCATGAAATGTTATACAAAAAAGCAAAGAGTTTAGCATTTCCATTTCTATTTTTTTTTTGTATTAATTTCTAATTGTATACACAAACATACCTATTCTGCAAATTCAAAGATCAAGCTGAAATTCATTCTCTGAATTATTATTGTTGTAATTCAACTTAAGCATGTTTTTTCGTTTAAGTGTGGTTCAAAAATTTCTTTGGCAGTGGACACTGAAGGTTTTCAAGTGACTCGTGATTTCCTGCCACTAGATGGCATAACTGGCTCGTACATAAAAGCGACCTGTTGAGCCTCTTCACTAAAGGCAACTCTAGGAAACTTCTAATACTTCTAATACCGTCTTGTAATACCAAACTGTTATAAGTTCAGGCTATAATATAGGCATTTGAGCAAACCGGTACAAACTAAATAAATACATAAAAATAAGGGAACATTTAAATCATACATCATATCGCGATGAATGAAGTGTTAGAAATAAGTTCTATTAACAGCCAAATTCAGTAATAACAAAATGACTTTACAAAGGTTAATGTAAACGAAAAACATCAACCGTTTGAGGGCTTTATTCCAAAAAGAGATGCATAAATAGAGTGTTCCCTAAATATTTTTTATTTCTGCACTTTATTAAAAGAAAAACTTCTGTCTGTCGGTTTGTCTGTCTCTCTGTTTTTTATATATATATATATATATATATATATATATAGTAGTTTAGTATAGTGGTTTACATGCGGTACTTTTGTTACTGTCACTGTTTATTGTTCATCATCATGCACTGTTATATTGTTATATTGTTATATGTCCCTTACAGTATCTGTGGTCGTTCACGTGGGATGGGGCTATCAAGCGCACAGCTTTTATTTCAGTGTGTTTGTGTGCTACTTTTGTTGTATTAAACAAAGTCATTACACACTCCTTTATTAGCTATTAAATGTCACAAATTATTGAAATTACAGTAGCTGTATGTTCAAGTCAAACAATCGTTATCACTTTATCACTGGCCCCTCAGAGAGCTCTCACCCAAGATTTGTCATTTGGCCTAGTGTGCAGTTAATAAACCTGCGCTGTAGCCGCTTGGGGGCGTCGTATCTCGGTACTATTACAGACGCATTGTCGCCTTCCGTGCAATAAAATGGCAGATATGCCCATCGAAGGCGCCAGGTGAGCAATAAGACAGGCCAATTGAGACAGTTTGTATGATGTCTACACCTATTCACTAGCGCCAGGTTTGCTACATATTAACCAGACAATATACAAATATCGTGTCGCTGATAAATTCACGACACGAAGAGCAATATAGAGGGTAATCAAGGGATGTCGTAGTCTTAGTCTCTGTCCGAAAGTAACACACCTTCACCACGCTGCCTCATCAGCAGTGTCAGTTTCATGTGGCTCCTCTAATGCTGTCCTTTTCCTTTTCTTTTCTTTTACTAAACCGAAACCAAATTGCGGACCTGTTTTGCCAAAAAGGAACTTTTTCAAGATGCGATATTAAATCCAAAAATTGCTGGCCTGAAAACCCCCAAATTCTCATAGCTTGTAAAATTATTTCAAGATTTTCTTTTAAACTGCACCACCTTTCTTTCAGATTTCCACAAAAACATTAATTCATAGTACATTTGTAAAACTCTAGCTTGCATCAGACGTCAAGTGAGACCCATAAAAACGGCGCTGTATTACACCGTGAGGCCTCTTATCCAGGTAGCCATCCCAGGTTCTGACTTATCTTAATTTGACTTTTTGAACACAGCCTAGAGAGACTTCACTCACCTTCACAAAGTAATCAAAAACATGGTGGCAGAAACTTTTGGGACTGTATCGCACAATCCCAGCCTTCTACAGGCCGGTATGCGAATTTAATTGCGAATTGTAGTTTAAAATAGTTCTCCGCTGTATTGGATAAAACGAGAAAAAAAGAAGAAAGAAAAGAAAAGAAAAGAAAAGAAAGGCATTTCGACATTTTATTGAAACTTTCAAGAACACGATGTCGATGTTGTAAACTAGACATAACTCCAATACAACATAACCCACTGACAACTTAAGAAACACAAAAAGAAACCTTCATTTTTTCGAGTATGCGGCACTTTTAAGATCAGACTCGCAAAGTATGTTAATAACAGAAAGATTGTCCACTTTTTTTCACACTTCAACAGCACTTTTTTTCTTTTAAAAACCCTTCTCCAAAAATAATATATACGTTTTTTCAAGCCATTGGTGCAGTGCGTTGTCGTTTTTTCATTCGTCTTAAACAGTAGGACTTCACACACGAGGACAGGTGAAAATACAATGGCACATGAGTGTGAATAACTAGCTCAGTGGATATTTGGGAAGGGGGTAAATTCCATATTTTAAATGGGGTATAAATGCAGATGGCAACAAAAAAGGATAATAGTCCACAAACTATCTTTACACAGGTATATCGACAATAAATTAAGAACAGATCCCTAAAAACAAACTACTCAGTTGTATTTACAAGCAATAACAATATGAAATAATTACATAAATATTTTATATATTCCTATTTACAGCGATGATCAATACCACCTTTCATTTTCATTTCTTTTTTCTTTTATATTTACTTTAAATTCTTGCTTCCCTTTGCCTGCATGCCTGGGTCACACACTTGTCTCGGAGCACCAGTCATTTTAGAATTGGCCTAATCTCATTAAAAAAAACGCATGAAGAAAAACTATTTTTTTCTTTTCTTTCTTTCTTTTTTTTTTTTTTACAGTTCATAACCTAATTGAAAAGAAAATTAAATGAATACCTGATAATTATATTCAATGGAATATCTTCCCACAATTTTTCGTTTAACTTTTTTTTAGTGTTGAAATGACATTCGGTTTCTTTTAGAGGGCATGCAACGTTTTCAATGAATTAAGAGCGTACAACAAAATACAGCAGTCTTTCAAAGGTAGGTCAAACGGTAGTGAATGCAGATAAGTCAAATCAAATCAGAGTGCATATTGAAAAAAAAACAACACTTCACCCCCCATGTGTGTACAATAACGTTAGGAGACAGGACACAGCAGCAACTTCTCCTAAATCTGTAAGTCACACCCATGCCAGCGATTCAGTTTCAATACTTGTACGGTATTCATATGACAGGATACGAGTGATGTTTAATTTAACAAAAAAAAAAAAAAAGAAGAGCAAGAGAAAGAAATATACAGATCAGATGATTATTAAACAAAGTGCATTTCAGAAACGAAAAAGGTCCAACAGTTCACGGTTTGAGCTTTTCTTTAAAAAAAACAACAACCCTGCATTAGTCTACGAGGGTCAGTGATGTCATCACCTTCAACGTGTCTATGTGTTTCTCTTTTCAAGACAACAAAACACCCCATAAGAAGCAGATTTGAAAACAAACAAAAAAAAATCCTAGGGGGACCCGCTCCGTGGCCTGTCTTGGTTTGAGTCGAGTCCACTGACCAGGCGCTGAATGCTCTGAAGCTCGTTGGCCGCGTCTTTCTCCGTGCAAGTCTTTGGGGACATGGAGACCGATCCGGAGGATATTGTGGACGAATGACTGGTAACTTCCGACGTGGAATCCAGGGTGACAGCGGACACTGGGCTCGCTGGTACGATGCCTTCCCCTTTCAGCTCGGCCCCGCCGCTGGCCATGGAGGGCATGGCAGTGGTGAGCAGCGTGCTGTCCGGTACCGTCATCGGGAGAGAGTAGGGGCTGTACCTGAGTCGGGGACGGACTGCGTTCAGGAAAGGGTGTCGGTGCACCGTGGAGGAGGCAGCAGACGAGGCTGCCGCGGCTGCTGCCATGTACGTGTACGGATAAGGGAATAAATTGCCAAAGGGAGACATGGCAATGCCCTGCGGGTAAATGGGAGAAACTGAGAGTGAGCCACATATCACACCGCTGATCACACCATTCAAACACTTCTAACAGAGTAAAACAACACGTGAGCCTCCCAAAAAAGAGGGGGAAAGGCAAGAGAAATGCATTTGAGTTATGATTTTCCCAAAATTTAAAAGCTTCATTTTATCACACTTCATCGAATCTGCTTGGAGATTTTACGTTCGCTGATCCAGAACGAGGATTTGACTTGTAAAGATCGTAGTAACTTCCATGCATTACAAAATATTCAGCCGGAAAGCTTTACGATCCACTCTAAAAACACATTTTGCACTTATTTAAGAATTAAGAAAAATCGGGTTCCCTGATACTTCCGCTAAAGAAACCATAAGGCTTGCTTTGATAATAAATAGGGGGAAATAGACACTTTGTTGTCTATTAAAACATAATGATCTTTCCTTATTTGAGTCATACGGTTTTTTATTACTCACCATTGTGGCTCTAAAATACTAAAATTATAATAATAATGACCTTTTATGAAAACAAAACTAGCAGAAGAAATGTTAAAAAGCTTTTTGTAAGGTTGCCCCAAATCCAGCCTTTTTTAACCAGACATAGTTACTCCAGAATTAACAACAAGAGTCCAAAGTGAAATCTAGTAAAACCATGCCCACGACACCGTGCTCAGTCAAAATACAGCTGCATGACTTCACTTCGAATATTAGCCCATTTGGCCTTAAAACAAAATAAACAAACCCCCGCAAGAACAATACAGCCGCACACGCACAACCACACACACACTTTCTCAAATCGTGTTCACGCTAACTTGTGAGCATTAAATGCATAGTATTATCTCACACGATATTAAATCTGGGCCTAGTCGTCTGTGTTGAAATGCCAATCACGTGTTTGCGCAAAGCTGGCGGTAGGCCCACAGGCCAGAGAAAACGGGTTTTACCTGTGATGCCAAGACGTGTTGCTGCAGATGAAAGGGCAGACCTGGCGCCCCCGTCAAGCTTTGCGGAGGTGATGCCATACTAGCTGTGTCCATGGTGCTCACCCCTCCCGTGGACACGGCTGTCAATAGTGGTCCCATGCCTGCGGCCATGTTTGAGAATGCGCCCCCCATGTTGAACTGACTGGGGTGCAAGAGAAACGGATGCGCGCTCCCTAGGTGATTAAAAAACTGTTGTCCTGTTAGGCCTGTAGGAAATCCAAAATTATGCAGGTGGCTGTGACCTATGTGTGCGCTGTCAGTCTGAACGGTCAAAGGCATGAAACTGTCCTTGCTTATTGACCTACATTCGTCCGTTTTGGGATGGTCCTGGTTCGGGCTCTTGAGTTCTTCTCCAGAGCGGGTGGTACTGGAGATAACAGTGATGGGGCTCTGCCGTGAGTCTGCCTGGCTTTTCTCAGTCCTAGGACCGCTTTCGCGGGTCCTACTAGTAGAGTCACTGTTACTGAACGGATGCCCTTTAGCTGGACTCGCTTCGTGATCCTTCCCGTCCTCTGTGGTGGTGGAAATCTTGCTGGAGTCCGGACCATCTTTATTGTGTCCATCTTTGCTCTCGTCGTCGCTATCCTCATCGCTGTCGCAGAAGTCTGTAAGTAGGAGGAGTAGAATATCAGTTTCCCTTTCGCACATGGGTGAATCATGGCAATAATAATAACTCCTACTATCTGAGGTAGCCCGCTACAGCTGACCCTCAGAGGTCGAATAGAAAACAAACACGCAGGACATTTATTGCACAATAGGAATCCACACCGATGAGGTTTATTTGCATTGCTTCCAATAATAGATGGCGGTGTGTTACACATTCTCACATGGCCTTTTTTGAGTATTTTAATGTATTTTTGCAAATTGCTCCAAAACAGCTGTAGCAGACACAACAGCACCAACTATACTGAGGCTAATCCTTGTTTAATTGTTTATTGTTAATCTGAACGAGACGGTTATTGTAGACTTTCCCTATCAATTTTCCTCATGTAAATGATCAGCTATTCATTCATAGCTTGGCTTCGCAGATTTAATTGAACACATTACGTTCAGCTACCCTGAAAAAGTCTTGGCATAGTGGAAATTTTACGAGTTGACACATAACTTGTGATCAGAGCTGTGACTAGTGGTGGGGTCTGTCAGCCTACCTTTCAGGTGTGGGGGGCCCACTGTAGACACGGCAGGGGACGAGGCCTGGCCGAAACACTTAAAAGAAGGCTGCTCTCCAGAGGAGTCGTCTGAAGCCCCGTTTTCCTTTTTCTGATGCTCCTCGTAGGAACGCATGGATTGCAGGGCCAGCTGTTTCCTGCGCGCAAGGAGCTAGGTTATTATAGGTGGTAGCCACAGTTCAGGTTAAAAAACATAACAAATAATGCAGAAGCTTAGTAAGATTATTTTAATTCAAAAGATTTATGACTTTAGAATTAGCCTATAGATTTAGAGTAATCTTGTGAAGAGTCGGACCCCCTGCGGTTAATGTGGAAGCTTAGACGTAGTTTTAATCCAGCAAGATCACTGTCTGTCTACATGTAGCCTAAATGCAGTAAGTCTTTTCTCCCTTTATTTTCACGTATATTCACGTTTTTCCCTCTAGCTTACCTCTTTTCCCTTCTCCCATTGCCCGTGTCACGGAATCCTTTAGCAAATGGATTATGGTCGATTTTCAGCTGCGTTATCTGAAATAATTGAAACTGTGTGTAAATAACAGTAAATAGGAAAGGAAACATCCCTAAAAGTCATTCAGTGCCGCTTTAAGCCAGTTATTGTTCCAACTTTACAAGACACAATGATCACTGGTCCCAAAGGCCAAAGTTTTGTGGAACTTATTTTTGGGGGTTTTAGAGGTAAAACCACACGCGATAAACAAAAAGACGCATGAACACAAAGAAAGCAGGAGTCCTACTATTGGCACGTTTCTCCACGAGTGTGAAGTATGCAGCGTTGTTTGTGATTTTTGCAAAACTTTATTCACTCACCACTTCCCCTCCAGCTGGCAGTGATAGAACTGCAGATGGGAGGGCAGATGTGGTGCCAAGGGGTTTCCAGCTCTTCCAAAGAGCCACTGAGACGATTTTGATTTTATTTTAATTTATTCTTTTTCTTACAAAAAATAAAACGCTACCATGCACTACAGTCTGAAGCAATTTCCCTCTTTTCCCCCTTTACGTTTCTTCGCCCCCCTGTACACACACTGTAGCTGTACACACCACACACACACACACACACACACACACACACACACACACACACAATAACACACACAAAAACACACACACACACACACACACACACACACACACACACACAGCTTCTGGCTGGACAAGCAGCTCAGGACAAAAACTCTGTTTGTGTGAAGTCATTAACAGCCAGCGGACATCCAGACGCCTGCAGCAGACAAGCAGTCTGCTCTGTTCTACACATAAGCTCTGCTTTTTAGTAAAAAGTAAAAAAACAAAACAACT
>NW_024582433.1:829990-837185 GCF_018398535.1 Haplochromis burtoni
ACACACCACACACACACACACACACACACACACACAGAGACACACACACAATAACACACACACACACACACACACACACACACACACACACACAGACAGCCTGCAATCACAAATGCAAAGACAGGGAGAACGAGAGCGGGTCTGGGTCTGAGCCAAATCCTTTCCACGTGATTAAATAAAAGAAAGATAACCTACACAACATTCCTCTCAATTATGACTTTCCTACCACAGACTGGTGGATGTGGCACCTAGTCGCAACCCCCATCCCTCACTCGCCAAACCCTGACCCACGTTATGATACTCCAAGCTCCCAGCCTCAAACAAATATGACGTCTTTCATATTTTATGACAACAAAAAGGTGCAGAGCAGAAAGGAAAGCGCGTCTGGCACGGCTAGGGAGGCTACATTTGAGAAAAAAAATTCAGAATATAAGTTTAGCAGACCTCTGGGCAATAATTGCGCTTACCTTGTCATTTTGATAAGCGGTCACAGCAATGAAATCCGTTTCAGGAAAAACATAAGTCCTGAAGGTACTGTACGGGAGTTTGAGAATATCGTTGGCCCTCACAATGTGAAACCGGGGCTGATATTTGTGCATCGAGTTAAGAATGGTCTGCAACACACACACAGTCACAACCATGAGCAATTATAAAAGGCTCACAATACAAAGAGATTTGTTTATTCTGTGTTACTTTTTAGGATCGCTAGTTTGTTAAAACATAAGCTCTCTTCGTATTAAAATAGACAAATCGAGCCATATCTGCACTAAAACAAGTTTAAATGTCAAGCTTAATACTTGCAATAAATAAAAAAAAAACTCTTACAAAATATCTCAACATGACCACGTTTGACATTTTTATTTTTGTAAACGGGTCTTTTAGGTGCTCATTTAAAAAAACAAACAAACAAACTGTACTAAAATAAAACAATCAATTTTAAATCATGACGACATGTGTTTACTAAAGCGGTAAGTTGATAAATAGGGAAATTGACATACATTAGTTGAACTTACAAATCCATGCTTGTCAGAGATGTTATTTGTCAGCTTGAGCTTGTGAAAATTGACGACTTTTGACATCCACTGTTCACCAGTAGCCGGACTGTCCGGGTGAATGTACATCCTCTTTGGCATTTCGGGGTCGGCCTTTCCTGCCACCATCCAGCGGGAGTTATGAAATTTGTACCTGCAGTCGTCGGCTGCAACTATATCCATCAAGAGTATGTACTTTGCCTTCTTGTCCAGACCAGTGCACCTCACTTTGAACGGAGGGAACATCCGCCTGTGACAGAACAAAAATATATTATGAACACGAATGCGTTACAAAATAAATCACGGGGTAAAATATCAAACGATATTTTAAAAAACACAATGTTTTTTAGGTACACGTAAATAAACTAAGGTCTAGATTTTAAGAAGTGTATTACACCGCTATAATCTCAGTGTGACAGCCTGCTATTAATTTATGTAAGTATGTGTTGGTAAACAAATATATTATGAGTATAAACTCTCCAATTAATAAATGATGTCTTGATTCTTAATGTCACGAAAGGCCTACACACACACACACACACACACACACACACACACACACACACACACACACACACACAATAAGATTACCGTGATGATAAAATTAATTTAGTCAGAGCTCTATGAGCCACTTTAATAGAGTATTCTGACAACAGAAAATTTAGATAAAAAGGGCAGTGGGTAAAAAAAATATTATCAAGCCATATTTTATATCATAAGCTGTGTATAGATCTTTCAAAACTAATGAAAGACAAGGTTTAATATTAATAATTCATGAGTTGCATGCATAATCCCTTTTATTTTATGCGAGTGTATGCTGTTTTCCACCAATAAACACGTCCTAGTAAAGTGTCTTTGCAGGCTGTGTGAACACGAAAATTTACACTGTAGCTACAGATGGTCTCTTTATTTTCCAAGCGAGAAATAGATATCAGAAATGGCCGATCTTTGCTGTTTTACTCTATAACTAAAAAAAATGCAGTTTCAGCGTTATATTTGTGGCATATTTAGACTGAAATGTCAACGTAACCAGTTGAACTTAGAGGAGTGTAAAGGCTTTTTTATTTAATTTAATAACTGTACAGTACTCTCTGTATATAGTAACCATTGTCCTTAATGTAAATATGTAAGAAAAATTGTGTATGTTTCTGTTCTGTGTCCTGTGTGTTTGCTTGTATATGTGTCTTTTTGGCTGCTGTTACAACCAAATTTCCCCTTGTGGGACAATTAAAGGATTATTCTATACTTGTTCTTCTAAAGCAATTGTAGTAATTGTAATGTATCTGTGTGTGTTCAGGCTATGACATAACATCCCACATTTTGATCACACACAACAGGATTCTGCGTTGTTGTTGTTGTTTTTTAAATTATTTGAATAAACACAAAAACATGTTTCACCTTCCGGATTTTGTGATCACCATCTCAGTGCCCTTCTTGTGGAAGAGTTCCCAAAGCTCCTTGGCTTCCAAGTGAACTTTTGGGTCGTCCTCCACCTCTTCCTCAGGCTCTAAAGTCTTCAGAGGCCTGAGGTGTGCGGCAGCAGCCTGATGTCCCAGCGAGGAGAAGTGGAGGCCGGTCTCCGCGGCTCCCATCAGCTGGTCCATGATCGGCTTTCCAAGGGCGCCCGGCAAAGAGAGGGAGCCGCTGGGAGGGAGAGCCAGGGCCGGGAAGAAGGGAGGCTGGTGACCCAGCATCGCACTCATGGCAAATTCCGGACCCCGGTGAGGTATAAACGGATGATATGCCATACTTGATCCTTGTATGACTGGATCTCTCATCAGGAAGTTCATCCAAGAGCAGGCAACAAACGTAGACGACTGGCTGGATTGAAAGCAATACTTCTTAGAACACTAAGGCTCGCGTATGACAGAGCCAAATGATGGCAAAATAAGAAGCAAAAATCAAAACAAATCTGGAGTTGGAAAGCTTTTTGGAAATTCCTCCTTGAACTCGACGAGAACAAGCATCCACTATTTTTTCCCAAGTTGCCGGGAAATCTCTGCAGTCATTTGCCGAATCGTTGGTCAAAAGTCTGCAAAGTGAAATGTACAAGTGCTCTCCATTAATCTTCAAGAGTGCTGCCAGGCCGATTTTCTTCGGAGGTTAACGCGCATTGGACAACTTTCTGCGTCTTTCGGACATTAGTCGAATTAAACCGAGTGAGGTGAGTCACTTAATTGACTGCGGTGCATTCCTTCTCTTCTGCTGCTGTTTACAATATCGGCATTCCTGTTAAAATGGGTTCCCTCTTATTGGCTTCAGTCCTGCAGCGAAAGCGACGTGTTGAAATATTTCGATAGCGCCGAATAATCCCCCTGCCTTTACTCGCTCCGGACATGTACCCTCACACGCGCGCACACACTTTATTCCTCCTCTCCCTTTCACGCACACACACATTTCAGGGAAAGACGTGTGCAAAAGAAAGGAGTCCGCTGACGGCCAGCGAGAGAGAGAGAGAGAAAGAGAGGTGGTAAGGTCCCAGCTCCGTGATTTTCCTAGCGCCTCTGTGGCCCATAGGGCTTCATACTGTATGGATGTGTATGCAACAGAGAGTAGCAGCGCTCGGTTTGATTGGCTCTTTGACGCTTTCGGACCAATTGTGTGGCTGCGTGGGCGTGGTTTTAACAGGTCGGGTGGAGGGGACAGACTTCAGACTTATAAAAAGGTGTTTGGAAACTAAAAAGGGCTTTGCCGTGAAACACCACCCTGCCTCAGCCAGTGTTGTGTGAATATGTCAACATCGTTATAGAACTTGCGCTATTGGTCGGCGTGTGAGACCCAGCGAAAGGGAGAGAGCAGACAAGCCAAGCCGGGAGACCGGCTCGCTTTGTCGGCCGGTTGTTGTGTTGCGCTGCTGAATTCCTTCTCTGTCCCATTCCCCACCGTATCACCGTGTTTTCTTTTTTCTTTTTGGTTTGAATACCACGAAGACTGTCCTGCTGGGTTATAATCAGATTTATGTCATAATTTAATATAACAATTAAATTTTTTCACTTCGCAGTTTACAGAGTCTGCGAGCACAGATTTATCAGCACCGGAAAACAGAGGAACATTTCCAGTAACGACCTCCTTTGAAATCAAAGTTCAGGAAAATATGACCGGGTTACGGATGAAGCGCTCTATGATAAGCTCCTGACAGTAATGTAACGTTAGGCGAATATTATGACACCTTTGAGGCTTTCGCTAACAGTTATTTTAACTTGAATTAGTTTATTAGGCTATTTATTTTATTTTGATTTTTAAAAATTTGAAAGCTCACGGGTGTAAGGTGTGTTCATTTTTTTTCCATTTATTATCTCCCTAGATTATACTCCCTACAGTGAGGTCTTCACTTCCACTTTTCCTCATCAAGCCATGTTTGGATTTGACTCGGTGTGAGAGAAGCGTGCTGTACATATGATGTGGAAATACATTATTTTGATGAGCCAGTGAATATAAATATTTTCATTTCGACTTGAAATGGGTTTTATTTAACAGCCAAGTTCATCTTTGCTGAGGCTCATCCCGTATCACAAGTTTGCGCACAAATACCCAGAGGAGCACAGTTCGGGGAGGATGTGCTCACTTGTGCTACTGCATTATCACTTCCCCAACAAAACGTCTATGTTTTGAATCATAGCCTACCAATCAATTCTCTTGTTAAATATAGCACACTTTCCCGGCACAACTGTCTCTGGGAAACAATTCCGTTATAGCCTGCCTCTGCAAAATGACAGTTGCTCACGCTGGATAACCAACTAGGTGTTATTGATAATGCACGGGTATTTTTTTAAGCTATCTGAGCCAGTGTTGTTCCTGTTACACCCGTACAAGCTGTCATAACCTATTTTCCATAACCGCTATAGCCTAAGGTCCACAGTGCACTTCCATAACGGTAACATGCAGTATGCGCCTATTAACAATGCTGATATACTTATAAGATGCTTAAAAACGCCAATTAGAAGCAGCTCATTAGTCGGTGCAGTGACAGTTTTTTCTGCACAGCGTCGAAGTGAACCCAAGACAAAGCCACGCTAGTGCTCTCCAAAATGCAATTTAACCACTAATTCACAAGTAAACTAGAGTGCAGTGGCCAGTCAGCAGCCTTGGGCAAACATTGACCATCAATTCTCAGTCATTTGTCTGTCTCCATGGATCCAGGCGGGGACCGCGTGGATCTGAGAGTCCTTGAGGGAATGAGCAAATTCTTACAAAAATCAACAGGGATGTAGTGAATTATGATGATTCTGCATGCACCATTCTGAATATTTTGACAACGTGGAAATGTGGCCTGTTTGTCGCACACTGGTTGTTAGAATTTGTAAAAGCTTGCACTGAATTGAAAACAAAAGCGCTCGTGCTCGCAAGTATCAGTGTGAGACCACCGCGCGCATGTTGTGCAGGTTTTTGTTTATTGTCGGTCGGATGTCCTCTTCATCATAAGTATTGTTAGGCGCTGTCTTAGAAACCTGCCCCTCTTGCCTGTGTAGATACTGTATACAAGTACGTAAACTGGAGTGCATGCATATATACCCCCAGGAGATGTACTCGGATGTGGCGTATTTTCTCTGTTATTGATTTGCTATAGAAAACAAATGCGCCACTATTGATAAGCTCCAGCAACTTCTGACTGAATGGAGATCTTACAGAACACCTGGAGCTAAGTAGCTAAACAGTGCGTGCAATGTCCAGCATTAAGGTGCTGTTTTCTATATGAGAGCTTGCAGTCATCTCTTTGTGTAAGAGAGGTCAGGTCTGTGTCAGTTACTGGGGCTTATTCTTCTTTAAACACTTGCCCCCATTAGCGGCACATTTCAATTTAGCGCAGGGTGTCATCAAATAGGAAGCAGTGTTGACACTGTGGCAGCCTTCCAGGCTATGTGGCCAAGCTGCCTTCATTAGCTAAGCAAGTAGGGAATGGTCAATACTTATAAACTTTTACAGGGTTAGGGCTCTCAGGGACTTCAGGAGGCTATAAAAAGGACTGAGCTGACACAACTGATTGATGAAGCCAACTTTGTCAGCGCTTCCCTTTTGTACAGAGATCATGCATATCAAAATCAGAAGGGGTAGTATATTTGACTGGACAGCCTCTAAAATTTCTCACTCCACGTGTGTGGGTGGGTGTGTGGTTTGCGTGATTTCGGGCAGCTTCGGGGATGGCTTGTGTTTTAAAGCTGCCATGCTGTACTGTCCACACAGTTTACGGAAATGATCCTTGAACGATGTGACTTAAGATTCTTGGAAAAAAGGTAGAGAAGAAGAAGAGAAAACTACAACCACTCTGTGTTTTTATTACTTTATTTTATTTTTGTTTATATTCCTTTGCAAGCCTTAAAATATTATCAGGGATGAAAAAACCTGCACTGATGTCATGGGTTATGAAGCTTTCATTGCTTAACTACACAGAGCAGCTACACTGTGTAGGTTCATTAAGCAAAGCTTCAAAGACATTCCTGGAATTGATCATGGAGCTGCAAGTGATGTAATGTATGCTGTCCTGTTTATTTGCAGATTGTTAATGATAAGCAAGGACAGACTTGGTGGCACCACTCCTGGATAGAGGAGATTGTCTGGTGAGAATCATCAGCCTTAACAGAACATGATAGGAAAAGGAAACATCACAAGATTGGTGTATCCAAGAAGTATAATGACCCCAAACTTCATTATGTGCACCCCAACAACAAGCAGGGGGGGGGGGGGGGTGTCAATTAACAGCATAATGACTCTCTGAATACAAACCATTTACCTCAGACATTTCGGTGGGGCTAAAATTGATTAACCAAGACCATATTGCCTCCCAAAAAGAGTGCAGACTCTAAATTGCATAGCCAGAATAACACAAATGTTTTAGTCAATTGGCTGGAAGATTGATAAGCTCTTTACCTGTTGATGAAATGTCCATGTCAATCATTTTTTGTCAAGTCAACCCTTGCTCTCATCAATTCTTCCAATGGCCAGTTATGGGTATTGATTGAATACAATTTTAGTTAATTAGAGGATGTGCCTATTGATAGCAAAGCATTTACTACAGGCTGACTAAGGAAAATGTTATTTTTGAAATTTTATCTTAGGGAGATATTTGCTGTTTTTGGTTAAGGTTGTTAATCAGCAGTGATGCAGGCTCATAACATTTACCTTATTACCACACAGTTAACGATGAAGCAGCTGGAAGATGGGGGGGG
>NW_024582433.1:837205-848355 GCF_018398535.1 Haplochromis burtoni
TAAAGCTTTATATTCATAAGTTAAACAGGGCATGCTTTTCTTTTTTTGCACCTCTGGGGTGCAAAGAAAAAAATAAAGCAAAAAACCCAAACAAATCTGACACAAGGTATAAAAAACAAACGGATTAATTTATACATTTATTGATTACGTGAAAGGAATGAAATCAGTGTCGCCAGTTTAGATATTGAGAAACTTTACATGCAAACATTTCAGTATAATCGTGTTTAGATCAAGAAATCACAGGAGTTTGTGTTTTGTTTAAAATGGCTTGCGTTTTCCAAAGGAGCCCACAAAAAAAGTTTGCGAAATGTTTCCTATTTACATAAACCAGGCCATGCCTATTATTCCTGTTGCTGCAGAAAAGAGTAAGAACTGACAGCTGCGTTTTGAAAGTGCAATGTACACAACGCTATTAGAACAAAACCAGTCCAGTGGCATGCATCACCTGTAGAGTATAATGCGGGGGATTTGTCTGCTCAACCCCATAAACAGCCGTCAGGCTTTCTCTGTAGCTACACGCTGTGTGATCAAGACACTCATGGCAAATGCCTCAGATGTGGACCATGTGTCAAAAGTCTTCAGCTTGCTTTACGTGCCACCACTCGCCAACGTGGGAGATAAGCATCTTTCCCGCTGTATCCTGAGCAATGGGAATTCTACTGGAACTAGTTTTGCATGCTAAAAAGCAAACAATAGTAAATGGGGAACAGAAAATTCCTCAGGTTATTTGTCATCAAGTTAGCACAGTATAAATATGCTCCTGCTATGTTCATGAGATGTAACTGTTAGGGACTATTTTGGGTTTAAATCAAAAAGTATTTGGGTTTGGGCAGAACGGTGGCCAGGGAAGGCCCCAATGTTGGTATCTGCTGTCCATTTAGCTTCCCCACCATTGGCATCCACTCTCTGCTGCTTTGGGTTTATGGTCTCACAAAGTTAGAAGGTTTTGCCATTGAGTGCAACCTCGAGACATGGTGCTTTTAAGAGCAGAGTGGTATAAAGCAGTGCATTCCTCAACCAAGGGAATCTTGGACTAAGGGGTTAGGGTGGCTTCTCTCTAGAGGTTAAGTGGGATAAGTGTGTGGCTCATGTCAACCCCACTACCCCCCAATAGTTTCTGGAAAATTTGCAATGGGGTCAGATTGGATTACTGTGTTTTTGTATTTACATGGAGACACAGGGCTTTGAAATGGAAAACCATAGGCGGAAAAGCAAGTGCCATGCAGTCTGGAAAGCTTGGTAAAAGAAACCAGCACTGATTTCCACTGACGGGATGGGTGAATACATGTCTTTTATGTCTTTCTGTCCCACAATCAGATATTTGCTTACCAAAAATGGTGATTGAGGTAACTGGATCAAGTGTAATACCAATCTTTAAAGTAAATCCATGGTAAGTACTGTGATAGACATTCAATAAGAAATAAGGAGGCTTCAGGCTCAGAGACAGACCACATCAAGGCTGTGAGTATGACTTAAAGGGAGCTGCTTAAATGCAGTAAAAAATTTGCAGCCCAGTTATGCTACATAAACAGCAGTGCACCCCATCCCTAAATGACCTTATATAACTATCTTAGGTGCCAGTACCCTCAAGGTAAGCCAGGTCTTCCTGGATTTGTGCCTCAGGTGGTCTGTCATATTTCCTGTTGAACCTCGCTGCAACCTGCTGGGATAAGTTTTGTGAGTTATTTTGAGAAGGTTTCTCCAGCCACTCCCTACAGGTGCTGTGTGTAGGCCTGAGCCTATAATCCACCCTTTTCACTGCGGATTTCACTGCAGCTCATCCCATTAGTTTTTTGTTTTACTCAACAGAAGAGAGGCAGTAGCAAACAGAAATAAAGCAGCACAGGCTTGTGTAACACGTATAGATTTTTCTTTCTCACATAGGATAGTAGTAAAATGTCGAGCTTTAATGAGATACAGAATGATATCACTTAGGAAATGACGAGATCCAAATAAAAAAGATGCCTCTGAACCCAAGCTTTATTTTAAATACAGCGAATCCAGTGTTTAAGTCTTAAATAATTATGACAAAAACTGCTCCAAAACGAGCTGAAAATGTCCAGATTTGTTGTCAGATCGTTCACAGGATTCACAGAATTTATTCATATTTATATACCCTTCTTCTTAAACACACCTGCTAAATTTGAGCTGAGTGAACTCACTTTTGACTTCACATTTTTCAAACATATAGATAGAAGCAACAAGTGTCATAATAACGCTTGACGGATAATTTTAAGAAAGCCCAGGGCATACTGGAGCTCTTTGTACACAGAAACCTTTGCGGTCTTACACAAATGTTCCTGTGAGCTGTCGCCCATCTTTTTTTCTGCTTTTGCTGAAACTTGACCTCCCGTTTCTGGGTGAATTAACGGTTTTGTCAGTAGCGGGAACAAAAATTTGAAGTGTATGCTGCAAGCTCAAACGGCGGCAAAGTTGAGTGCGGTCAATTGAATCTCCTACATGCTTCTCCGTGCTTTGGATGCATCCCTGCAGTAACTTCTGAAACTATAATACCTTGTAAATGTTTGCGGAAACCTCCTCTGGGTATTTGGAGCCTTGCATTAAGTTGCTTGCAGTTGAAACGTTTTCTCTTCTGAGAAATCAACAACAGACAGCAACATATGTTCATATTCTCTATGTGTATTAAGATCCCGAAAGTCTTTATATTGTTTAGAAGTAGAATAGAGTTTTTTTTTGTATTATTATTATTTTATGTTGTAAAGTTATGGCAAGTGCAGCGCTTAAAAACGGTGCGGATGTGTGGATAATCCATAATAAGTATTTACATTTCTCAGATGGGTTACAATCATAAATTAACTGGGTCATTTAAAGGACTTTAAAATTATCTATGTGCTCATATTAAAAACTAACTAAACGACTTCTGTGGCAACTGAATGTGAAGCTCCATCTGGCTGGGCAAAGTTATGAACTGAAACATCAACTTTATGAACAATTCTCTCTCTCCCTCTCTATACATATATATACTTTTATATATATATATATATATAGTAGGAAGCAACTTTTTAAATTTTTTTTTTCAAATACATCTGTTCAAAAGTAAATGCGAATGTAATAGGTTTCAGAGCCACCTTTTCCCCTTTTCTTTTTACTAGCTGTCTGCCGTTGCTGCTTTTTCATGTTCAAATTGCAAGTCGTCAGAGAATTGTGACATTTGAAATATGAGACTGGCCGTATTTACTGAGTTAGACAATACACGAAAACCACATGAAAATCTAAAAGAAGTAGGATGCGGTTTGGAGCCGTGCTTTCATTTATTGTACTCCCCCACAGATGTTTTGTATAAAGACATTTTTGGGGTAATGAGGGGGAGTATTTGAACGTAAGCTAAACCTGCTTGGCTTAACTTATAGAAGTCTAGAGTGACCTCTAATAAGCGCAGGCTAGGCTCAGTACGCGCAACTGCTGCAAAAAATAGCACATTTGCCGAGGCAAAAATAAATAAATAAATGTAACTGTGCCCCCTTCGTGGATCTATGTGCTGGACTGATGGTCATTGTGGTCACGTCCGCCTTTATAGCTATATGTTAGGATATTGGATCTCACTGTGAAGTAGACAGAGAGGGGGGTTTAAATTAAAGTATCAGTGCTCTGTGCAGAAACAGTTATAACTGCGTCACTTTCAGTACAGATTCTGTTTACACCTGTTGATTTCAGCCCTGTATATAAAACCTCGGGTTTCTCTTCAATTAAATAAAATAATTCTGATTGTAAATTAAAATTATAATTTCATCTAATACATCAAGGTCACGATTTCATATGTTTGCGGATCGGCGCAGAAATACAAACTCATCCCACTGCGAACACTGAGAGGACACGAATCAGCCACTCAACCAAGCAATTAAAATCCGATTAGGAAACATCTTAGTTTTCCAGCGACGACAGTGAAAAAGCCTCTAACCTTTCCTCGCTGAGGTCATTCACCTAATAAGATCCATAGCCTATTGTGAAGCCGCAGACCTTCACAAATGTTCCTGGCGACCGACTGTGGCCCCAGAGACCTTTGGCAAACACGGCTGTTTAATTGGTCACTGTATTTAAGAATAAGGTGGGAGTCCAGTTAATTAGTGGAGAAGTGAATACGATTGAACATTATATGATTTGCTCCCGGTCCTTGGTTTGTTAGTACGGATTTGGGGCGGATCAGCTTTTGTGCTCGACAAATGAGAAGTGAGTAGCGTGGTGCCGAAGCACAGTGTCGTTTTGTGGACTGGCGACAGTCTCGTTTCATGGGAAAAACTTAAAGGAGGCCCGCGTTATCACAGGACCTCATTATCTCATGTCTGCAACCATCTTTTGGGAACAATCCCTAATCAAGAATGGCACAGACCTACTTTGCAGAACTTTGGTATAATAGTTCCCCCCTCTCTCTTTTGGTCTCTCTCTCTCTTGCTCTGTCTCAACACACACACACACACACACACAGTCACACACACACACACACACACACACACACAAACACACACACACACACACACACACGAGACACACAGAGCACACACACAACTACGGGTGCCAATGACAGCATAGCAAAGCGATCCAGGGACACTGAGATTATTTTGAGTATCAATCCATTTAAAATAACGGTGTCTAAAAGTATTCACACACACAGTCAAACGAATCCGCCAGTAAATATAGTGCTGCCCCATAAGCGAAATAGAGCTATCTATGCGCATATTTTCTGAAAATATTTTAGCCAACAGTAATTGATTTTTCTGCGTTATATTTGTATCAAGTTTACATGACCACTACTCAGCTTTAGATACTTCTGATTGGATTAAAAAGCAGCTATTTAGAAACATTCTGTAAACTGAACTTTATTTCTTCATTTTCTTTAAAAAAGAAAAAAGAAAAAAAAAGCTTAATAAAGATTTCTTATGGCAAAATTATGAATAAATGCCGTCTTTCCCGCCCCGATAGATACACAAATCGATATATTAATATTTCCCTCCCTACGTATCTACCACACACTGTCCATTTTCCTTTTTCGGTTCAATTGATGACAATGACATCTACCCTGAGGCTGTTCTTCTTTTTTTCGGTGCACAAGCCCACAAAGCAGGAGAGGTGGTTCATTTACTTGGCCATAAACCATTTATTTACCTTCAGGTGAGTGAGGCGCAGAGTGCAGAGTAAAGATCGCAGGAGAGATTTACACCTGTCTCTCGGCTCAAATAGAGAAGCCTATAGGCTACAGAGATGGCCACTGGAGCCAGTTTGTCTGGGGCTCTGCTGCACAGCCCACCCTTTACTCCACTGTGGATTAAACAACATCATAAAAAATGGCCATCAACGCACACATTGTAAACAGATTATTCTCCTCGGCGCCTGGCGCACAAACTAACTCCACGCTGAAGGCAAGACGCGTCCGGCCAAGCAGCGCTTGGTCATCATTTTTCAGTCGTTTCCAAACACATTTCTCGGGACATTTCCTGGTCATGTAAATACTGATGATCGTTTGATGTCATGTCTCCAGGTTTGCTCCACAGTGGGGACTACTGATGGATATTAGTAAGAAACAAAATTGCAACATATCCTGATATAAAGAACTGAATATGTTTTAAAACTATTTTTTGAAGACAATATGGTTTGATAATAAAAAAATAATCAGATCAGTATCACAGCAATGGATTTCAAAATGACCACTAAAATTGACAATGTCCATTTTTAATAATAGGCTACACCCAGTTTTTTTATTTTTATTTATTTGCTATTTTTCTACTTCTGTTTTACCTGCTATTTTACTCCTGTATTAGGTTTGGAGGTTTTGATACAGTGACTATTGTTGCAACATGTTAAAGTAGCTTAAGATACTCCGTTCTCTAAAGGTTCACACACAGAAGCACATTAGAAACTGATTCACACCTTGATTTTCATTTCTTTCTCTAGCATTCAGTGCAGTCCTTTTAAGCCCTTTACAAGACTGAAGACATGCTCACATTTTCTGCTTCATATCATCCCTCCCACCACACCACATCACCTGGTGTCTGATTGCAGGCTGGCACAAACAGTGTGATAAGGATTACTCTGAAAATATACTCTGTGTGTGTGTGCGTGTGTGTCAGAACTTGAGTGTTTTGATTCAGGTGTGAAAAATGGAGGTCATTTGTGGATTAATATTCAACCTTGTGACAAGGACAAGGTAGAAGTCACACAATTCAAAACTCCACGCTGTTTGACATTCTTAGGCAGAGGGTTAAAACTCTTCAAAAACATCCCTCGTTCGCAAAAGCACACACAGACACACACACACACACACACACACACACACACACACACACACACACACACACACACACACACCGGTGCATAAAGTCAGCGGTTATTTTGTGTCCAGTGGTGATGCCAGTGAATTTCATTCCGTTTTGATGATAATATTTTTCCTTCAGTGTGAGACTGGCAGCTTGGAGGCTATGCCTGACTCTTTATTTATTTATTTTCAGATTAAAACCTTAACATTCGGGTCATTCTAAAGCAGGTCTGCAGTTGCTCAAAACATCATCACACTGTCAGCATGCACATGTTCAGCAGTTCCATTGGTAGCTTAGATTTTATGTAGTTATATGTAGTTATCACGCTTGCACTGTTGTTATTTTTTTAAATAGTTGGGGCGAGGAACATTTTGCTTTTCTGTTTTTTTCTCTCTGTTGTTTTCTTTTTTCTTTCAGTGAAGATGATGCTGGGGCTCACTGGTGTTTATTCTTGAAATATGGGCCAAGACTCAAAATGGGTCATGGACCTTTTAGTGGCTCTTTGTGAGACTGCTTGGATGTCCCTGGGTCATAGGGCTAGGCTAATTTTATTCAGATTGGATCTGAAGTTTACAAATGTCACATTGACTAGAATTATATACTAAATTTTACTTGATTTAGGACTAAAAGGTGCCTCTGTGTAAACCGTCCTAGTATCTTCATGTGAATTTTCAATTAGTGCTTAATCAGCTTTATATAGTTATCCTGTTGTCAACTGAACTGCCAGGATTTTTCCTTTTTTTTGCTTGCAAGATTGACTCATTCAGTCATTTTATATGTGCCTGTTTCTCTAAGAAAGAAGGGGATTGGCGGTGTACGTGTATCTTGGAAATCATAAAGGGAAGCCTTCCATCTAGTGTGCCATAAGGAAATAGAGAGCGGGAGGCAGCAGGAACAAAAAGAGAAGGGTGATTTCCAAAATGGCTCAGCCATTGAATGACAATTGCCAGACCCCTCTGCCCTTTTTCTTTCACTGCTCAGACTACTAGAACTAGCATAATAAAGGGGCAGAGAAAAGGACCAAAATGTGATTTAGTCTTATTTGAACAAATCATTTGTGATTTAAATTTGTCAGGAAAGATGTCAATAGTAACAGACTTTCTCCTCACACAAAGACCTGTGTCTATCCTTTGCTTCCATTTTATTAGATAAACTGAAATAGTAGTCGGGGTTCCACCGAGTTGATATTTTGCAAGCACTGCTTCTCTCCTGTGGAATTCTTGATGCTCTTGTCAGTGGAAGCAGACAGCACATGCTGCTGTTGATCACACTTATTCTGTTTCTTTTTGTTTTAAATATGCATCATTCAAACATTTTAATGAGGCACTGAAAGGCTGACAGCTTTTTGGGAGTTTTGAAATAAAGAGCTGAAACAAAAAAGCACAAAAACAACATGTAAAAAATCAAAAAACCTTTAATCACTTAAATTAGAAATGTTAATTTATATAGTAGTGAAATTCAGTTATCAAATACACATTTTAAATCTCCTTTGAAAAAATAGACATCCCGCAAGCAGTGTACTGTGGCAAATTTATTACCAGATCATCTGTTTGCAATTTTATTACTGCAGTTATTGTCCTCTAAATAAATATTCTCACACCTTTTTTTCTCCCCAAACTCAGCATCAGTGTATAGTTTTTAACAATGTTTTCATCCTGCTTGTTAATACAAGGCAGAGTCAGTGAGCAGTCCTACATATTCCCTCATCCGTCAAGGAAAGGAAGATTTTTTGCAATAAATAATTCACCACTGATAGCCAGCCCTAATGCCTACATGAACAAATCTCTCAGTTACAGCCATCTTGGGAGTGAGCCAGTCCAGTAGAATACTTAATAAACAAATACAGAGCATGACAAGCTCTGGTTTCATTGATGTCTTTCTGAGAGGAAAGTACTTGAAGACAGTCGGTGAAACAACATCCTTTCCATGCACGAAGGTTTAGGGGTCAGGTGTGGGTTATTGCTCTAAGAGTGTGTTACCCCCTTTGCATTGTTACTGCTGAGAGTCCTGATAGATTTACGGTCTGCTTTACACAGCATGTAATTTAAGTTTTTCTTTAGCGATGAGACATTCGTGTTAGGATCTTACACAATTCAGACAGAATTAAGCAGACAAGTGAATCAAATGCGCTCATGCACTCACACGCAGGCATATCTGTTAAATCTATATCACAGGCTTTTTAAGGAGGTTGTCTTTTGTGTCCACTTTTAAGAACCAGGGCGGAGTCACTATCTGAGCCTTATATCAGCCACATGTTTGCTGGGACTAGAAACATAATCCAGACATGATTCCCCTAACTCGGCCCTTTGGGTGAAGGGGCCATGTGTGTTTGCGTGTCTCTGCGTCTGGGCATCATCTTCTCAGAGTGATCTTTCTGAGCTGTGCTGTGCAATAAATTTCCTTTCACCGGAATCTATTAATGCAGTCAATGTTTTTTTTCTTCTTTCAGTAGGGCTTTGTCTTCTGATGTCCAAGCCTTTTTGTAGTTCATGAAGGATTAAAAACACCATATTTATGTTCATGTTTTTTTTTTTTTTGGTTGAGATTACACAACCTGATGTATGTTTGTGATGGGATGGGGTTGTTGTTATTTAGCCTATTCGTGTATCTGTTGCAAGACTCCATGAAATATTCAAAGTCCAGTGAAAATTGATCTGGTGATCTGAAGTCTCTCTCTCTCGCTCTCTTTCTCACTCAACCCCCACCTCTCTCGCTCTCTCTCTCCCTCTGACCAGATCCCTGTGGAGCTTCCTCGAAGAAGGATCCTAATATCACATATCAGTTAGATGACCAATTTAGGGCCTACATGACTGCTGCAGCTCAGCGCTGGAGCTCAGATCAATGGAATACTGTTGGGGATACAACGGACCACACCCACATACTGATTAGACCCTCTGATTGGATGTCACGTGGATGTCTTGACCACTACCATGGCTTTCATGCAAATTGATCAAGGTAATTTTAGCCCCTCAAGTGAAACTTGAGTTGTTAAGACCTCTTATAGTTGTTCATAATCTAAAATGGCTTTGACTAATAGAAATATTATCAAGTGAAGCAATTTAATATGCTATATCATCTCCCACTAAATTAGTGGTACTCTAGTGTGTCATCTAAGATTACTGCTGCTCTAGTAATGATATCTAAAATAGAGCTTTATAAGATTATAGAGTCAAAGACAGTTGAATGGACTCTTACGATAATCGCTCATAAGGCTATGAGGTTATCATCTACTCCAAAGCCCTTCAGCCTGTAGGTCATTTTCATACAGAGAAAACCTCATGGTTAAAGTAGCACATATGTCCAGATACTCAAACACACGCACACAGACACATAGAAGCTAAAATGCTATCAGCAAAGCAGTTGTGCTATACTATTGTATCCACCTACCCAGACTGTAGCTGTTACGTGCTCCCCTAAATGTCTGTGACACTCCACCTCACCTCTTCAGAGCAGCACGGCGCTGCAGCCTGACTAAATGAAAAACAATTTGAGGAAACAGGGAACAATCTGAGGCAGGCTCCAGCAGGCTGCCATAAAAAGAGGGACAGCCTCTCCAGCCTTTCCCTCCTGCCTTCAACTTTAACTCTATGGGCTGATGAAAGATCAATGGGCCGGCTGGGCAGCCGCTCCTGTGCCTGCTGTCTCCCAGTGCACCAGGAAGTGAGCCAATTAGAAAACACCAAGAAAAAAAGAGAAAAAAAAGAAGAATGACAAACCCCTCAATCCTCATGGATAAAACTGAGTGATTAGTGAAATGGTTTTGTATGTGTCTCGATGTGAATGTGCGTGCTTGTTTTCTTTTCTTTCTTTCTTACAGGCAGCTGCAGCTTGACTTACTTTAAAAATGCTGAATGCTTCCATTATGTGACTTTTCAAACCCCTGTGCATCTCTAGCCGTTCTTACCTCAGCCTCTTTAACACCCCTTTAACCCTCCACATCCAGCCTCTGGCGGCCTCGCTTCTGATCTGCACTAGCTATCCAGCCCTCTGGATCTCTGACAGGAGTAATGGAGGTTGGTGCTAGGGCTTGGTGCAAACACACAGCAGCAGACAAACAAATCATGTTAAGTCTCTGCTGCCAGCCATGGCAGCACACTCAAAGGGGAGCCGGTGCCCTGCCAGGGAGGAGGGTACACCCATTTTCCCAGGGAGGGGGTGAGGACTAGGGTGAACACGAGGGAGGGTAGCGTGGAGGCGAGGTCTGGTCCTTATCGAGGCCGGATCACAGACACCTCCGCCCCTCTTGGCAGGAATGCATACAACCCCTGTGGGAGGAGAAAGGGCAGAAGAAAGAAGGAGGAGGAGGAAACAAGCAGACATAAAGAGGGGAAGTAGAAAGGGAAAGAAAAGAGCGAGTGAGGGAAAGTGAGTTACTGAATGAAGCTGGGAGACAGACACATGAAGAGGGAGAAAAAGGCCTGCCCAGATTAAGAGAGGGAGTGTCTCCGAACATGTACACAGACAAAAACACACCAATCATGACACTCTTGCTGGGTTGAGAGCACCTCTGAGAGAACACATAGGAAAACAAACAGGACATTAGGCTTCTTAAATACCATCGTAACCATGCAACTGTGGTTATCATTACCACAGTTCAGTCCCAGTCTAATGTGATGTGTCACTGAGAGCAGCTGATGAGAGATCAGAAAACCAGCAATGTAGTTACACGCCACAACGCTGTCAAACTTGTAGCTGTTTCGACAGTGTGGATGTTTTGCTGAGGTAATTGTAACCAAGATTTTAATCAGTAGTTATATTTTATTCTTTACATTTTTTTCTTTACAAATATCTATCTATCTATCTATCTATCTATCTATCTATCTATCTATCTATCTATCTATCTATCTATCTATCTATCTATCTATCTATCTATCTATCTAT
>NW_024582433.1:848375-853154 GCF_018398535.1 Haplochromis burtoni
TCTATCTATCTATCTATCTATCTATCTATCTATCTATCTATCTATCTATCTATCTATCTATCTATCTATCTATCTATCTATCTATCTATCTATCACATCTAATCTCAAACTGTCAGTACACATCACAACCTAAAGTTAAAGTACTGAGCAAAGATCTTTTACCTGGGAAGGAAATATATATGTTTAAAGCCTATAAACATCTCGACCTAGCATTCCTGCATGATGGCTGCAAGCGCTTTGCGGTCATGTGTAACGACGAAGAATAGATTTTGTTGGCGTTTAGGGGTTCACGTACAGTTTAATTTAAGTGTTCCAAGCAGTCTTTACATTTTCATTCACCCTCTGCTCTCCCTCACTCTTTTCCTCCCTCCTTCTCCTTTCGTGTAGCACTTTCTGCAGTCTTTTTGTGAATGCTAATATATTCAAACTGTTATTTTTTTACTGTAAAAAATGCCTTACAGTTAAAATTGTGGAGATCTTTGGCATACTGTATGTTATGCATGCTCTGCTGAATGCCCTGGAGGGATACCGCTGCGACAGAGACGTGAGTCACACTACAGTGTACATACTGTCTTCTGTACACATATGCCTAATTACTCTGCGTACCTTTGAAGTGCACTAGTATCTTTGATGGTATGATCAAATCATAGACGAAAAACAAGTCTTGTAGCAATACCAGTGCAGCTCTACTTTAAAACTCCTTTCTGAAATCTCTCTGCTGTTTTAAAGGTGTAGAAAAGGAAACACCCAAGAGTCTCCTAGAAAGAGATACATGAATCTAGGTCTTCCTTATAAGACTTTCATTAAGGTAGGTAATATTGCAGAATTTTGCAACTAATGATAATAATAACAATTAAAGTTACAAAGCAATTTGCAGCCATATATGTACTGATTTACTGTTCTCCATACTGACACCGGCCCATTTATGCTAAAACGAAACATGTCTTTTTCTAATTATCAGATACATTTAGTTGTAAATTAGCAAAATTAATATAGATGAAAATAACATTACAACTTAAAAGACAGACATAGTAAATTAAGTTGGATATTAACCTTGATCTACATCATTATTTTATTCCACCAGAATAAAAAACACAAAATAGCTGTGAGCATTGTGGTAATGATACTTAATGGCACACACTAAATGTATGTTTGAATTATATTAGGATAAATTATTCGCAGCACTTTAAAATTATTGTGTTTTATCACCAAAGTTTTTATAACTAAAAGAGACATTTTTGTTTTTAAACTTGCCACAAAAAAAGCTTTTATACAATACAATGTTCTGTGCTAAGTACTAGTTTTGCTTTCATTGAATGTATCATTGTCCAGATAAAAACTAATAGACACTATGGTTTATTTTTCCCATTTAAAAGCTATTATTATTATCATTACTATAAAAAGTGGCACTGCATCACTTGAAAAGACTGTTTTAGGGCCCAGTATGTAAGTTTAATATATTTGTGCTAAATATAAATCAGCTCCTTTACTTACAGATTACACAATGTATGCTGCATTTCAGCAATGTATGCTCTTTCTCCCATATGCTTTTATTTCTCATCTCTGTGAAAAAACTCAGACAAATCTCACCCGTATCCCATCTGTTTGATTGAACAGAGTGGCAGCAAGTCTAACTTATTGCTAGCACATGTGACCAGGTGAGTGAGTGTATGCGCAATGGCCTATCACACGGCATCCTGTTGCCTATCAGCACCCTTAGATGAATCTCTGCCTTCATTAATGCAGGTCCACAGCAAGCGCGGTTTTCCACATCTGGCTTACTTTGAGTGTTGTGAGTCCCCTTTCGCCCCTTTAACCTTCTCCTGCTCTTTTTCGATTGCCTAAATGTTGCGACTCACATTTTTGTACTTTTCAAGAAAAGGAAGTAGAGCTGGTGTTGTTGTGGTGAGGGACATCAAAGAGGTTTGGACGTCACTCACGAGCAAGCAGAGGGCAGAACCTGGTCAATAGCAAGGATTTGTCATCTAATAGCCCCTCTGGGGCGACTTTAGGTTTAATTTCAGAGGTGCTGAAAGTAAGGTTTTATGGAGTATGCCATGTCCAAAGGTCCCTTTGTTTCACATATTCTTTTCATTACACAGATGCTAATTTCACAGATAATGGTGAAGCAAATGCTAGTTAGTTTTTTCATTTTTCCAAACAATCTGATTTTCCAGTGCTTCAGTGGATTCAGCCGCATCAAATCATATTCTTACCTTTTTAATTTAAACTTAAGTAGAGTATAGTAAGTACAGTAAAACCGACGAATCTTAAAATCTTGACTATATTCATTAAAAGTTTATTTAGATGTTTTATACTTGACTTGCTTTTTCTATTAACCGATTTCTGATTTTGAATTTTGAATTCACTGCTTCCTTTTTAGTTTTTATCTGACCTGGTCATGATGTCACCAGGGATAGCCTGTCATGTAACACAGGCGGCAGTAACTCCAATTCCCTTTAATATTGATGTTTCTCTCCCCTTGTCTCTCCATCAGCAATATATTTAATGGTCACATTCTGTGCCTATTCAGCACAAGAAAAACGAGACCAAAGTAAACATGCCAACTTGAGAGCAAAAGGCATTAGTCTTGAAATAACTGGATTGCATTTAATGAGACATGCGTAAATTGAGAGGGAAGGCATTTGTTTTGCTCCTGACTACATGTGGCGAATTAACTGACAAACAGTGAACTTCTCAGACTTTTGGTCTGCGCAGTTGCATCAGCCATCAATACAAGCTAATGATCTGTAGGCAGTGTCAGTCTGAGGGTTGTTTAGAAAAAAAAAGATGCAAATTTAATGGCTTTATCCATTATGATTGGAGTGGTTGCTGATGATTGGTTGTAAATTTCTGTCTCATGGCTGTCACTGTCTCTCCTCTCCTTCTTTCATCGTTTCTTCTGTTTATCCCTCGTTGACTCTTCGTTTTACTGAGCCCCGTGCTCTTCCTGTTTTGTGACTTGCATCTGCGTTTCTTCTGTTCCCTTAATCTGTCACTTTACTTACAGATTGGAAATGCATGGCACTTTTAAAAAAAAATATTCACAGCTGAAATCCATCTAATTGTCCAGTTGAAATCCATCTCATAAAATTATTCGCAGTTGTGCAGTGGAAACTGTTTGCGTTGGCTGACAACCAACGGCAAGCTCAACAAATGCCAAAATTCAAGTTTCTGGGGGGATGCTAGGGTGCTGCTTCTGCTGCTGTTGCTGCTGCTGCTGGAGCAGATGTGCTGCCTAATTGCAGAATCCAGCATGCGGAAACTATTCTTCTCAACCATTTCAAACCATCCGCAATAGGTGTCACTGCAAGGTTAAACCAACTTCAAAATGCAAGCCGTGTTTCCATTCCTCAATTGATTGTGTGGTGCTGTGCCCTTAGAAAAGAGGGGGAGAGAAGGGTGGGTGGAATAGTGAAAGAAGGGGATTTGGTTATGCTTTATATTACTTTGAAAGTGTCTGCCAGTTGTGCACAGTGTGCTTTTAACATTAAAGTGATGGAAAGTTTTCAGTGTTTACACGGAAAATATGTTTTCCCCATGCATCTCAAACATTTGAACCGGTGCTTTGAGAACAGGAAAGTTTTAATTTTGACTATGGGACTAAATGTAAGACATTTTATTTTCACATGCTCTCAAAAATATTCCCAGAGTGTAGCTACAGAATATAGCTTATTAAAAAAAGAGCAGAATGCTTTGAATACTTTCTTGAAAGATACTAATTTAGTTAATCAGTAAATTGGAGCAGTTACCCGATAATTATTGTTGATAATAATTGAAACCCATAAAACAAAGCATAAGACTTCATATTATTGTGCCAAATATCACAGAAACAAAATAGAAGGAAATTAACACATACTTGGTGATGTCAAATGTTTGATGGAACAACTTCTGCACTATCAGTGTGTATCGGGACACTGATAGTGCACCTTTTCTGCTCTTGAAAGTGTATCAGCAGGTTTTTAAGCTGAAATCTTGAGATGATGAAATCATGGTAAAACATATGCAGGAATAAATGGTTGACAGATGAATAAAATACATAGAGGACATATCACTAGACTGACAGATCAAAGGCAGAAAACAATAATTGAAAGCTTATAGATTCTAGTGTATCAGTAGAAGTGCCTGATATGACATTGTGAAGGAGTTCCAGATAAATTAATCTTTGCACAGCTGCTTAATATCTTGCTCACGCGGACATAGTTGAACTTGTTGTGAACTTGTGTTTTGTCTCTTTTATTTTCTCATGAGTAATTCTGCAGATTTTAGCAAAACATCTGCAATTACTGTCAGTTCTCTTATGTTATTTCTGTGCTCAATTTTTAGAGGACTAGAAAAGAGAGTAAAAGACAGCTGGCGACTTCATACATGTGAAGATGCATTTGTGCGCCCCTATGTGTATCCGAGTGTCTCGTCCTATGTCTGGCCAGCCGATGCCACATCTGTTTGTCATGTTAGCACTTAAGCGCCTGCAGGAGCCATGATGCTAAGTGGAGACAGAGTCCTCTCTCCCACTCTCTCCATCCACCCTTTCTCCTAATTACATTTGTTCATTAATCCATTTTCTGCCCACTTCTCTTTCTTGTTTATGTTCTTGCATCAGTGGGCTTTTGCCTCCTCCGACCAGCAGACAGTGACCTTTAAGGAGATGCCAGAAGACTCCGTAAGACAATGTTACCCCTTCACCCTCTCGCTAAATGCGCACACACACACACACACACACACACACACACACACACACACACACACACACACACACACACACACACACACACACCC
>NW_024582433.1:853174-864511 GCF_018398535.1 Haplochromis burtoni
CCCCTCAGTATCCCCTCAGGCCATCTCCAAGAGGCTAATGGAGTTAGCCTAATGTCTGCGCAGCGCCAGTCATAAAACTGATTTGAGGCTAAAGGCTTGGTGCCGAGACCACCACTCTGCCTACAAAAAAAAAAGAGAGATGTGAGAGAGACGTTAAAAGAGCGCGAGTGTATGTTTAGAGGGAAAGATGTTGGGGTGGCGGCAATGGTGTGTGGGGCAGGCTAGCGTAACTACGGCAACTGCAGACAATCTAATTGGTATTGACATCCTTGTCTCGGAGGAAATTTGACATCTAAGGGCAAATCATTCTATTTAGTCGCCTGAATAGTCTCCAAGGCGGGGCCTGAGGAGCACAATCACGTTGTAGCGTTGTTCTGGTCCTTCTGTCTGGGCAAGCTCTGCTACGCAGCAATCGATCCTAATCTGATCGGGGGTGGGGAGGAGGATAAGCGGCATGTGGAGAAAAAAAATGAAAATAAAATCAAAAGCTCTGTTGGGGTAATACTTAACAAGAGGGAGTACAATTGGGTCCTGCTGGGGCGGCTGTCTGTAATGCACTTGTGCTGCTGTAGCATGGTTAATGTATAGAAAAACCTGGGAGTAATGGCTCTTCAGCCATGGTGGCCAGGCTTCAAAGAAATCTGCTTGCTTTAGCTAAAAGACTGCCAGGATGGGCCGCCAAAGACCTTCATTTTGTTAGAGCATCAAATATTGCCCCCTCTCAGGACACACAGACACTCTGATTTTATTATCCTCACTCCCCTGAGAAACTCATCTCATCCCTCTTTTTGTTTGTTTGACTGACCATCATTGTGAAAGACTGAAGTAAGGCTGTCTATCAAATGGCACACACACCCCTGTTTTTTAGGTCAAAGAGGAGTAAAAGCGCTTGGTGGTGTCTCAATAAGCTGACACAAGTGACAGCAGTGGTTTAGGTGGGGCTTTATTAACTGGATGCAACAGATTTACAGCACAGTTCATAGTACAGCTTAAGGAGCACTTCAGTTTGTGAAAAGTGCATTTTTGAGATCGAATTTGCTGTTTTGCAGTGTCTACAACAACCAGTCACTCACAAATGAAATGCAACGGTCAAAAAAGAGAGAAGTAAGTCCAGTCTAAATAATTATTTAAGCAACACAACTACTTTTCCTGTGCGCACATACAGAGAGGGGCCAATTAAACACGTATTGAAGGTTTTAGACTGATATGTTAGACTGACAGTCTCCATCCCAATCATTAAAACATTATTATTATTATTACTGACAATAAAGTCCTTCTCCCCATAATACTCATCAATGAATCCTTTTATGCTAGCTTTGGTTCTGTCTCTTTTTCAAATGCTACAGATTCAGAGTTCTATCATATTGTGCATCTGAAAATCTCATTAAACTCACAACCTTGGTGATGTATGTCACACATATACATTGTAGTTGTTGGTATAGTCAGTAATTTCAGTTTCCCCAACGATGTGGCATTACAAACTGGTTAGTCATAATAAGATAAACAAAAAAAAAATCAATATTAGGATTTTTCTATTTAAAATTTCTGTTGTAGTTTGGCAAGGTTTGCACGTTTTCAGCATTCAAACATTCGAAAAAACATCGGCATGTTTCGAGGCTAAAATTAAGGTTAGGCAAGTAATACTTATGGTTAAAGTTAGACTAAATTTCTAGAAAATTAATATTAGTCAAAGAAATGTCCTTTGAAGTTGTGTGTGTGTGTTTATCTGTTGGAAAGACAGAGAGCGTCTCACTATCTGTCTAAGTATGTGATGAGGGTGTATAGCACTGATTGCAGTAGATATCAGCCCCAGATACTTAAGTCATAAAAGTGTGTCTCGGAGCCCTGTGGCTGTGCAGGCCCCGGTGCCTGATGTTATCAGAGTTAAACAGTGGCCACTCTATCATGACAGAAGTGGACAGAGACATTCCTGTATTACTAGCTTGAGTCAGGCCTGCTGCTGTAACTGGGGGGGCTGGAACGGTGGCTTACAGAGTACTGCAGGAGTGCAACAGACAGTTTGGGAGTGGTGTGGGAGGTAGCCACATTACTGGACTGGCTCCTAGATTATTTACAGCAGGGTGTTGTTAGGGCTTTGCTGTACTTTCTTGTCAGTTGCGTAACTAGACTAACAGGACAACAAAAGGAAACGGAAATGCCCAAATGGAGTTTTGTCTTTTATTATAGCCTCATCCATCTTCCTGACCTATAACAAAGGCACGATTAACTTCTTACCTATTTCACTTTTGTTAATAACTGTGAGTACTTTGGATTATTCACACGCTCATGCCCAGTATTTAGGAAGGCAACACCTGCAGAAAGCAGGATCATATATTATGTTGTCAATGCTTGATGTATGATTTCAGATTGTTCGCATTAAGTGCTCTTGTGTGTGTGTGTGTGTGGGGGGGGGGGGGGTTGTGGGTGTCTGTGTGGTACGCCTAATTCCCTCCAATTTATTCCTGACTTTAATGAACCTGTTAATATATATAACAGTAAAAGTATTGTAAATGCTTACTTATTTATATAATCAAAGGAAATGTCAACTAAATTTAGCCAAGTATTGAAAATACTCAGAGTGCTGTGTAGAGTGATCTTTTTTTGTGGTAAAAAGAAGCATCATCATTGTGGCTGTATATACATGCAAACATAGAATTAACAATGTAGCTGTTTCATGTGGATGTCATTTTTAAAGATTTTTGGTTTGTTTATATCAACCAGTCATATTTTAGAAGCTTATTTTTTTCCCTCCTAAAATAATTTAAAGCAGCTAATTAATCTCGTTCTACAAATGCTAAAAAAACCAAAACCCTTAAAGTAGTGTAAAATGCAGAATCTAATTCGTACACCTGAAAAGTAGAGGTGTAGTGGTATTTGTTAATATAAAGTGCAAATGAAAGAGGGGTAAAATGAGCTTTGTAGTCCTTCAGCTTTGTAACTTTCATTGTACCTGTGACAACTGGAGAGAAGGGATGTTTAAAGAAGTCTCTCCATGACTAAGGATGGCTTGACAGGTTATATCTTAATCGTCCACTTTCCTTCATGTCCTCACTCATTCCTCTTGTCTCTTTGTCTCTGACCAGTAGCACAGAGCAGGGCTTCAGAAGTCAGAAGTCACAGGTCCCATAACAGAGACGGCATATCATCAGATAGGGGTATCACCACCTCTAGGGCCTCTGTGTGCCAGCAATTGTCTCTGGTCTGGATTAGTTTTTGTATCTAGTTACAGACTTTTATTCCCGTGGAGTCAAGTTCAGCATGGCAATGAGGGCCAGCAGTGCTGCTGAGAGCCCAGTGATTTATGTGTTGCTGAGTGAGAGCAGCAGGTTCAAGTCAGAGGTCTCTGGGCAGGATAGCTGCCATATATGTTTGTGTATGTGTGTGTGTGTGTGTTAGGATGTGTGAGAGAGAAAGTGTGTACTTTTCACAGCCTCACGCTATAAACTTGAATGTGTGTATATGTGTGAGACGCTGCATGAGGGCCAGTCCAAAGTTCTCGGCAGGGTGCCCTAGTCTATTTGACTTGGAGTGGCTCCATTCGTTTGACTGTGGGCATGCTTGGAAGGCTTTTGGTGCTGTAAAAATAATGACTAGCTCTCAGAGGTGGAGTCATCTGTGTATGAGCTGTGCTGATTGGTTGACGTGAGACACTGAATGAGGAGTTTTGATGGCAGAGAAATTTGGAGAAAAATTATGCATGAATTTGTTCTGGCAGCTTTAAAATCACCCTTCAATGTCCTTACAACATTAATCATGTGGCTTTGGAAATCATGTGACATATTCTTGCAAAAGTGGAAGAATGCACATGTCCTCCAAGGCCCTGTGATTTAATTACTTAGACACACAAGTGAGGTCACCACCTTGTGTTAAGGTTTCTGCGTTTTTTCTCTCTGAACATTTAGTGATTGTTTATTGAAAACAGCAGCAACCTTGTCTGCGTTTTGATTTTAATCAGAGCTGAAAAATATTTAAAATTTTCTCACTATGTGATGATACTGTAAACATCTATAGGTGGGATTTTTTTTGGTTTCATTTTTGGTTTAATCCTGGGACAAATCAAGAAAAGTACTGAAGATATTTAACACATCTGATTTGTGTTTTTTCTTAAATGAGATCCCAAATTTCCAATTTCTCCCACCTTTCTTTCATGTTCTTTCTTCCATGTTTCCCTTCCAAACATTTAATGTTAGTGAATAGAGCAACCTGTTGCAGTCATACCATGAGTCGGCAAAGATCTAGTTAACGCAGTTTGAGTGCAGGCGATCTCCATCCACCCACATCCATATTCCTTTGAAATATGATGTCCTAAAAATGCAACCATATTTATTCTCGATGGTACGTTTTGGATCCCTAAGATATTTTAAAATGGGGCATCTGTCCTCTGGCCTGGTTAGCCATCTGGATAAGATGGGACAGGGAGAAGATGTTAATGCACTTCATGATGAGAAAGGAGGACGACACCTTTGACCTTCCCTAGCCTTTGACCTCTGCAGCCAATACGAAGCCACTGATGCTATGGGTTTCCTATATCCAGCATATGCTGGCCAAGCCGATTCCCGATAAAGAAATTCTTCATTTGCCACACGTGGTTTATATAGCCTCTCTCCCCTGTTGTAAACAGCCAGGCAGTAAGAAAATAGATATTTACTTCACAGGCTTTCTATTTGATTGGAGAGAGAAAAATTGACATGCATATTGGATATGTTGCTTTTGTATTTCCACAAATGCTAATGCAGAACTGGTTGTAGAGACCAAAACAATTCATACATATAACACAGATGTTGAGATGGGATATGTCTGTGTATCCTACAGTAGTTTCTGTTACCATTCCCTTACATGTGTAGAGGTGCATGAACAAGCAGCAAAGATTGAGCGTGCACATTTTGCCAACCGACCACAGTTTCAGTTTCGTGTCACAGAAGCTCACATCCACTGCTATGTAAGAGGATCTGTCCCTAAATCACAGCTGCACTTCCAGGAACCACCACTAGAGTGACAGGAAGAAAATCTCCTGTGCTTCCCCCTTTATGGCTGTGACGGTTACAGTAGTCAGTACATTGACATTTATATAGTGTTTCCTTTGGGGTGCAGCCCAGGATCACAAGGTGTCCAGAGATGGTGGCTGGGTGAAGTATGAAGGTGGAGGGCTGATACCTTCATGTGCAATGCTGTGTTATTTGAGACCTTGTCAATAATAACCTACAGGCAATGACAAATATCTATCTATCTATCTATAACTGATGTCCTTCCTTTTGTGTGACCTCCTGGTCTTGAACCTAGGAGCCTTGGGTGGGCAAAGGTGACAACTACTACACTATAGTGCCTCACTTAATAAATTTTGTACACTGATTTAAGAAGTGCTGTATAAATGTAATTTTCAGTTGTTGATTAGAATAGAAAAAGTACAGTATTAAACTCACATGATAGTTTGACAGAAATGAAAGAAACGTTAGCTGTCATTCAACAACAAGTGTGTCCTCATTTTCTTCACACATCCAGTCATACGTGTGATAGGTGGCTGTTCAGGATGCATTTCCAGTCATCTGGCCAGTCCTGTGTGCTAAACATTGACCTTGTGACCTCTGCTCATGACCCCTGACCTGTGATGTTGACCCCTTGTACAGGGGGATGGGTTTCTTATATATCTCGACTGGTCGTCTCCATTGACTACCTGCCAGGCACCTGCTCTGAGAAATGAAGCCAAGGCGAATGCCTCTCTTGGGAGTCTTTTGGGCTCACCCGACAACAAGGCCTGGCTTCAGCCCTGCATTTGAAAAGGCTTTGAGTGGCCCTGGTAAACCAATCTCCCTAATTATCTATTGAAAGAACATTCCTTTTCCTTGCCCAGTCATTACCTTGATTTCAATTGCTGAAAAGTAACATGGAGGAGCTAAAAAGAAAAGAGGAGAAGGATAGAATGTGGAAAAACATACATGCATGCGTGTGTACATACACAGAGACATATAGAAATGAAAGAAAAGATCATACATCTTGCTGATTTAATTAAGGTTGATTGTAGGTCAGAGGGAGCAGATTTGGGACATAAATCCAGGATACCGTGCAGGTCAAGGCAATGAAGAGAAACTAAACATGAAAATATTGCCTTTAGCTCGATTGTGCAGCAACAGTAATTGCTATTAGGGCAGGGAGCTAGGGCATGTGGCCACAAATCATTACTAGCGTGAAAATATAATATTTTTAACTGTCAGTGATAATTGCAAGAATGTAGTGATGGCTAACCATCAGTCATAAAAAGCTAAATAAGGCCTTTATTTCATAGACAGAAACAACTCAGTCTTCCAAAAGCAGGGGGAAAAAACATATTCTAATAAAAAGTGAAATTTACAAGAACACAACGAATACATTGTAGAGGAAATACAGTCCATTTTTTTATAACTAGGTGTATCAGAAAGTTTACAATCCCTTTCAATAACAGGCTTGGGGTATCATACATGGTTCTTGCATATTGCATCATGTGATACACTGATGATGTGAACCTGGATATAATTGGCAGTTTTGCATTAAGAGTTATGCACCCCTGAAATGACATAGTGGGATCATGTCTCTCAGAGGTGCTAAAACAGATGCACCCTTTTAGTGTCTACTTATCAGACCCTGGTTCTGTACATTTTGCTAATTAGTTCCTGTAGTTTTTTTTAAACAGTGCTGTTTATTATGCTTCACAATTTAATTAATTTTTTTTTTTAAAAGAAACAATCATCCAAATATCCGCAGATCCCATAACAACCCACTTTAAAACCAGAACAGAGCATGAGCCTGTTAGTTAAGAAGGAATTTTAACAAAATGGATGTTGTTGCTGTGCATTAGGTGCCTTTGTTAGGGGTATCTACACGTTGTACCGCTGGGTCAAGAGCTTGGAGACACTCACTCAAGAGCAGGCTCTCGGGGCTCTAGGGCTGTTCTCAGGAAGCACTAAAGGCTTGCATGCAGTTACCATGTAGTGGATGAGATAAGGGGGCACAGAGTTGCACTTTGAAACTAAATATAGGTTATGACAAGCAGTATTTTGTCCTTCATTCTCATAATGCCGCAGTCTCAGACTTATTATTTTTCTAATGTTGTGCAGTTAAGTTGGTACTCTAGTAAGCATAAGTGCTTTGACATCTCTTAGTGAAAATAAAGAGTTAAAGAGGTCCAGTAACACGGGTTTGCATTGTTCCCGTGGGTTTACATATACATACAGAAAGCTCAGTCTTGGGTGCTAAAATTTTCTCAACAAACAAGAAAAATGAATATAAAACGGTTAACGATGTATAAGCAAATTTGCTTCTGTATCTTTAAAGTGATGTGGTGGTTAGTGCTGGAGACAGGCTTTCTTTAACACCCCCCCACACACACACACTCACACACACACACACACACAAAAGTCCAGCCTTTGAACTGCCCTGAATGACTGTCTGCCTTAAGTTCTTTAATCTCCAGCGGCCTGTCTCTTCAACATCAGCACCTCTAAATGTCTTCCTACTTTCAGACATCTTAACTGTCTACACCCTCTGATCTCAGCACACACACACACACACACACACACACACACACACACACACACACACACACACACACCCTTACCACACATTTTATTTTTCTGCTTTTCCTTAGACATCACACCACGTTCTGTTTTTTTCTTTACACTTTTAAAATTTGTGCACTTCAAGCATTCAAAATAAAAGTCTTTACTACATGCTATGAATTTCTTTTTGCCACATTATTATTAAAATTTTCACTCTTACTTGCAAGTGAACAACAGCAATTATCCTCTTCTGTGAAGATTAAGTCATTATCAAATTTTACGACTCATGCTTTGGTAAAACCCAACAAACAGTTATTTTAGGATTCTATATTTGGTTTAGTGGATTTTGAGTCATTTCATAGCGAGTTTAAGTGCATAAGCACATTGTTTTGTGTGAAGTCAGTCTGCTCTGTAAAACACATACAATGTCCAGTTTTTCTGAATAAACAATTATCTTACAAAATACTCTGTCTCTCTAAATTCTTTTCACAATACCTCAAAGTATGATAAATATTTGAATGTTTTTCTAAATCACTGAATTACCTCAAAAATACCAAGAAATGCTGAGATTTACCCGAAAGACTGATTTCATGGAAATAAAAAAATACGACCTGTGTCTTTGGGATCCTCTTGTTTTTTTGTCCTCTTGTTTTTTATTGAAAGATACTAATCATTGTGCTGACTGTTACTTCTGGTGCCTCTTCTATAGCTGACATAATTTGGCATGTAGCATTCATATAGCTGTAATCATAGGATCGTAAAGGACTTATTTTTCAGAACAGTGAGGATGTTTTCTTAAATGAAAGGTTTCCTTGCAATTCTGATGAGACTGTCCCGATGATTAAACAAAAACAAGTATTTTTTTCCTGAGGAGAAGGTTTTCATATTTTCCCAATGGCAGTATCTCTCCAGAATTCCACAATGTTTTCATATTTGTAAACCCATCTTGTTAAAGATGGGAAATACTTTCGATTTCTATTGAGATTTTAATGGACATCTCTCTTTTCCCCCCCACAAGGTGGTCTCTAACCCTTGCTTCTTTTACAATGAACACACGTCTCCCAAGTGTAACAGTTCACATATTCACATGTCCAGAATTTCTTTTATGGATGCCTACGGTCACAGTTGATCCCTGTTACCTCTGACATTCCCTTATGACCTCTGACCCTGACCAGAACAAGGCCGCCAGGCGTCACCATACAGTTACAGTGGTCAAAATAACAGACCAATATAGTGATGTGGTTTTATTCTCAGCAGCTGTGACTATGCTCACAGCCTCAGTGTGGTTCCTGTCAGGAGCAATAAGCGCTGTGACTTTCAGCTGTTTCGCCTTACAGTTATCTCTTATGGAGCCTCTAGGCTCCTGTCCTCTGCACCAGCACCAGAATACACAACTCTGTCACTGACATCACACAGCTAAGACTTTACAAACCACGCGTGCATTATATACACATTTGTGCATTTGTAAAATTTCACATGTACACATATTTGAACACATGGGAGCAGTCCTCATGAGATTAGACCCATTACATCAGCCTTCAGAGGTACTCCAATAAGCTCTGTGTAGACAACGGTTCCTCAGTCACATCATTTATCATCCAGGCCAGGACCACTTCAAGGCCCTGAGAGGTGCATGGTGCTGAGGTCAGTGGTGGGGGTGGATCTCTCTAAAGAGTTAGCAACATGAGTGAGGGATGAGCTAACAGTGTTAAAGTTACCATAGGTGTTATATGTAATCATCGGAGGGTTTCAAAATTCAAGTTTGATGGCTTAAAAAAAAGAAAAAAAGATTGAGTGCCACAAAAATCTGGTGGTTAAAGATACACGTGCTAATCAGTTCATTAAACGCTTCCATTGGCTCAGAAGTTCAGAAAACCTATTTCCTCAGTTCAGGTAAGTTTTTCTCAGGTCCTCTCTGTGTTTTTAACACTAAAAACTGTGCATGGTTCATGCATTGCAGTAGTGTACATGCACTGGTTCTTCATTTCCTCTTGGTGTTCGGATCAGTGACAAGAAAGCAAGTGTCTGATTCACTTGGATCCTTTCATTCAAAAACGGACCCAGCGAGTGTTCGGTTCAGTGAAGTAAATCCTTCATTCATGAGCTAGATTTCTCCCTTTCAAGCCAGACAGCGTCCTCCCTAAGGAATAGAAATGGCTTTAACTTTTCCATGCTTTGTCAGAGCTGTAATGAAATCCATTCTACCTCGGCAATGCTTCAAACTGATCCACCAGCAAAAAAAAAAAAAAAAAAAAAAGACAAAAAACCTACAACTGTAGATTAAGATTAACTTTCATGAAGCAATAAGTCAGTACTTAGTAGCTAAACACTTCCATGTACATCCCATTCCTCCAGCTGGCTTACGATAAATGCATTACAGTAGCACCTTAAGGCACCGTCAGTGTCATCTTGTATTTCATTTGTTTATGTTTTTGAATTGATTTGATTGATTAATTTGAAGGATTAGATTGTCAGAAGATTTTTTTTTTCAAATATCAGACTTCCACGCTCAATATATTCTCATACAATTCAGTTTTCCTCAGAAGAGGATGATTTAGCAGTGGCATCACATCAGTCACTACTGCTCCTCGCTTACCCCTTAGCTTTATGGATGGCTGAGAGGACTGTGAAACTTCTCTTACCTCTTTGTGAGTGTGTGTGTGTTTGTGTGTGTGTCTGTGCGCATGTGTACTGTGTGTGTATGAATTGGAGGTGGAGCTGTGGGGTGAGTGATGACACCGGTGGTGTAATCCCACCAACATCTGCTTCTAATCTGCAACATGAAAAAGACACTCGTATGACCCCGTACGTGCCCCCAACCATCTTCTACCCCCACCCCGCTCCTTCTGCCTGATGTTGCTCTTTCTCATTTCAGCCCAAATCAAACAGTGTATCGAGTTACGAAAGATTTTGACCACAACTTGCAATCAGACATACAAAACAGGGAGTATACATTTGTTTTATGTGCATTCTTCCGTTCCCCCGCGCTGTAGTTCGGGAATTCCACTCAGTCTGCTGCTTACTGCATGTTTTGTTTGAGCTGCTTTTTTTCCTTCTCTTTTGAGACGAAGCGCAACAAAAGGAAGCCGAAAGTGTCATTTTTTTCCCCATAAAGCAAACCTGTTAGTTTTCAACATTTAATTTTTCACAACAGTGACAAAACAAAAGTAAACAACATCAAAAGCGACGACAGCTTCTACGAGCAAAGCCCTTCCCTTTTTTGAAAGGTCCAAATCTGTGATAACATAGGAAGAGGAAAAAAGGGAGCAGTACTCGGAGCTGGAGATTGTGGGTGTACGTACAGCATGCGGGGACTTTCCAGTGGATGAAGATTGCCTCACTAGAGGAAAGTATTTATTTAGGAGTAATTGAGAGAGAAATACCTCTGCAGCCAAACGCACAGCTAAAGCAGATGAGCAAGAAAGGGATGTGGGTGATTGAAACACGGCTGCAATTTGTTTTAACTGGCTGTAGAAGCAAGCATGGCAGAGCTCTTAGGGCTTGGTAGTTGTAAATCTGGAGCCTTTCAGGAGAGTTGTCGGTTCATAACCTTTCTTTTTCTCTGTCCCTCCCTTACGCCTCCCAGGGGTACATTTAGCTGAGGAAATGGAGCTTTTCTTCCCTTTATTTGGCTTCCTTGTCACAGGCAAACTCTCTATCCCTCTCCCTCTCTTTCTCTCCCTCTTTTTCTCTTTTTATTTCTTTTGGCGTCTGACAAACACACACACACACACACACACACACACACACACACACACACACACACACACACACACACACACACACACACACACACACACACACACAC
>NW_024582433.1:864531-922785 GCF_018398535.1 Haplochromis burtoni
CACACACACACACACACACACACACACACACACACACACACACACACACACACACACACACACACACACACACACACACACACACACACACTTGCCATGACCCACGTTTTTGCAGGATCCCCTAACTGTTTCTGTCCAAACCAGCTAAGCCAGGACAAGGACACAACACAGATATACATTAGAGAAAAGCACTTCCCCCTTTCAACAGCAGCGGCTCTGGGATGTTGTGTAATTCTTCCGTGATCTGCGTTGTCTCCTTTTTCTTTTTTTTTTAAAGTGTGTGTGTCCATTTGTACGTTAATTTCTACCTGAAAGACACGTGTGTTGCTTTCTTACATTTAGATGGAAGTGATAGAAATGCATGAAATGCATGCAATGTTCAAAGGGTGTTTAAAACAAATGGCAAAACAACAGAAAATAATGAAAAGCACCTTACCTATATGTAGTTTTACTTCAGGTAAGTTGTTTAGAGATGTCTTTATTTAATTTTATTTATTTTTTTGGCCAACTACAAGTAAATAAAATGTAATTAATGTCAGTAATGACGGTGTCCTGTGGTCATTTTCACCATCAGCATGTATTTGCTGTCCAGTTAAAATCATACATGTCCAAAATAAGTGATTTTGATGTTTTATAAATAGAAAACTGTCTAAAAGGCTGAATAAGGGGTTTATTTTGAATGAAAACTTCTGAAAACAGGGACTTTTGTGTTAACCAGAGATATTATTACATGGCTTCCACAAAGATATTTTAACTTCCAACATTTTCTGCTTGCTCATCTCTAACAAGTGCTCCTTTGTCATTGAATGAATCAGTATTAGTCTTTGTAAAACCTTTATATGTAAAAAGAAATGTATTCAATACGATTTCAGTATTCCTTTGTTCATTCTGCTAAATGAAGTGCCTTAAATGCCTTAAAATAAAGAAAAAAAGAAAAAACTTTTTTTTTTAAATTCCACATATTTTAAGTGGGAGGCAGAATCAGGAGTAACATGAGATTATAACTCTGAAAGCACAGATGTTGTCATCAACCCAGCAACCCTACAATAAAAGTAAACAAGACAACAACCTGAGCAGCTGAGCTGTACACATAACCACAATGACACCAACAGAAAACATGTCATCATCACAGAATATGCACACATTTTACCGAACATCCTGAAGCTCTGCTAAACCAAACCATCAACTTCTCCCACACTCTCACTCGGGAAGCTGGTATTGAGTGGCAGCTGCAGACTGCAACAGAAAAATCTATGAAGATATTATTTGTTATCTGGGTAATAAAGGGGAAAAAAGGTACACGTTGCCTTTGCCATTGTTAATATTACCAATCCAACACTGTGACACCTACCCGTGCATATTTCTTTTCAACATGCTATAATGGTAAATGGTAAATGGCCTGTATTTATATAGCGCTTTACTAGTCCCTAAGGACCCCAAAGCGCTTTACATATCCACCCATTCACACACACATTCACACACTGGTGATGGCAAGCTACATTGTAGCCACAGCCATCCTGGGGCGCACTGACAGATGCTAAATAAAATAAAATAAAATAAAATAACTAAAATAAAGATTGTTTGTGTGTGAGAATTTATTTGATTTTTATTGTGATTTAACTCATCTGTAACCTGCAACCGTTGGTGGGAACGTGTGAGCGGATCTCTCTGTTCACACCTCAGGTTCAAGGCCTCTGCCTTTGCCAACCTATTGGCCTGTTTTGTCATCTCCTGCCTCAGAACACACACGTCCACAAACGCACACACACTTTTTCTCCTTCACCCCCAATATTGCCTTTCCTGATTCCTTCCTTCCTACAGATCACTGACTGAAAAAAGTGCAAGTCTCTGTGGTGGTAGCAGCATTTGTGAGTGAGTGAGTGAGAAGCGCACAGCTCTTTGGGATGCAGCAGTGTGTAACCCTTAGACCTGTGCGCTTCTCACTCACCGCTGCGGGTCAGCACTCAGAGTTTACACAGGGGGCAAAGGTGTTAATGCTACATGCTTTAAAGAAGTACAAGATGTCTTCACTTCAGCTCTAACAGGCACTGTGGGTAAAAGCTGGAACTAATCTGAGGTGTGTGTGTGTGTGTGTATGCGTATGTGTAAAAGAGAGCATAAGAAAGCAGTGAAGTAGGTAAAGTTTAGAGGTGGTCTCGCAGTGTAACTGTACGCCAACATTGTTTCTTCAGCACAAATAGGAAAAGGGCTTTCGCCTCTTTGCTGCATTTTGATTTTGTGCCTGTTTAGAACAAAGAAGGCCAGTTATTGTGCAGTGTGAGCACACACTGAAATAGCCTGTCGCTGGCAATTAAAGCAAAATGGGGAAAGCAGCTAATACGTAAAGATTGTCTACATTATCAGAAAATACAGTGTTTATGAGAAAACATGTACATATGTCTCCTTTTGATTCAGTGCATCCTTTTGACTTAAACTTAGGTCATTTTGGGGGTTTTTACATTTTGCTCGTTACCTTATTTTGCTTTGCTCTTCATCTGCTTCGGTGATCTTCATTACATCGCATGAGCAGAACAGGCTCATTATTTGTTTCATACATACTAAGTAATCTTTTAAAGTCTAATTGATTATGTGCACATGATCCACTCCAGAGAAAGCAGAGTAAAAGGAAATGGAAAACAGAGCGAAAGGAAAAGTAGCCATTTTTTTTTATCAATTTCATAACTTTAACTTTGCCCTGAATTGATTATGTTTTTGCTTTTTTTAGCAATAAAATAGCCACCCAGAAGAAGCTGCATGCACGTTTGGTTCAGCAAAACTAGACTTAGGTCATAGCACTGGTAATGAATGAAAACACATTTGCGAGCAAATCAATTTTTATAACCTTTGCGTGTTTATTAGATATTCTGAGGCAAATGCAATAAAGTGGCCAAAGCCAATATTGTATGCCGTGAAGGCTGGTGGAACAATTCCAAACGGTAATGTCACCTCCAAGGACCGAGCACAAATATTACACATTGACTTAAGGTTCAAATCAAAGTGGTGCGTTTTTACGACCATATATGTTTCCTTAAACCCACACGAGAGCGCAAATGACAAAATGCTTATTTTTGTGCGATGATGTTTTTTGTTTGTTTGTTTGTTTTTTCAGGGTTGGACACAGACGCAGACAAACACCTTCTAGTCCAAACATACGTGCACACAAACACAGTCACACGCACGTTGTCCCCCTTCCACAGCCAAGGGAAGTAATGAAAACAAATGGCAGAGTTCTATTCCCACTGGGACCTGAGGAGGAACTTAGTCATCAAGCTAATTTTATTCTTGTCTGGCTCAGAGACTCCATTTCCTCTGGGTGTTTTTACAAACGCTGGGCTGCACCACGCCATCGGCCAGTGATGGATATGAGGGCCTGATGGCCGGATGGCAGATGCTGGCCCTGTAACTCAAGCTCCAAACACTTGCTGATGACCCCCCTTGCACCCTTAGCATTCCTCGCTCAATGCAGAGTAGCTGCTTGTGTGTGTGTGTGTGTGTGTGTGTGTGTGCAAACTTGTACCTTCCAAACAAACTGTACTTCTATTTACTAAGCTTAAAAATATCATAGCCACACAGTTAGAAGATGGAAATTACTGTTTGCATATTAATGCTCCAGTACAAAGCCATACAGTGAGTTTGTGCGGTAATTGCCTTTCTCAAGCAAGTAATTTTTATAGATATTTAACCTTATCTCACTGTTATCATCATCATTTGAACTATTTAATGAATTTAGGCCAATATTTTTTTTTAAAACATGGTCAGTAAAATTAATCAAGTTGATTCAGTGAAGTAGGACCTAAAATCTCAAGGATGTTGTTGAATACTAATATTAAATAGAGTAAATCTACCAATCTTGCAGTTTAGTTAAGACCTCTATAACTCTAAGTGCATCCAATTACTCCATCTTTGCTTCCCCTATATGCTATGAATAAGAATCATGTTACCGGCAGTGGCAGGCTGTAGTTTAGCAGCTTAAGCAGTGAGAGCTCTGGTTTCTGCTGCAGGCTACTGTGTTGAGAGGCTGGTTAAGCTTGCAACAAATTCAGATTATTATGTAATTTGTTGTTAGACTTTTAGTCTCCATAATTTCCCAAATATTTGTTGGAGTCGCTGTTTTTGTAAAAAAAACAACAAAAAAACAAAAAACAGTGACTAAAATCAGGAATAAACAATAAAACCTAATGAGTGACTGTAAATCTTTCTGTATGTGGCCACAATGCATATTTTTCAAAAAATAAAACTTTACTTTTTTAGCTGCAACATCTGTGTTTTAAAATGTTTTAGCACACAACCAAAATCCTGTGGTGTGTTTTCTTGAGATTCAAGCATAATGGATTGTTACGCTTCATCTAAAAAGCTACGTGAAACGTTCCTTATTATGTGCTGATTAAAAATGAATGCTAAAAACTCTAATTTTGCCTGAAGTTACGGCTAAAGATGGATGAAGCATGTCACAATGCTTCGTTGGGTGAGCTGGATTAGCTGGATCAGCATTACATCTTCCCATCCTCGCTCACACCACAGTCCCATTCTGTGACATGCACACAGCTGGGAGCGGAGGACACTTGGGACAAAGCAGAAAAAATGCCAAATGGCCTCCTGTTAGAACTCCTCTGTTACCAGCTTAAAGCCTTCATTCCAATGCATCCTGCATGGATTATTCAGTGACTCTATACCCTTTTAGTCTTGGCTATGGCCTGCAACAGAAAAAAGAACCTTATTGTTGTTGATTTGTCAGAATGTGGCAACTTTCAGGAGAGAAGGGAAACATTAAAAAGCAATTAATATACTGGTGTGCAAAGAAAAAAGCGGAGTCGCCTCGGCCTCCGGAGGGACTTGGTGTATCCGCAGCCAGACCTAAAAATGCAAAAAACATGCAAAAGATGGCTTTTAGTGTGACTTCTGCAGATGGATGACTGACGGCAGGCGGCGAGGGACAAACAAAGGCAGTTTACGATCAGCATAATCAATGTGACATCAGCACAATAACATAATGTGCGGGGGTGGGAGTGGAGTTGGATGGGAGCACAAAATGCCCTTTTTTTAATAAAACTGCAACTTGTTCCTTACGATTACACCTTCCCGATCTTTGCCCGAAAGAAGTTTTTCTCAGGCTTTTACCACCCCACAAAGAAGACTTAACATCATGACAGGATATCAGTGACACCACTTTAAAAGCAATCAAGTATGCATCTAAATCTCGAGCTGACAGGTCCTTCTGTGCTTCACTGTAAGGAAGGACCCGGTCGTTCTGTTATTACAGGTCGCTCTGTGCGATCCACATTTCATTATAAAGTGGGAAAACCTAGCTTGAAATTAAACTAATCTCGTATTACTTGAAACTGTAAATAACATTATTATGCTTTGTCTAAAAAGCATGAAAGCGGTTTCAGTTGTGTTTCAACCTAGACTGTGCAGCTCTCAGCTACACAAGCTGATAGCTGTGTGGTGAGCTTAGCAGCTTTCAACACATACACATAGGTGGGTGTTGTGCATTATTATGCGCTTACGCTAAGTTACCACAGTTCAAGTGCAGTTTTACACTGTTTTTATACTTTTCTTACTGTAATGATGATTTTTTTCTACCCAAGATTTCCACCACCACGTCCACATACATTGAGGTGTTAATGAAACAAGTATTTTTTGTTGGTTCCTCTCACCCCCTTACCTTTCATTCAGTCCAAGGCTAAGGAGAGTGGAAAGCACTGCATCTAGCAATAACCCCTCAAATCCTGCATGCTACTGCCATTACAATAAGGGAAGAGGAAATCAATTTTGTCTGTGTTTTGGCATTTGAGAATAACCAAGGTAAACGTGCTGCACAACAATGTAACACTGAAAAAATACACACACAGGGAAACTGGAAGTGGCTAACCTTGGTCTGAACACCATGGAAACCGGGCACACAGAGATGATCTGGGAGCAAAATACCTGGAAACTGACGATTTGAAAGCTGGTAATTGAATTAGATGAAAATCTGTTAAAAGCACTACAAAAATTTGTTCTTATTGGATACAAAGTACCCGTATTTGAAACACAAATCCCACTACTAAATCCTGACAATTTACTACTGGAGCAACACTGACACAAGCTCTACAGTACAGGCCTGCACCAGAAGTTCAGTCCGAGCTCAGGAATGACTCATGTCTTTTTTCCTCCCCTTTCCTCTCTTTGCTACGTGATGTGACATGTGCTCCAAAGCCCAAGTGTCATGCTAGCTACATGATGGCTTTTTCCTGCTACAAAACTCGTTTATCATCTAAGGGGGCCTGTTGGGTTTTAACTTACTTTGAAGCACTTGATCCTCCATCTTGTCTGCCATTTGGGGCTCACTGTGTCATGGACGGGGTCACAGGTAGGGCAGCATCGGCGCACACTCCCCCTCGTCCTCCAATCCAGTCAGCGCTTTGACTTCCCATCCTTTGCAGTACAGATAGATAGGGAAATAGGAAGGTTGAAAGAAAAAGGGGAACTAGCTATTGGGGAGTGGGGAGGGCAGCCAGACAGCGTCGGGCAGAGTCGAATCAATTAAGGCACATCAAATCAAGAATTCATGCACACCGAAAGTGACAAATATTGGCTGAGGCGGTCAAAGCTGTCGGGGTCTTGACACAGGTTACCCCACCCCAATCATCATCAGGATTGTCATCATCATCTCTCTTTGTCTCTTTATATCTCTGCCCTCCACATCCCCTATCTTACCTGTGACATCTGTCTTGTTTTCTTCACAAATATAATTTCCACATATGCAAAGTGTACATAAAACCATATATCTACAAATATCTACAATTTATACTTGTGGAGAAATACTGTGTAAAGCTTGGTGAGCACAGCATAAAACAGACACCTGAAATGTGGCTGTAACCCTAACCCTTTAAAATCTTATTCAAGCTGGTGCTGAACCTAACATATGACCTGAAATTATATTTTTGCATTAGTTTTATTGATTAATACCCTGCCTTGCTAATGCAACCTGCTAGCTATGCCATATCTTAGTCGGTAACTGCATATTTACCTGCAAGTGACAACAGCTTTGGATTCAGACAATTACGGAAGAATGAGGCCTGATTGGCTTTTAAGCCAAAATTTGATTTGTGTTCACTTTCAGCAGAAATAATATAGCAGTATTATGAGTTTTAAAACATAACACAAGTGCAATTTGTTGAAATGGGACTTCTGTATATATTTTTTTAACATTAATTTACATATTTATGGTAATGACGTTCCAGCATGTCAGGCTCTCGTTCCTAATAAAAGCTGGTTTTACAGCAGGTCCATTAAAAGCCTTCCTTACCTCTTGCCGGACCGTTCCAGCACTGAATCAAAAAGCACGTAAAAGGAAAATTCTGTGTAAAAAAGGTAGGATACAATAAATCAGTTCAGGCACTCAGATCCGAGCAAACCGCTGAGCTCAAAGTATCAGCCATTACAACATTTGTGGGAGTTATCGGCCCATTTGTGCCCCCTATCTCCCCTTACTCCTCCAGGTCATCCTGGTGTCATCAGCTGGCGTGAGCATATGTCTGACATCGTGGTCTCTATGTCTGTCTGCTTTTCTTTCCCTTTCCCTCCTCCCCTGCCCTCCAATACCCAAAGATCATGTCACCGTCCCTGTCACTTCTGTCGGCCGTGGCCTGGGTAAGGATGTAGCGACCACTTGATATGTTTATATGAGGATTTCGGGGGCGAACATTACCGTGTTTTGAGAGCAGAACATCTGGTGAGGGGAAAAGGTTACAGTATAGGGATACCACTAGAGCCACAGCTCTGCACAGAATTCCTTCCATCAGATAAATCAAGCCGGCAAGTCACTGAGAAACAGGAGGGGCAGTGGAGGGATAAGAGGGTGAAAGGGAGGAAAGGGGCATTACTCAATCTTGCTTTGTACAAGATGGGCTTCTATAAAAATGGGAATCCTGTATTTATTGTGGTGGATTCACTCGGCCTCCTTCTCTCTCTCACTCTCACTGATTCCTTTCTGTAAAAGGTCAGTTTACCTAAATTACAAAAAAAATGAGCTTGGTGTGATTTTTCAGATCTCCACCCTGATTTAAACTCTAGTGTCATGTTTTAATCCAGCACTCAAAGGGTTAAAGATTTTGACTATTGTTACTAGGCAATATTGAGTCAGTACAGATTGTCATCTTAAAAATTTCATTCACTCCAGACTTGATGAGTGATTTAAATGTTTTATATTTTTTTTAAGCATTACATATGTTCACTGATTATGACTCCTATATGTTGCAGCTTCAGCAGATCAAAGAAAAGCTATGTACATCTTGCTAGATACCATTTAGAATGATGAGCATGTTTACATGTCATAAATTTGGTGAGCTGACATAAATTCTTTTTGAAATGCAACACTATATCATTCTGCTATGCAATCTGACATTCCTCTTTATGTTTTTATATAAATATGTTATATAAACAGACCCCATGTTGATCATTTTTGGCACATTAGCCGCTCCCAAAAATGTTTTAAATTTAAGTTAATTCTGCCAACTATGCCGTAACTGTACTGTGCCTGGTGTATTATTGGTTAGTTATGTCTCCCACCTGTCATTATACTTGTATTTGTATCTGTTATTGCTTTTAATTGGTTCTGTGAAGTACTTTGGCATACCTTTGGTTTTTAAATGTCCTATGTAAATAAAATTGTATTGTATTGTATTGTAAACTATGTTAACAATGTGCTCTAGCTCCATTTTAATGGCTTTATTTTGTGAAAGCTTTCCCAAGTTCCAAAACATTACCACACCTTAAAAAAATACACATTAGAATATTTAACATAAAGAACTAATCTTAAACATTTTCGCAAATTCAAATGGCAGTTTGTCAGCCTCTCTGTAGGTGAACAGTTTGTCTTCACCAATTCCTTTCTTTGATTTTTGATACCAACCTCCACCGCAATATCCTTCCACCCATCTCTAACTCTCCCTCCTACTATCCATTCTTTCCCGTCACGTTGAGGAAACAGAGAATCGAGGCAGGAATGACTAAAGCACATGTCAGAAGACGTAAGGGCTTCTGTGGTGGCCTACGAGATGAAGCTGTCAGAGGAAATGCTGTCAGTGCGACACCCAAGTATCAAGGGCATCTTTGTGTCTTCTCCTCTTCTGTGCCTGTCCTCTGTTGCCTTGCTTAATTACACTGCATGTATGCTAGTACTGCTATTGTCAGGGGCTTGACATAGCTACACTGTTGGCATGCACAGAGCCAAGTTTTGACACAGTGCCCCGGAGACTGCGCTGTGTTGTTGTGATGTGTTGTTGAAGGGTTGTCTGCAGAGGCAAGCGAGTTGAGATCAAGAAAAAGAGGTCATGTGGTAACTTTGTAATTTAAAATACTTAAGAAAAAAAAACATGGATGGGTGTATCCTTTGCAAATCTTTTTAAATGCTTTGTAGAAACTGCCCGTTGTATTTGCATATACACAAAGTATTTTCCTGCCTGTGTACGACTCTTAATCTGCACAAGTGGTACATTATGGCTGGCAGTGGACGCATACCTCACACCTCAGATTGACCAGGAAGTAGTTGACAGCTCTCAGTGCCCTGGCCTGCCGCTAATTTCTCCACTTCCTTCCTGCTAGCCTAACTTAGCATCAATCACCTCTCTCCACTTGCACCGCTAGTGCAGACCAATTTCCTTAATGCTGATTGCACTGTAAACCAACTCTCCTCACTCGCTCCGGCTCGTGTTCCGTTTTGCTCGTTCATTCTTCCTTTCTTCCCTTTCACAGCTTCCTCTTAACTTGACAAAGCAATGATTCAACTTTTAAAAGCTTGCTTAGCTGAAATAGATGAATGATGTTTGTATACATTTGCTTAGATTGAGTCTGGGTCGTGTTATGTTCAGCTATAAACTATAAACCCAATCTGTCAATCATTAAACTAGAAACACAGCTTAGTTTGCCTCCTCTTACTTGACAAAAATAGCATAGCATAGCCTACACGGCTGGCAAATCTGATTCACATTTAGAGGCTTCCACATAAAATTCAGAGAACTCAGTGAAGGGGTGAGCGGAGATCCCTGTTTCCTGCTCACCCATGAGAAATTCCCTACAAGTTTTAGAATCATCACCAAGACAAAAACAGGTTTGCTATGTCTCACCTTCCCTGAATCTGTGCACCCAGCCCACATCTGAAGCCAGGAACTGTGCCAGATTGTGTGCCTTTACATACGCCCATGTGTGCTCATGCTTCCTTTTAACTCTGTCTACAAGCCCAAGAGATCCCAACAGGATTCTACCTGCTATAGAAATTCTCACCACTGATAAGAACAAAACCAGACGACAATTTCAGTTGGTTGTAAGTCTTTTTAATTTGTTCCATTAGCGTTATGTGTTAACACAACTGGGATTTTGCCAGTGCTGCAAGCAGTCAAATATACATCTTACCGTGAGAAGAGTTAGACCTAAATACAGCATTCATCAGCTGTCATCTCATCAGTGTCATTCCGACCAATTATGACATCCAGTTCCAGAATCCCAGTCCAACACACCTTCCATGCAATACATGTACTCCTACGGACTGTGGAAGAATTAGCGTAGCATGTTGAAAGTCAAAAATGTAAAATATTCAATTTCAACACAAAGCTGCTTAAAATGACCAAAAAGCTTTCAAAAAAATTGAACAAAACATCCCCCTGTTTATACATTTAAAAGTACATGGAAGCTCAAGAGAAGATAAAAGCATTAACATTGTGATAAAATTTGAATTTAGTTTCAGTTCTATCAAGTGACCTGGGAATAAATGGTTATAAGATGCCATGCTGATAGTTTTTGCTCAAAATAACCACTGAATAAAAAGCCTTTCTTTAAATATTACCAAATACAAACATCCTTATTGTTTGCTAGATGTTCAAAACCTAAATCATGTCCCTGAGATTCTGCCCTTTTAAAAGTTTTTTTTTTTTTGATTTACCTGCTTTTGCTTTATCTTTGTGTGAACTGCATCATGTATGTAAAAGTCTTGAGATCCAGTGGCAGGCTTTTCCCATTGGAGAGATTGATGAAGTGCAGTGGCCAGAGGGCCAAGGGAGCAGTAGTCCCCTGCTGGGACTTCACTCTGACCCACTGAGCACACCACAGTCACACAGGATACATCATTCAATCTGCTGCTAGCGCATGCACTCATGCACGCACGCACACACACATACACACACAGGCCTTGCAGTGGACAACATAAGGGCTGTATGGGTAGGAAGAAATCGTAGCTGCTTTAACTCTTGTCCTAATGGCTGGTACAGAGTGGCTCAAGTTTCACTCTTGCTCCAGGGCCCACCACTGACATGCTGCTACATTATGTTAGCCTGTGTTTTATTTGGCTCTGTTTGGTATAGCGTAGTGGGATAGGAAGTGAGGGAGGGGGTGCGGGGAGTACTACTGAAGGCCCAGCAGGAGGGCTAGTCCAACACAAACAGTAGGAGGCTGATGCTTGGTGTTCTTTGCTACACACAAACTGCGGTGTTTCATGCAGTCCAAGCCACAGATGGAGCAATTCTGTCACCATGTTTGTGTGTTTTGTGTGTGTGGTGGGATTTGCAGAGTAAATGTCGACAGGTTCGGTTTACAAAATCATCTGGGGTATGTAGTCCTCACTGTATGCCCTATGTGGAAGAAGCATAAAAGTGTCCAAGGGAGGAGGCACAAATGCTGCACAGTTTTGAGTGGCACGCATGTCACTTCTTGCTTGATGTATGGCTCAGATTGCCATGGTCAGGTTGCCCCAGTTTCAACATATCGCTCCTAGAATGATCACTGCTTATTCAGCCATTGACACTGACTTGTCTGGGACTGCCTGGACTGGCGACACAGTCTGGGAGATTCCTAGAGAAAGCCTCTGGTGCATACACATGCCTGTCTGCTGACACACACAAGCATGAAAAGTGGGGGTTAGGTCGCCCTGACAAATTACCTACATCCCCGGCGCTCTGGTGGCTCAGCATGGGGGAAACTCGATGGCCCAGTAGGAGGTGGGAGGATAAGTGGAAGGTCAGGGAATTGAGTGGGGACAGCACCCAAAGCCAGTGCTTTCTCCAGACTTGGAGGTGGACGTTTATTTTAAGTCCCTTTATCCAATCTTTCAGCACAACCTGTCTTTGAATGTACAAGGGGCACAGCGATTCAAAGCAGAGTGAGAGTTGTAGACATTTATGTGTGTGCGGGCATGCATGTGTAGAGCAGCGAAGGCCAGCGTTCCAGACTGCAGGGAAAGGATTAGGAGACTGGAATGCAAGACACTCCTTGACCTCGGTGCGACCTTTGAGACTAAATCCCTTGCCCATATCTGTCCCTCATGGGTCATGATCCAATTGGTTACCCCTTTAGAATGCTGACCTCTTATCCACCTCGTCTCTGCCTGCTTGAAACATCTCCATTCACTGATGTTGGGGCCTATAAGCAAGCTCGCTCAGAGGACAACTGCACCATGTTAGCTGTAGACTAGATTTTCAGGGTACCTGAATAACAACTCAACGCTGAAATTCAAAAACATATTTGTTAATGCAAGCCAACGTTAGGGCGGAATATCACTCTTGTTCTGCCTTTCAAGTGTCTATGTACACCTAAAACATAAATGAAGCGTTTCTCTTTACTCTGTTTTGAAAGTCTATACGCTTTTCCATTTGCAAGCGCGTCGACCAAGAGTGATGGTAATGGAGGTGGAGAGGAACGAACACATCAGAACTGCGAGTGAGTGGCAGTGACACTGAACAGCAGCAAAGAGCTGGGTGGCAGGCAATCAGAGAGGCTCTCTTTCTCTTTCACTTAGGTCCCACATGACATGGCTGACTGGCGAGATGAGAGACAGATGGGTGCCTCGCTTGGCACTGAGGGCCCCTGAATAAAATATCACACTTCTGATTAATTCATATTTCGTCTGCAATGGGGAAAAAAAGCATTATTGTTTTTAGATGCTGTTCAGATGTCGTCTATTGTTGATGCAGAGCCATTCATTAATTTTTTTTTTCTTAACCTTATTAAATTAGTGATGATTGACGTAATAATTGGCTGGTACTGTTAAGCTGCTGAATTCCAATCACCATATAAATACCTTTAGAATAAACATTATGATTAAAAGAGTGGTAATATTTAAAGTTTTCTAGTGTAGAAATGAAAACATTTTTTTAAAGCAGTGTAAAATCAATGTGTGCATTTCTGATTGGCAGTTCGGTCTGACGAGTCAAACATTTAAAGCATGTTACAGGTCAGGGGGAAAAAATTCCACAAATTTTCACCCAACACAAGCACTTTAATGTTTCTTAAACCTTTTAAAACACAATTATCTACACAAATCAAATGAACACTTCAAGACAAGACCAACTGGGGCAAGTGGCCTCTACTAACAGAATTTAACTTTACTGTTTCAGCAGCACTTGAAGTCGCCATCCTCAGTCAAAAGCTAGCTAATGAGTTAGTGCCTGTATTTCTTCTTCAAGACAAGGGTGCCTGCACTGTGACGACGTGTGAATGTGTGAATGATGCTGAACTGTCCAATCAAATTCTTAAAGAAGGCAGTTAATCGATATCGACTAGTCGGGGATGCACAAAATTACACCCTGAGGGGCAAATTCCAAGCTGCAATTGAAACTGAGCCTCAGAACCTTGGATTGACTGAAAAACTGTTGGACTGTCCATAGTCTCGTCCATACAAGGCATCTGTACAACAAGGTCGATACATAACTATATCATTCGCAAGAATTTAACACATGATCCTAAAACCCTCGATTGACAAGCCACCACTGATAGCACCATATCACAACAACAGTCACCTCAAGGTGCTTTATATTATAAGGTAAAGACCCTACAATAATACAGGGAAATACACAACGATAGATGAGCAAGCGCTTGGCAACAGTGGGAAAGAAAAAAACCTTTTAACAGGAAGAAACTATCTGAAGAACCAGGCTCAGGGAGGGGCAGCCATCCACCAGTTTGGTGTAAGGGAAGGAAGACGGGACAAAAGACACATCTAGATGCTGTAAAACTGATACCCACGACGTGTTGCTTTGATATGGCATATGTGGGATATGTTATTACAGGTCAGCAAAAGCAATGGCACAATTTAGTGAGAGGAAATACTAATTTCCATACAACATAATAGTCACATCAGGGTCATCCGCTGGCTCCACATTAGTTGGTTCATTAGAAAGCAGTCAAAAAGTGCTTAATGTTAGGGTTATCTGGAGGTAAATGAAAATAAAATGTAATTAGAATGGGTGTAGAACGAGGGGGAAATGGAGATTTAAAAAGGAAGTAGAGGGTGACATGCTAAGTAAGCTGTTATGAAGGCACCTGTTATCAACTTGTGAGAGTAACAGGGGAAATAAGGAGCAGTAAAGGAAATACAGGCGTGGTAGAATCCAATCAGCAGTCAATCACTGATTTTGAGGTTAATTATCTATAATGGGTATGCTAAAAGGTCACACAGTTATGTCTTCATGCAAGCAAAAGTTTTGATAAACTGCTATGTTAAGAAATAAACGCTTTAGCTTTCTGTATTGTTGTGTGTTGTGTTTTCTTATTCTGTTTAATCTTGGCATTATGACACTCTGAGTGTGAGCATATTTGCGCAAATGAACACACATGATTGCGTTGTCCCCGGTGTAAGGGTGCTTCTCTGTGCATCTGTCTGACAGGGGCAAAGAGAAGCAACTGTGAGGAGCCTGCAAGCTTCCCCAAAGGTGCCCCTCACCTGTGTCACCTCTGCCTGCCAGCGCCATCAAGGTGCGTCAGTCTTACTGCTCTGGCACCTTTTCACCTGTGGCACTATTCCTCGCTGGCTAGCACACCGCTATCCTCACCCACTGCTCCCCTCCTTGTTTCTCAAGGCGTCTGTCACTCACCTGTCATTTCTTTCATCAACTCCTGGTTTCCACCTTCTTGCAACAGCCCCAACGAAGGCGGAAAAGGAACCATCGGAGCGAAAATGGTGACCACTTTGTCCCAGTTCTAGGCTTTGCTGCTTCAAAGAGTGACACATCACGGAGGTGGTGACTGACAGCCACTTCACACTACAGCACATTTCTCCGTGGAAGCACTGGAGCCTGGAAAATTGACAAGTTAAAGATTTGACATTCTTGAAGATATATATGTATATTGGAATGGTTACATGTAGTAGGAGAGAATGATGAGGTAAAGAGCAAACAGTTTACATTTCAGTCCTGAACTGAGCTTACCCTGACACTATTAAAGTTAAACAGACATATGTTGGTACATTGACTGAGCTTGTGCTTCTACTATTCACAAAACAAACAAAAAATAAATTTTAAAAAATAGAAAAAAGAAACACTACTGAATAAAACATCTGGAAAAACAACAAATTTTTTCCTGACAAGAGTAATCATTCTTGCTGCACGTCTTTGGTGTTTGTTCTTTCAAAATAAGTACAAAATAAAAAAGAAGATAGTGAAGGCCTTTTGTTGGAAAACATATTATGGCGGCAATATTTCCCTGATTTAGTTTATATCTTGTTTGTTGTTTGAAAAGAAAAAAAGTTTAGTAATGTTTAATGTTAAAAGATAAAAAAAATCTATACTTAAAATCTAATAAATACTTAATCTCCCTAATACTTTCACACATGTATTTCTTATACCCTTTCTGGCTGTGAGCAGGAGCCTTACTTTCTGTAACTTCGTAGGTAGCTGGAGGGTTTCTGACCTGCCTTTCTGCTCTGAGGATAATGATTGACGCGAGGCTAGCCCAAAGGTCAAAAACACCACCAGTAACAAATTTGCCTTCACCAAGCATACCACACACTGACAGTGTTGCTCAAATTCCAGTCCCAGTGCTGTGTGTAGAAAAACCTCATAGGTTACTTCTTGATTGAGAGGCTGAAGACTAACATCTCTCCAGGCAAGGAAAGGAAGGAGGGGATAATGACAATAAGATATCTTATTTTTCTTCTTGTGGAGTTTCCTCTGCAAGGCAGCTCTCACACGCGCAAGGAAGAGGCTCTTGCAGTGGTATTATTGGAATAGTGCTTAAAAAAAATCAGTTTTTGAAACTATTTGCCACAAAATCCAACCTTGTTACAGTGATGTTTTTTTATTTCACATTTTTGCCCAAGATTCAAGCACATGCAAGAAAGAACAAAATAAAAATTTTTAAAGAGCCCGTGGCCGTGGCCAGAACTCTGACCATATCAGTTGGGCTTTGCTGCCACGTGGCATATGGTACAAGACAAACTGTCAGGCTTTTTCCCTCCTGTCTGTGCTTGCTTAGAGATGACAGGAGCAAGAGGACGTTTGTGTCCGAGCAGCAGGCATCAGGCAGGCTTAGCGGTGATTTGGGGGGAAAAGGGGAGAAAAGCAGAGCATCTTGCTGTGGTGAGCAGTGATGTGTCTGCATGGCTGAGTGTGTGTGTCGGGAGGGGGGGCTACACAGTAGCTGCGGGGGACAGCACGGTGCCTGCGATTGTGAGGAAACTGCAAATTGATCAAATTGTGGAGGCAAGACTTTGGGCCTATTATCTGGGTCATGTCAATGTCTCTCTGGTCTCCAGTTGGTTCACAGGGCCAAGTGAGTGTATGTTTGTGTGTAAAGAGCCGAAGCTTGAAGAGCCAAAAATTGAGCTTTTGTATGTGTGTGTCTAGTCAAACCTCCGTGTGCATGCTGTTTGCACAATGACTCTCCACCAAATAGATTTAACAAACACCAAACACAGTGTCCATTAGCACTCGAGTGATATTTCTGAAACGTTTTGTGGGTGAATTTGAGGTCAAATCCTGCATTTGCAGAAGTTTAACCCTTGTTAAGGTTGCACCTTACACTACTCCAGAATTTGGGCCCTAAAATGGAAACTTTTGGAAAAGCCCTAAACCAGTTTTAAAAGGATGAAGCTGTGTTTTAGTCCAGACGGTCAGAAACAGACACATTTAGATACGATGGTGCAGACGATATGCTGGTCGGGTGTTAACAGTCACAAAAATTAAACATTAAACAATTAAACATTACAGCCAAGTTAGTACATAACTGGAAACTCCTGACCCATTGCCACAGTGACAGATTACACTTGCATTTTTCTGCTATTTTCAGTAACAGCTCAACATTTTCATCAGTCCCACCAACGAAATCTCTGGACTTAGTTGCTATTCTTAGTCTGCAGTATTTTATACAAGTAATACAGACAGATGTGCAGTGCAAGTAAATATGTATTTGTCTTTCTAGACGTTGCTTCTGAACTGCATTAAAATATCTTTCTGGATAGGGACCAATTTCTTTGTGTTGCAAAAACAAAATGTATTAGTATAGCCAGAAGCAACTGCTGATTCTTTCTAAACTCAGGAGTTTCTTCAACATTTGTTTTCTGGTTTTCATTGCCAAATTCAGACACTTTTCGAGGGACGAGTTGCCATTTTCATATATCCAATCCGACATGCACGAGTCACATTGTTTGCCTATCAACAGTGATCACAGGTCAACCCTTTATCAGAGCTGACTTGAACAGAGCATATCATGGCTATTAGCTTAGCATGGTGCGTGATCTCCCTCTTTCTTGTTGCTGAGGGTGCTGTCCTATGCAGTTTAGGGACACATGCATGAGGGAGGGCGTCATCATCACTTGTCATCATGCTTCTGTCATAGTCCCTGGAGTTTCAGTGGCTCCCTGCGGTCCCTTGCCACTCTGCCTGGCTGCAGACAGCTGGTTACCAGAGCCATTGCATTGCTGCCACATGTTTGGGTGTATCTTATATGCTGGTATGAAGTCCAGTCCTGGGAAAATGTATGCAACATTGTTTTTGTATAAATCATTGTATGTGTTTGTACATTATGGGTGTTCTATGTTCACACCAGCTAATATCAAACAGGTGTGATGGAAGCAGCTCCAAGCACAGAGACTGAACAACTCAATTCCTTGTAAATCAGCAGTGCTGATATTAGCTGTTGAAGGCTAAATGGCCATTATGAATCCTCAACACCCTGACACGTTATGACCTGCCTGCTCTAGTGAGGTATGTTGCACTGTGTGTGGGAAACACATGCACACATATGAATGCACAGAGCCTCGCTGCTCTGTGTGTGGGCCATGTTTGCCACCACTTAGTGACAGGTCAGACTCCTATAGTGTGATCAAACAGCAGCCACAAGTCTCTAGAATTCCCACAACACTCTGCCTGGTGGAGAGTGGACAATAAAAACAAGAGTGGCGGGCTTTCATCACAGGCTTTACCAAAGCCTATCCTATTTTTGTTCCCTCATGTGGAATAACTTTTTGAAGATTAGCTAAATAAATATGAGCAGTGGCTCAAAATTGCACACATGTAGTCTGTGCATGTTTTACACTCCCTGAATGTTGATAAATGCAATAAAAGCAACAATTTGACTTTCAAAATAGGTCACAGGTTTTGCTATAATTTCCATTCTTTATTATATTCACCAATGTGGCTGCTGAGATGTGAGATGTGATGTTTGAAAGTCAGGGCAAGAAACACAAAACACTCAAATGATCAAAACACATGTAAATACCGCAACACTTTTGCCAGATAATCTAACACAGTGCACAGGGAGGTAAAACTAAAAGTAAGGGCATACAGTATTCTCACTGTGATACAGAGACGAGCCTGCAAGAACATCATATTATTGCAGCAGCTGTGATGATCCCACAATTGACACAAAGGGAAGTCGGGACCACGGACCATACTCTTGACCATATGAAGGCCGCGTGCTCTATGGCCTAAATCAGCACTGACAATTTGCCAGTGTGGGGTTTTTTTCTTGTCTGTGTTGGCACTTTAGGGGGATCTTTTCACAGTGGGAACAAATCAGCATGAAATGGCATAGAAAAAGCTTGAAATCTTCCTAAATGGTGCATGTTTTGTGTGACGATTATAAAGAGACACAACTGCCTTGCAGCAGCACATTGGCTGCCCCCATAAAGAGATGGTGCCGATGTCTTTCAGTGGCCCCTTAGCCCCCTCATTTCCGGTGCCCTTGAGAGCGAGGTACTTAGAGCCCGTTGACGTTACATCGTTGTATGTCTAGCACTCAAGTGTGAGGGGCAGATGTATTCTGATTTAGGCAACCGCTGCTGATTAGTGCTATAAAACTTGAGGCTAAACAGGAAAACGGCCAGTCAGCCAAGAGGTATTGTAGTAAGGAAGGGGCCCTATCTGTAGCGCTATCAGCCACAGCCCCTGTCTTACACTAATGGAATTGTCCTCCACCCCAGGCTGTGTATTACCATAGATCTATGGGATAGTCTCAATCCAACAGGAGAGCTCGTGATTTAATTAGGGGCCCCTTTCTGACTCACTTACAACACAACAACATCAAGACAGGGAAGTTCAGACACATGGCAAATAAATAAACTAAGGGCTCCTTCACATCAGTGTGTGTGTGTGTGTGTGTGTGTGTGCATGTGTGTGTGTGTGTTGCGGTATATAACCAGGCTGATTATTCAAATAAGACATGCCTTTCAATACACACACTAAAATGTAGTTGATGGTAGCCCTGTCGGTCCTTAGTGTGTACAGGATATGTTTTATTTGGACCCATTTAAGGCATTACATTTAATATAGTTTGAAATTTAAATTGAGTTTTAGTTTCACTTATTGTTACTAAGCTAATTTGAATTTAGTTGTTTGGCCCTGAATGGACTGAAAAAAAATGGAGAGCTTATAAATGGGAGGAAAACATTTTCAAGTCTCCGTATGATCTACTGATCTAGTATGTAAGTGACCCTGTGACTTTTATAAATACGCCGCTGTTATAAAATAAGTCTTTCTTCTTTTCTGGCATTGTTTCCAGCTGGCAGATCACCAAGGGTGAGTGACAACTTCCAAAACAATAGGCTACAGACAATGACATAATGTAATTTAATCCTTTCCACTTGGAATCGATTGTTACACCTTAGGGTGCAACATTTTAAGATTATGTTGTTTTATCCAGGAGTTTAATATATTATTTTTGAAGAAGCAGCACATTTTTGCTCATTCTCTCATTGACTGCAACAAAGCAGTAACCACAACCTAGCTGTCAGCAGAATTTGGACCGCATTTGGACTAGCTTTATTACATCATGGGTGTGAAAAGATATGGATTTGTGAAGACTTTAAAAATCAATGGCTTTTTTCTGTCATTTGCTCTTAGCTTTTATTCACATTTCACGACAGACTTATAGAGAGAATCGACTTGTGAAAAAATGTGAGTTTTTTCAACTTTCAAGTAGCAGTATCATATTAGGTTATATAGGCTGCTCACTAAGTGATACTTCTGCTCATATAGCCAAAGATTAGGCAGAGAAATACCATTGGTGTATCTGTGTGGGCTGGGCCGGCGGGTAGCCGATGGGCCTCTGGCTCTATGTTATGAGCTCCTGGACTACGGTGCTATTACCTGCACCTAATGAAGTTATAGCAGGGTAGGGGCTACAGGGCAACGACTCCCTGTAGATTGCTGGGTCTGGGTCTGTTATGGCCCACACACACAGAAACACATTCCCACATAGGTGGGAATACACACACACACACACACACACCTAGACACTTACGCAAACACACAAACACACACTTCTTCAATGCATAGTTATGGTGCATGCCTGAAACTAACAATCAAAAGGCCCCTCCCCTTCTTTCATCCTTCCTGTCCTTCTTTCTTAAAATTGGAGACATGGTGCAGATTGATGTGGTATCTGTGCTTTTGACTGACTGTCTCTATGTCATGGTAAGCACACATTAAGTCCTCTTGGCCACCCTGGAGTCCTCGTTGGCTAACTCTTAAAAAGCCCAGGCAACACAATTATCTTTTATGACCTGCCAGAAAACACTGGCTGTGGGGAGGCTGTGGAGGTCTACATTTCGGCCTTACGGAGGGAGAGACACAAGTTGTCACCTGAGTCCATCTGTCCTTCTGGAGCAGCCCACCAGCGGTGACTTTTGGACTCAAGAGGCCAGATTTACTGACGTGCTGCACCAGCACAGACAGACTTTGTGGATAAGAGGTGGGAAGTTTTTGGGAGTTCCAAGGAGCAAAATATAGGGACAAGAATAAGCATGCGATTTACTGTCAACTATGTCGCTATTTAGCACACACACACACACACACACAAAAAACGTATTCTTTTTTTGCATTTGACATTGAAATGAACTGACTGTGCCTGTGTTTAGAAAACAGCACCACTTTTGTAAATCACTCATAAAACTAATCAAACCAAAGAGGGCTATTTGGGGATTGAGCTCAGATGCTATTTCGCGCTGTTAAAAAAATCTGACCGTAGTGATGAACTTGCTCCATTTAGCTCAGTAGAAATTTCAGTTATAGTCTATTTATTGTCATATTTTAGTTTTTTAATGCTACATTTCTTAAAATTTTAGAAGCAGAGGAAGATATTTATGAAGGACTAAATTCTGCATGAGGATCAGTAATTTCATACAACTATACAAAATTCCCTCCTAAAAAACATCTATGTTATCCCTGTTCCAGACATCCACATATCATGATGAATCCTCAACACACATTTACTTTTCAGCACTAGTTTACGTTCAGGGTCAAGTCATGTTGGTTTTTAATTGAAAATAAATAGTTCATTTTCCTATTAAGTTCTGCATCTCTCCGTATCCATCTGTCATCATACATATAGTAAGTACACTACATAAAGTCTAATGAAGGGATTAACAACATGTCCCTGGTATAGAGTGGACCTATGTTTCTCAATTGAGACAATTGTCTCTGCTATCAGGGCATGCTAAGGGTCAACACTGTAAATCAGTGTACTGGGATTGATCATTATATATATGGGCTTTATCACCCCTAACTAGTGTACAGAGGCAGGAGCAGGAGGCAACCTACAAGAATGACAGCCATCAATTCTTGAAGCCCTCCTCCTTGCTCATCTCATTAAAGGGTAGTACATCAGAAAGAAGGCTGTCAGGAAGCTGTAGAAATAAAACTGGACCGTTTAAAAAGCCCACTAAAGGGGCATGATGGGGAAAAAAATAGATTTAAGACTTGATGGTGATTACTTTTCCGGTCATGTTATTTTTATTCATTCTTCATTCTTTCAGCTTCATTCTACAATTCTTTCTCAACCCCTTTCCTGCATTCCCTTTCTTTTACCTCCATATGAATCACATGTTCATTGTGCTTTCTCACTCTTTGTACCTTGACCTCAGTGATTCAGGTCCTATCTAATTAAAGACAACACGGTTAGGTCGCGACAACCCCAACCTGAGGCTGCAGAGCTTCTGTAAGAACTCTGAATTATAGCAAGAATTCATCTCTCCACCAGAGAGCTAAATGTGATTAGATTGCTCATGTCACAGAATGACAGCTAATTCATGCTGAGGCAAGCCTTCTGACTATGTGTTCAAAACTTAATAAAGGATGATTCAGTTTACATTCAGTTTGTAAATCATGAATGCTAGCAGTCATTATTTCATGTTGAGTCATGATAACCTGTTTATAGGATGCGACAATTGACTCTGTTATTAATTTGTGCCGGATATTATACTTATTATGGTGAGTTCTCAAAAAACGAAGCACAATCTGCACGTTGATTGCAGAATGCTGAATGTAGCCTGTATTTACCGCTCATTTACAGGGGTATTGGAATAGTCCTGACATAAACTCCTTTAAATACTTAACCACATATTTACTTTTAATAGGTTGCAGCTCTCAGTCCACAAATGCTGCTCTCTGATCATATTGTGTTTATCATGGTCATGATCAGTGAATGCTGCTATGACCTTTTGTTGTTATCCACTGGCAACAATCTTTTCAGATAATATCCCTGAAATCAGGAAAGCTGGGGCCTTCACTGAAGGACCCTTATTGTAGTGATGTGTGCATATGGAGGCCGTAGGACTGCAGGGTAAGAGCCAGTTGCCTGCGTTGGTGTATCTTGTGGGACAGGCGGTGTCACACCAGGACCTTAACAGGCCTACTGATCGTCCCTGTAGAGAATAAGGATAAAAGGAAAGTCTGACTCCGACGTATCCCCAGGCCCCCTGTACAACTGGGGAGCCTGCCTGCAGAAGCTGGTGTGCCTGTTTACCATCTTACCAGGGGTCCCCACAGTCGACGGCAACGCCTCGCCTGCACGGACTAGAAATGTCTTGTGAGTATGGGCAAACGCGCTGTGAAGACAAGAATATGGAAGCTGACAGAAATAAACGCGGGTTGGGGGAGAGGCGAGAGGCAGAAAGGGAAAGGGAGATGCAGCGAGCGGCGGGGGTCCCGAAGTGCTGAAGAGATTGTGATGGCATGGTGGCCAGAGGCCTTTCAGCTGAGTGGGCACTACTACATTTCCCTTCTACGGTTCAGGAGCCGCATGCTGGTGTGTCTGACACACAGAGAAACACCGCCTGCTCACCATCTCTGGCTAGTGTCTGTTGTTTTTTGGTGTTAGCATGGACGCGCATTTACGTATTTAGCTTTCTTGCTTATGTGTACATTAATTGCTACTCGTGATTAGTCTTTAAATCTTCTTGAAAGCAAACCACACACGACACACAGCAAGATCAGTGAATGCTTCTCTGACCTTCTGCTACAATCAATTGGCACTTTTCTTTTTTTTCTTTTTTTAAAGATAATATCCCTATAATCAGGAAAGCTGTGGGCTTCACTTTACAAACTTTTAAATTGATTTCTAGGTAGACATGTAAGACTAGAAGAGATCCATTTTCTTTGCTTTTTAAGATGTTTTCAATTATAGGTGGAAATGGAAGCGCTTCAAGCCAGAGAAATGTCAACACATCCTAGATTAACAAGTTTTTTTTCCCAATCCGCTTGGGAATCCATTCCAGTAGCATGCCTCATTTTTAAAGCATTAAGGAAGTTTGCTGCACATCTTGACAGTTCTGTTTTCCTCCCTCGTGCTTTCTTTATTCTTGCACTTTATCTTGTTCTCATCTCTCCCCAGTAACATTTTTTATTCATTCTCTCCAAAAACAAACTCTGCTGACGGAGAAATGAAAAATACCAGAACCTAGTGGTAAATACGATTGCACAGATATTTTCATTCTTTAATCCCTTTTCTTCAATCTTCACGCTTCTTTTTTATTTAATACTAATATTCAACTTGTTTTCCTTCTCTATAGTACATGTTTTGTTTGTTTCTCTTGCCCCCCTACCTTTCCAGATTTTTCTCTGTACTTCTCACCCACGGTTTGAGAAGGTAGCAGAGGGCAGAGGGTTGGCGCTGGGGTTAGGGAGAGCGTAGCGGCGCTGGGGTGCTGCCGATGCGGTAAAGCGATTCTGATTTGTGCCCACAGCCATCAGTGTCACTCTGCTCAGCTTGTCAGTCTCTACGAGCATCAAAACATACTGTCTGGGACTGCTGTCACTAACAGTAATAGATATCATTTCAAAATCATCAGTCCTCCCTATTGTGTCTGGCTCAAACCTATAGTTGGGGCCCGCGTTGACCATGGTTGGATGGGCCCACTCCAAATGCTGCACACAGAAGCCCCGGTGCTGGGCTAAAACTGTTTGGGTCATGGTCTGATATGTAGATCTTCATGGATGGTTAACGCAACAAATGTGTTGATATGGCAAGAGAGCATGGGCATGTGAGGTAGATTTCCAAAGTTTGGGGTAAATGCACAGATACGATTCGTGTCTGGCTTGGTTGGGTCACTGTTTCAACTATCACACAAAGGTGTCAGTGATGCGCGCACATACTTGCACACAAACACACACATTGGGTCAAACTGTCTTCCTACACCAATCAGAGTGTCTGCACAGCCTCTAATAGCCATTAACTACCCAGCCGGTAGTGCAAAGAATCTGACATCACAAATGTCACTCTGCATTAGGCCAACGTTATGTCAAGATTCCCTCCAAGATAACTAGGCTATCTGGCAATGTGTGTGTGTGTGTGTGTGTGTGTGTGTGTGTGTGTGGTGTGTTGTGTCGTGTGCGTGTGTGTGTGTGTGTGTGTGTGCGCGTGTTTGTTTGTGTGTGTGTGTGTGTGAGAGAGAGAGAGAGAGAGAGAGAGAGAGAGAGAGAGAGAGAGAGAATACCTACATGCTTATTTATGTGGTGCCAGTACATGAGGACATTGAGGGGGCATATTTGCCTGCATGTGCATTTTTTGGGTTTTCTTACTGCATTGTTCTGGCTTGCACATGTAGCTAGTGCAAGCAAATATATACAGACAGTGATCTAAAAAAGTAGGTACAGTCAATTCTTAGGATTTATGTATCATAATAAAAATCGTCACATTAGCATGTTTTAAAATTAGGTAATTACAACCTTTAATCTATCAATCTATCTAGGTCATCATCTTGTGACAAGTCTGTTGGGGTCATTTATTTCTGGCCTTAATAGCCTATTATGTATTTTTTTTATCATCCTCTAAACTATTTCTTCAGCACAGCTACAGTAATGACTAGGACAAAAAGCAGTGCATCCAACACATGGCTATTTGCTTTCAGATTCTCGAAGCGGCAATACGCTACAAACAAATAACAACGTTATTCACTGTGCTAGCCAACTTTACATTGAGTGGAGCACTGAAATTAAAGACAGTTTTAAGTGATACTAATCCTTTTTGGACCAGAATAAATTTAACACAAATTTTCTTATTTGGTGGTTATAACTGTACTCGTTCATTAAAAATGCTACCATTAATTTCCCCAGATTTATTCTAAAGTTGAACTCACAGTCTTCACACCATGACTAAAACTATAAATTAGGAATACCTGGAGGTATGTTATGATAAAGCATTGAGCATCTCATGAAATACAGGGCACTGGTTTCAGTAAATGAGGTCAGGTGAAGGGGAGAGAAAAGAAACAGACATAGAAATAGACGGATGGATGAGCGACAGCGAGAACAGAGATCAACAGTAAGTTGACAGAAAGTGCTTACGACGCACTGCCACTTCGCCTCAGCCCCCACGCCTCCCCCTCCTCCCCCTGTCCTCTTACATGCTCTCGTCAGCTAATTATCCGGAATTAGAATCTTCTTTCACACCAGTGGTGTCAGGGTGCCTTAGCTTGATCTGTCACGGCCCCTCATGACTGGGTGCTAAACTCACGACAGTTGATGAGTGCGAAGCCCGTCACAGCTAATTGTTAGTGAAAAGCTGGACAGGACTGACAGTGCAGAAAGAAAAGAGAGAGGGAGGGCTCTTTGTTCGGGGACAGATGAAGGAAGGAGGTTTTGTTTGTGTTTTGTAGGTGGCAACACGGTGGCATCGTAAGCTGGTGCCCACATTTGATGGGTGGAATGAAGGGTGGGGGATGGAGGGGATTTTGAGGGTCCTGCGGCACTGAAATATGTGCTCAGCAAGGTGAAAGAAAAATGGAAAGAGGGCTGAAGAGTGAAAGAAGCCAAGTGTAAAAGAAGATGTAGGTGTGATGAAGGAGGACAACAAATCCTTTCTTTCAGGGCATGTCGGCCAAGATCTTGCTCATCAGTCCTCACGGCCTGTGACCACCATCAGCTTGACAACACAGGGCTAGGGTGTGTTTGTGCTTGTACATAGTTACACATTTGCAAGTTTATTTGTTTTTTGCTTAACTTATTTGTTGTGTAGGTAGCAAATGTTTGTATGGGTGTGCACATGACTATGTAGTTTGTACAGAAGTAAAGACATAATTTGCTATTTTATTGTGTGCATGGGTGTGTGCCAGAACCTGTATGAATCAGATTGGTGGAAGACAAATAGGACATTTTACTCAAGTACAGTTTGTTCTGTTTTGTCTCTAGTGCTCACATGATAGCACGTGATATAAAGTCTAAAGTCTGTGTCTTTGTGTTGCTTAATTTATGGTACTGTGATTATGCAAATTCTGATTGGTTGACAAGTGGTCCAGGGGAGGAAAAGGAGCGACAGGGGAGTTCAGCAGTAATGGCAGAAGCATAAAAAAAAAGACCAATCAACCAATTAAAGATAAAAATTACAGCACAGTATGTAATTTACAGACAGTGACTGCACTAGACAATTTTCATTGTCTAACCCTTTGTTTCATTTCAACTCTTTATGTGTCATAACTTTGCTCTCTGCAGGTAGTCCGTAGCTGCCAACAGGGTGCCAACGCACTACCGCTGCTGTACCATAATGTCCCCTTATGCCAGTTGGCCTCCAATGTCAGCTATTGTAATCTTAGGTTAAATGCTTACTGTACTTGCCAGGCCAAATTAAATGTGTTACTAACACAAAGAGGGCACGACGTGACTTGATGGGAGGCTGTCACCTGTCTCCCCAGGGCAATTCAACGTCTGAGGAAGCGCCGTGCGTGTGCTCTCATTGTACAGTCAGTCAATAAGCAAATAGACTCACGGCATTTTTCAACACAGTTTTTTCTATAGTATTAATACAAACACACACACAAAAAATATTTTAAATCGTGATTGTTTTGCAAAATGTTTCTTTTACCTTTCATCCATATAAAAAAGTATATATTTAATCTGAATATTCTTATTTCTTGTGTCGTATGTTAGACATTTTTAGGTATGAGGTTTAGATCCATAATGAAGGGCAAATTATCAAACAACTGCCAGTTTATGCACCCTTCTCATACTGAAATTCAACCCTTTCTGAGAAAATTTTGTCTCCACTTTGTCACAAGACACTAGGGCGGAACATCAGCATGCTTACTCACATTACCAAATTACACTGGTGAACTTACGATTTGTTAACTTTTAACTCTGTGCCTTTGTGGTCCATCATTAAAAAGTAATATGCTGGAAAGGTGCACCATTTTTCTCTTTTGTGATCTTTTCTTTATTATTTATACTGAGATTTTTAGCTTTGTTGTGACAGATTGGAAGACTGTTGTTTGGCTTTCTTTTTTAACCCTCAACACAGGAACTGTGTTAATGTTCTGCGTAATTCATTGTTGCGTTAATGATTGTACCCATTATCTTATAAATCCAGAGGAGCTGTTGACCTTCCATTTATGTGTTTGCTTGAAAGCCAAACAGGCACCCACCAGGATTCAGCAGTCAGCCAGCAGCCTCCACTCCAGTAGTACTTTCACCCACTTGAAGACTGGAAACAGCTTTTCTCGAGCTAGTGCAGATTTGTGTGGATTAGGCCTCTGCTCTACAGGCGAGGGCTTGGAGAGATTCTATGCAGAAAAGGCCAGGAAGTTGTTTGGAATTGGATGTTGTTCATCCCCTCTCATCATTACCCTCAAACTCTCACAAAGGGCCCAAATTTTCCAGTGCCTTTGAACCTGTGTTTCAAAATGAAAGACATGTCCAATAGAGGGTCTTTTCTTATTCCTCTTCATACTGAAAGGAGAGAATAGAAAGGGAGAAATAGAGGGGAAAGGGGAGCTTTAGAGCTTCATTTTCCCTCCCATTCTACTGCCTTCATTTTCTTCCGGCCTTGAGCCACTTGTTGGGGGGGAAAGCAAATTTTTGGAGAAATTCCTAGAGGGTTATTCGCCTGATCACCCAGTGCCTCCTACATTTTGGCAGAGAAGCAGAGTGCAAAAGGCCGATGGGGTGGGGTGAGGTGGAGGGGAGCTCTGGGACACATGGTTAAAAGCAAGCACAATAAATAGGGGACTCTGGAAACAGCTGTTGGAGAGGTTAGTTAGAGATTTTCAGCCATTAGCTTCAGTCCTAACCAGTTCGCACACTTGAAGCAGACAAGAGCCAAGGCAGGCCAGAGCCCCAATATGAAAAGGGACGGGACCCAGCTTGATCTTGTAGGGAAATTGTTTACAAGTGGGACCCTTAGTTCCACAATAGAGCACAGTGCAAGGAAGAGGGAAACAAGAGGAACGGGAAGAAAAGATGGATGAATGAAGAAAATAGTTTTTTGAAAGAGTGAAACAAATCTGAAAAGCACAGGAGCAAAAGTGAAAGAGCGTGGAGTGTGAGTGAGGGTGATTAAGGATGGACCAATGAGGGATGTAGACAGATGCTGTTGGTGGGGAGTGGAGGGGAGCGGGGACTGTGACACAATAAGTGGAGGACTTGTGGGGGTGGAGGGCAGGGGGTCTTTCTTTCTATTTTCAAAGGCAGGATAAACAAGGAAATGAGTCTGTAATCATTTCCAGAAATTGCCTTCCTCTTTGCCTCTCCTCTCCCCAGGCTGTCTACCCACCTCCGTTCATTAGCAGGCCATGGCCTGATTAAAGACTTTCATTGTCCCAAAGAGAGACACAGAGAGAGGATCTTCAATCCACGACTGTCTGTGTCAGTGATACATCAGGAGTGGTTTGTACTTTTTACCGTTATCCTGGACCTGCTGCTTTATTTTTATTTCACGTAACAAGTGTTTAACCACTTAAGTACATGAAATCTAACCACAATCAGTTAGACCCACTGCACTGCATTAGCAACAAATATTTATACAAGAAATAATTTCCTGAAGTAAAATGACACAAGCTGACATAACCTTAATTTCATCTAGCTGTAGAACATTTATTCAGGTTAAGTTTGATCCAACAAGCTATTGTGAATGTCAGTGAGCATATCATAAAATAGTCCACATTATATGTTTTTAATAGGTTGCATCGTGCCGTTTCTTGTACTTTTCTGGTTTGAAAAAGGAATGCAGTACCAGGTACATTTCTGAACCTTTTGCACAGTCTGGTATGTGATGCTGCAAATTTTGGCATGGAGGTAAATACAGGGCCACACCAATATTGGTATCGATACCAATATGGATACCGATAACTTTAACCTATAATGGCAGTTTATGTAGAGGAGAGCAGTGAGTCATGATTTATGAGATGAATCATCATCAATTTTTAAATTATGGACACATTTTAATGACCACTAAATCACTGTGATTTTGACACTGGAGACCTGGAATGTAAATGTGCCCGTCTCTAAAGAACAGTGAGTCAACTTCTGTAAATGAGCTACAGGCTATAAATAAAACAGACGTGACAGTCAACGCAAAAAAAAAGAAGAAGTTTAAGACATTTTTCATAGTGCATGTTTGGGTTAGAAAGAAAGTATCAATCCTAGTGGTCGCTAGTATTGACCTGAAACCGATATCAATACTATTGATCTTGATCGATCTGCCCACCTCAAACAGTCAGATTTGTATGATATACCATAATAACATTTAAATGTAATGCTACAAAACAGAATTTATGAAACTCGAGTAATATGAAATTATTATGGAGTCATATACAACAAAAACCATGTTCCACAAGGAACAGACCTCTGATCTCAAAATGTTTGATATAATTTCATCATTCAAGAATAATTTAGGAATATTTATGTAACTTTGAAGAGCTACAAGCGTAATGACATCATTGTGATCTATTTTTATCCTTAACTGTCATCAGAAGTGCCCTAACTAACTATGGCTTACTTAATGTTATTATTGCAGTTGAACTTCACGCAGTTACATGATTTCTGTTTGCAGACAAGGGCAGCAACGCTGGAATAGTGCACTATGTGCCTTTGCATGTCTGCATGTGTTATGGAAAGTTGTGATAGGTGAGTATCCAGGATCACTGCTTTGTGTTATATCTTGCATGTCTTCCAATTCTTCATTCTTATCATCTTTGTTGCTATAACCGAGATCAGCTACCTTTCTGCATATATTTTTGTAGATTCAATGTGTCTGGACAACAAATGGATTATCCAGTCTGTAAGAGAGTTAGTTTTATCTAATCACCACTACTTCTCACCTTAATCCTCTCAAACATCCTTTTCCTGACACAAATCTACAGTAGCCTCCTTTGCTTGTCTGCAAAGAGTTCACAGGGACAGAAGGAAAGTGCAATGCAGCATTTGAAGGGCATGGGAAAATTTAGAAAAGATATAAACTGTTTCTTGGTACTAAAATGCTGAGAACTGAGAGAAAACAGGGCGGTTGGTAGAAAGGCTGAGAGTTGTGGCAGGTTCTGAGGCTTTTCTTTGCTGGGAAGGAAGTATATGTTTTTTATTGGTTTCATATGACACGACAGAAACTTTTTAAGATGTTGTAGACGCGCTGGTAAAAAAGCTGTCTGCCCACCCCTGTATAAAGTGCCCTTGTGATCTTGGACATATTTATAGGTACTGTCTTGTGTCACATGGCTTACATTTCTTCCCTTGTTGGGACCCCCTGCGGCTGCTTTTACAAGCGCAGGTATAAAGGGGTCAAAAGTACCCTCATCAAGAACATGGTCAGACAGGCGACTAGAGAGAGAAAAATACATTTCTGAGTTTCTTTTATTTAAAATAATACTTTTTTTCAGTTTTTCTTAATGTTTTAACAAACGAGAAATGACAACAGGAAGTGCTGAGAATTTTTCTTTTCATTTAACCTAAGCATCAGTCAACACTTCACTCAGGTTTTTACCATTGCACATGATGTATTATGGAAACTTCTGTCCTCGTGTCTGTTTTCCCTAGGTGATGATCATTGAGATGATCCCCAGTAAACGACCCCTATAGCACAATAAAATAGCTGGAAAATTTAGAAAGCCAACATGAAGCCAGAAGCCAGAGCCATATCTTCTCAAAAAAAAAAAAAAAAGAAATCAGAGAGAGCCACTACATAAAAACAGCTTGAGTGATACCAATGAATCCCATTGCAACAGCACAATGTTTTAGGTGTATGTGTGTTTGCAACATATACAAGAACCTGCAGGACCTGAAGTTCTACAAGGCCCAGATGAAGTGTGTCATAGCTGTCATCTGTGGTGAGATACAGGATGATTTTGTCCTATTGTTGAGTCAAGAGGCTCAACACTTACAATGAAAAGACGTAGCTGCAGTTTGACAAAGATGATTTCATTAAAGCAACAGTCAAAGATAAAGCCAGTGCAGACAATGACTGCCATCGTCATGAGTGGCTGAGAGGTTTTTGCTGAAGAAGAAAGCTCCACAAAGCATGAACACCACCGGCAGTAAATTAGAGGATCTCCATCAGCTCATGTAGACACTGAAGAGCATGAGACAGCTGCACATAGTGGTGATAGAAGAAAGGAAGGGACCAGCCATGGAAAAGGGTTAGTCTGCAGTCTGCGAGAAGTTCACTGCTTTTAAGACGACCAAGAGGTCTAGCAAGGAAAGGCTCAGATGGGTTCCCCATCTGATCAAGGAAACACAAGGGGGACCTTGTGGTGATTGTGCCATACCCCTTAAGCTAGCAGATGTACCACATCACAGGTAAGTACAGGGACTTCTGTGACAACCAACATAAAAGGTTTCACTTGAGTTCTCAGTAGGGACAAGGGTAATACACATCCTTACAAAGTCCACTGTCTGTCAGCAGCCTTATATGACCTTTATGAACCCCCTCATCTGGCCAGCTCCGAAGATGTCAGGATACTATAACTTCAAGGTGGGCGGGGGGATTAGGAAAAATGAGCTATAGCTGGCACAGCGATACCTGTACACAAGAAGGAGCTTGATCAACCCTGACTGACTGCATCCCTTGGTAAGGTTGTATGATGCTAAAAAATAAAACCTGTTAAAACTCTGAAGAGGACAATGCAGCCCTTTCCTCTAAATGTTGTTTCAAACTAGAGTGATAGTTCTGCTAATATTATTGACTGCAATATAATATTACAAAGAAAGCATTTTCCAACTGAAAAGTAAAACAAACATTTTTACTTTCCTGAAGCAGTTTTTAATAAAAGGTTCTTTTCAACTTTTCTTGGAAGAAAGTTGACTTGTGTTTAACAGTTCAAACTGGTTTTAGCTGACTGGCTGGATGGCAGATGTTTTGGTTTTGTAACCGAGTTAGAAAACAAATGACTAATGTTTTCTATCTTCTGTTCACTATGCTGCGACTCTGTTGGTGAGTTATAATAAAAAACCATCACAGAGCAAAGTTTACAGTTTATACATGCTGGAAATGATAGAGTATCTGAGTCATAAATAATATAATATAATAAATGTATTAATAGCAGTTATCTTCATATCAATTGTGCCATCATTAAGTCAGTTATGTAACAGAATAGTTATGTCACTAAAGTTCACTTTCGTTGCTGTGCAGAAATTTAAAGGTCACTGGTATTGTTACATTGACAACCAAGAAATGTTAACAGAAGACTGTTTTTAACTATTTGTATGTTAGATTTTCTGAAAAGTTTTGTGCAGTGCTTTTTAGCTAACTCAGCAACTTCCACGTATGTGTTAAAAACATTGTTCTGGTTCAAATTAGGAAGGACAAAAAGCCTTTGTTTGCCACCCACTTCACACAACACCAAACTCTAGTGCTTATCCGTGCATGTGGTGGGTCCACATAGATCCATGCAATTTTTCCAGTTGTCCTGGCCAAGCCTGATGACTTAGGTTTGACCACAAGACACTTACCAGTAAGCTCTTCTCCCAGGCCAGGCTCCAGGAGGGAGCCCCAGTTTCCTGTTTCCAAGTGAGGTGGTGAGGTGGTTACTTAACCATTTCTCAAGATCTGTGAATCAATCAGCTCGCCCCTTCCTTGACATCAAGAAACAGCCCCCAATATTGCCCCAAAACAAAAGCCCGTCCACCGTCAAATATAATCAGACTACCTATCAACAGCATCAACAGCAAAGTAGTTTGGAAAAAACAAAGACAGAGAGAAACCATCCGGTCGTTAAGTCTGACGTCACTGTTACTGTTGCATGGGCTGGGCTGTAGTTACATCCTAAGGTTTTAAAAACTGAGCTTAAATAAATGATTAGCGGTAATAAAAGCCGAGGGAGGTCAACAGTGATCACTGACTGTTTTAGGAGCTTTTTGAGATTAAATAGAAGAAAATACATAACATTAAACAGGTTAACAACACAAAAGCCATATTAAACACAGACTACTTTAGGCCCAGAAGTAGGATTCGTCACATCATCACTTAACGACCGGATGGTCATTCTATAGTGTTGCTGTGTAGTAAATTCAAATTAAATGTGTTTTTTAACACCGCAGAAAGCACAAAGCATTCCAATATCTCACTGCACACTTAAAAAATACCTGTCATCACAGTGTTTGCTTTGTCCAGTCATCAATATCACCTCCAAATTAATTAGAGTAAATTTAAAAAGCCAAGAATTTCAACTCTGTTTAATACGCAATATAATTTATACAAGTCTTACACAGTGTCTTGTGAACTCTTTTTTGACATTTTCAATATCAAAGTCTTCATTTGAAAAGTAACTTGTAACCAATGCTGTCGTGTAAGCATACTGAAAAAAAAAAGGTATAAAGTGTTATTTTTTATGGTTATCAAGTGTTAATAATTTCTCGAGTAAAGTAAAAAATACAAACAAACCAGAATTTTCTTGCAGTTTTGGTTGAAGCCCTCTGTGCCTCCTAGGGGAAACCCAACTTTTACTACATTAAGAGACACACAGTAAAACAAACTTTTCTAAATTTTGAAAAAGAAGTTAGCTATACAGCATTTGTCATGGTGATTTATTTATTACTCTTCACATTTTTGCAACTACCAGTCTTCTATGTTTTAGACTTTGTGTTTTCTTTTTATGTCTAACTGTTATATGTTTGCCTGTAAACCTTCTCTGCGGGGTGTAAATCGGTAATGATTACTGCTAACAAACAAGCTAGCTAGCCAGGTTTGGTTGAAATTGGAGAAACTAGTTGCATTCTTAATCTGCATCGATAAAAGTGGACACTGCTGTCCAGATGATCTTCACTTACATATGGTTTACGCAACAGTGGTCTAGCTGCAAGAGTGAGGGTCCTGCCCCTCACTGTGGTATGCTAGTTTAGCAACACAGTAACAGCTGGTCCAACTTTACACAAGTAGGTGCTGCTGTTTTGGTTTACATGTGCTTCACTAAGTACCAAAACAATTCTTCACGCGAGCTTGTGTAATAATCACAATCAAACAAAAAGTGCAGTTAAATTAATCTAAACTATGAACTAAACACAATCACATTTTATCCATACAAGTTTAATGAAGGAAAAACATTTAGAGTTGGTAAATGCTTGAGCACAGCATAAAGTCTTAAAAATAGACACAAGTTAACCAAAGAAAAACTATTGTCCTTGTTTTCTGCTGGTTCTTAGATAAAGTCCAGACCTTTTGTCAAGAAAAAGTCTGTGTTATTCTGAAAAGTAACAAAATCCCTTCTTTTCTCCTTCTTTCTCTCCTGCCTTTCTCTCACACTGTAGGATGCTCCGTCTTTCCTTCTTGGCCATGTGGTGCGGTGTGTTGGTTTTAGGAGGCACTAAAAACACACCGTTAAACACAGTTTTAAAAGTTCCTAAAAGCATTTTTCCTCTCCGGGATTGGCACTTTAATCTACTCTCAGGTTTCACATGTTGCCTAGGCACACCTGGGGAGAGGAATGAAATAAGCTGGATCTTACTAACCCACTAGCTCCCACACATCATAGAATCCTTGTAAAAGTGAAGAAGGAAAAGCTAATCAGATTTATTGTTTTAATCATTGAGAGGGGTGTCTTTTTTCTCTTTGTGAGGATGACTTTATGACTCTCCTGGCAAGAATCCATTGCAGCTTAGATCTGAGAAGAAATTAAATCCTTAGCTATGTCAGATGTGAACTACATTTTTCATTCTTTTATGATAGAAAATGGCTAAGAAGGAAATTGGGAAATAAAAAAAGGTCTGTAGCATAGACTATCGGGAAAGGAATGAGTTTTTTAAAGTCACATCAACAAATTAGATATCTAAAAAAGCTTGTCTCTTTGTAATAGATCATGGGTGACTGTGGTTTGCACGCTGATGTGTTCTTGGGCAAGATAAATAAAGGGGGATTCACTGTGTTCAAGCCCAAATATTACAACACTCACAAATACAGGGTTTTTTCTGGCAATTTTTCCAGCATCTCATAAAAATTATTTTTACTTTAACTTCTTTTGCTTTTGCAGTCCTCTCTGTGTGTGCAGGCAAGTATTTAAAAGTGGGAGGAAGTAGTAAAAGAAGCTCTATCTCTTTATCTTCAAGGGATAGGGCATGGTGATTCCAAGAGTAAGGGGCTGTCACTCGGTTAAAGAGAGTGCAGAATTTCTGAAAAGCCAAAGGTCACGTTCAAAAAGGTGAGTTGTTGACAATTTTAAGAACCTCTTTTTAATGTGAAACAGAGATACTGGTGAAGTTTTAGAAAGTAGTGCAGCTATTTTAAATGAATTCTTAGATGATAAAGTCAAAAAACTTATCAACATTCAAGGAATATTTGATAACACTTATAATATTTTTGACAAAGCATTTAGAAACCTTTAATTAATGATTAATTAATCTTTTACAAATCATTAATATATATTTGAAAGTCAGTAAGCCCTGTTAACAACTTACAAGTGTGTTGCAAGTCATATATAAACTTTTGTTAAGTTATGAACAAAATCATTTGCAAATGATTAATAAATAATAGCCTGAAAGATTTATTTGACATAGTTGAACATAATTCCAGCACAGAGACTGAAACGCTGCTTCACAGAGAATTTGTTGTACTTACTAATTTCCTTCACAAATGATCTGCTTTCTGCATCCCATTAATCTGAAGTGTTACCCATTCTTCATATGTAAGTGTTTTACATATCACGTGTAGATATTCCACACATGTTAAAAATTATGTGCATAAGTACACACAGCAGCCTTCTGTATGCTCCAGTTCAAAGAGTGCAGATATTATTTTTATTGCTTCTAAGTTTTGTCATTTCTCAGTTTGCATAGCTTTCAGTATTGACCACAGAATCTTGTGTGTTTAGTACCAAAAGCTGTAAACAAGGCCTACAGTCCAATCCACAACTTTCTGGCAACTACTGAGATGGTAGAGAAAAATGTGTATTCCCTGACCAGTTGGCAAAAATGTCTTTGCAACAGCTTAGCAGATTGCTGTGGTCAACCATACTTTTCAAGGAACTGCCTTTTCTGTAAACACTTCCCAACTACTCTTCAAGAAGTAGGAAGACTGTGAAGAGTGATAGAAACTTGAATTCAAGGTAAAAGTTGTGCCTTTTGGCATGTCTTAACTGTAGCTATGAGGCACAACTTTTAGTTTGAAAGTCAATGTTCTCCATTTCCAGTTTGCATTGCACTTATTCAAGTTTTATCCGGTCTTTAAGTTTATTAAGGCTGTTGTGTGTTGGACCTGGAAACGACTAATGACATCAGACTTAAAGACGGGGTTGCTGCTCATCTAGTAATATGCTTGTGTTAGCAGACAAGCTGGAATCCTCCATGCAAACTACAGATGACTTTGGCAATCTGCTAGCAACCAAAGCAATCACTAGGAGGTTTTTTGTGTATATGTGGTTAGTGTAAATTAAACATTTTTTAAACCAGTTTTTCAAATTTTGTTAGAAAGTGCCTAACACTCCTGTTAGACATACCCAACACTCCTGTTAGACATACCCTTCCCCTTTCTACTACTAGATCTGAGCTTGTCATTTTCTTCTTTGAATAGTCACGTTTCCATAAAAAACATGGGATAAACCTGATAATCTTGCATCTATCAAAAATGTATAAGCTAAGAAAACTTGTCTGTTTATTTAATCACATAATTTTTTAGCAGCCAAAGAAGCCCAACAAATGACATAAAAACTTTTACACTTGATAAACTATTAGATTGGGACATGGGAAAAGTTGGAAAAAGTGATTTACTGTATTCCCTCGAAATGTGAAAATTTGCAAAGCAGTAACCATGTGTTTGTATTATTATTTTTATATATGTTAAGTCATAAAACCCCTCCTCACACTCCAATAAACTCTGTTGTAACCCTGTTATTGTTTTTCAGGCCAGAAAATGTTTATTTTACAGCAAAAATAATTCAAATGTAAAGAAATAAAAATACCTATATGCTGCAGAAACACGCAATATAATGAAACTCCTGCAATATAAATTTACAGATAAATAAGTGATACAGCAAATCCACGGAAGGTATACCGTACACTCAAAATACATGTCTGCATCTCAAAAAAACACCTAAATAAAAATAACAATAAAAAAAAAACATTGCAGTAGAAAGTACTCAATGTTCGCCACTTTAGTTGAGCCTGTACTCTATCCACTCATATGGATAATAGACAAATTGTTTGATTATAGACCAGAATTTTGACCTGAGGATGGATAAAATGTTAAGAGTTCACTACAATGCACTCTAAGGGAAATGTCTGTATGAATGTCTGTATTCAGTGTCAGGGTAACCTTAAATATCTGACATAATACTTACAGCCATAAATCGGTACTAAATTGGTACTGAAGAAGAAGCTAAGGATCACCAAAATTGCTGCACTTCACTCAGTGAAAAGACACATATTGTTATAGTTGTTTACAAGTTTACAAGTTGTTTAGTTCTTTACAAAAACACAAAATTGTGAGCCTTATATTAGTGAAAAAAATAATTTACTTAACCAGATCATTAACAGTAAACCCTGCCACACTGCAAATTCTTAAATTGATCCAGTACCAAGCACATACATGGCAAGTATCGCTGACACCAACACTTTTAACTTACAAAAGCAGCTTATGTGAGAGAGCAGTGTGTCATGATTTGTGACACGAATCATCATCAATTTGTAAATTCTGAACACATTTTAATGACCACTAAATCATTTTCAATGTATTTCACAATAATTAGTTAACAAAATATGTCTTTCAGCTTTTCATGTATTTTGAAACTAGGTTTATTTAAGAGCAGGAGTATAATAGGGCCTGTCTCCAAAGCACTTTGAGTCAGCTTCTGTTGTTTAAATGTGCTACAGTCTATACATAAAATAGATCTGACAGTCAATGCATAATGGTTCAAATATTCTTCAGAGTGCATGTTTGAGGTACCTTTTTTATATTTAAAAGAGTAATAATTTGTTTAACACAATTCAGTGTACTACATATTGTCTTAGAGGCAAGAAATAAAGTATCGATCAGATCCCAATACCAGCATTGGTATCGACACTATTGATGTTTGGATTGCCCACATCTAATTGACAGACGTTACCAGCCTCAGGCTGTAATATATTCACCAAAGGTTTAGCACTGGATACGGATAAATTATAAAAATCCAAAATATAGAACATCCGCAAGGCAAAAATCACTGACCGTTTTAATTTGGGCCAACCAAAGACAGACTTGAATGGATTATACAGTAGGTATACCTTGCCTGTCTTGTAAAAGCCTCTTAGAGCGCTATACAAACAAGGGTTTTATTTACTGTTTTGGGAATTGCAATCAAGAACAAGCCTGGTTTTATATCAGATGTTGATCACTTGTGGTCAAGAGTGGCTGCATCTATCTAATGAATATTATGTTTGTTAAGCCTTTATGATTGGATATGAGAATCAAAAACTATGGTCCACTTTACCAGTGGCCAAATGAATGAAAAAGGTGGATTAGTGCAAAGAAGGCTGAACATTATTATTATTATTATTTTTAGACCCAAAGAAGTTTGCAAGACAACAGTGCAACGGGCAGTGATATGACACAGATGGTGTGATAAATTTAAAATTAACATTTAAGTTCACTGTAAATTAAGATATGGTCTAAAAAAGGTTATACCATGCACTTAAAATTCAAAATGTCCATTTTTAAGTTATGACTGAACTAGAATCAAATTTTAAAAAAACAAAACTGAACCTCCTCAGCCATCTAAGGCAGTGTTGTGGGGTCGAAGCATTAGCATGGCTGGATGTGTAAGAAGGTGATCCCTGTCAGTAATCACTATATATGGGGTTAGATTAGGCTAGATCAGATTAGGGATTGTATGGAAATAAACATTCCCTGTGGCTCTGAAAAACTAATCCCAGCTCAACAGCCATAGGTGGGATTATGAGAGAAGCAGTGCCAAGAGGTTATTGTGTTCTCTCCCTCAGTATATACTACATTTTTCAGTACTTAGTATTTTAGGTATCTCAAGATTTTCAACCACTGGGTGCTATGTACCTTTCATGCTACAGAGTTCAAGGCACAATGAAAAAATGTTTTAAAAAATAGGTCCAGACTCAGTGTTATAAACTACGATAACCGTGTTGATGTTATTTATGTATTGTTTTAAGACTACAGAACTCCTGTACATGTATTGTGCACATATTAATTAAATCACAAACAAATTTAAAAAAAAAATACATTTTGACAAGTGTTTCATTCAATATGCAAAAGAAATAAAAGGCACAATTGTGTAACTTCACAAAAGTACAACAGCACTTCAAGGTCTTCAGGCAGAAGGAATCAGGAATCAGTCGGCTGATAAGAAATACAGACACTACTGTTTGTCTCTGCTAAGTGAACAGATAATGAACCACAAAGCCCCCAAGCACCAAGATCTCTCTTCAGAATTCTTGAGCGAGACATGGTTTTTCCACACAAATGATTTGTTGTTGCCCACCAAAAACATTTTTGACTACATGAAAGTATCACAAAAATAATGCGAAGAATTATAAAAAGAATCGCAAATCTCTGCGAAGGAAACTTACTCTCTGGACAGCACTTACTTATGAGGCAATTGTGGGCATAGTTTTAAAGAAAAAATACTTCTTTTTTTTTTATAAATGTGTTATGAAAGTTAGACCTTTTTTGATCTTGAAGAATAGGTCAGAGGTCAAAAGTAACATGACAATTAGAATCCCCATTAACAATAACAATACACACCACGCTTTTAAGAATTATAGTTACAAGCTATAAGACTTTTTGAGAATGCCATTGTGACATTTTTTAAGCATTTAAAGTTGCTAAGCTAATTGATTTGGTTGCAATTCTACCAGGATTTAAAAATGGATATACAAATGGGATCCCTGGCACTCCCGTTGGCTTTTAAGTGTTAAGTTGACCTTGAGGACCTTGGCAAATATAATCCAAATTTTAATGGATTGCTAACATGGCCCCTCTCTACGTTCTTACAAAACTTACAAGCACAATGCTCAGCAAATTTTCACGTCTAGACTCAAGCTGCAGTAGACCATTCTGGTCGTTTTGATAGTTTTATTTCATTTCATTTTACTATTCAAAGTAATGTTGTCAGCATCCCTGACTGAGTAGCTGTTTTTGCCTCATTCTTATCCACGTTTTCCAATAATCTTCTAGGAGGTACCTGGAAATTTGCAACATTGAGGCCCACAGAGCACAGAGTCAAACTCAGATTTTTTTAACTCTGATTTTTGTTATAGCAATAACAAAAATTTTGCTGGGTTTGTAAAACTCAGAAAAATGTAATCATCATTACACCAGCACCTTTTCCATTAATCTCCTTTGGGAACATTGGTTTTTGGCTGGTGTTCATCATGTGATAGATAAGTGTGATAAGGTTTAGAACGAGGTTTGACTTCCTATGCTAAAATCGCCACATAGGCAACTGCCGTACGGAAAAAAAAAAAAGAAAAGAAAAGAAAACACTACAATGGTGCAGAAATAGTCTATTGCAAAAGCAAACCCTGTAAAAAAAATAAATGTAAGTAATTTTACAGTTTTCGTTCAGAGCACAGTCATCTCTTTTATATCCACAAAACCTCAGGCATGCATGATACATTATTATTCCATCAGGTTGCCTAGCAATGATTGAACAACAAATTGCTTTTTTTTTCTCTTTTTGCTTTTTTGCATCATGTCATTTTAGTTTCACGACAGTAACATCTCATTTATATCCAAAAAGGCTGAATTACACATGACATATTATAATCATCATGCTGCTTAGCAACCATCTAGCAATGGCCTAAAATGACCCCGTTTTTAACATCTATGCAGCTACAACACCCTATGAAAATACAGTATAAATTTAATTTCATGGCCAATAGCTTGAATAGGCCAACGATTACAGGAGCATGGGCATGTGCTACTTAAGTAAGCACAGCATGCATCAGAAATAATCATCTTATTTCAAAGTACTTTAATTCCACAGCCATTCACCGGTGATGAACATGTACGGTTAGACAGAGGGGATTCATGAGTTTCATGTGGTTACTGGTAGGTAGCTTAACAACAGCAGTGGGTGCAGCGACTCTGGACATGCTTATAAAGTATAACACTGTTTGACTATCACATGAACATATGCCCTCTGTACAGAGGGGGACAATTGTCAACATTGTAAATTTTGTATATAAAACTTTATACTCAGCAGTTTATTTTAAAATTATATTTCCATTACTAAAAAAGCCTTTTGAAATCAGATGATTATTTTTGATTAATCTTTATCATTAAAAGTGACAAGACTTTTGATGGCATTAAATCCTGAATGGCATAAAATAGTTACATTTTGGGGATGGTGATAAAATTGGTTAGTTTTATCTACTTTGTGCAGTGAAGTATCTTGTTCCAATGGTTCCCAACCCAACGAAATGACTAATGGTGGGTAAAGGAAAATTAAATTCATAATTCTTGAATGATTATAAATTTTGTGGTGGGGTCTTTTACTGGAAGACTGAATCTTTTTTTCAGGTTTTCAGGTTTATTTGTCATTGAGGGACAGAGAGTATAAAAAAATGCAGAAAATAACTAAAGTTAGGTCCATAAATATTTGGACAGAGACAAATCTTTTCTAATTTTGGTTCTGTACATTACCACAATAAGTTTTTAATGAAGCAACTCAGATGCAGTTATAGTGCAGAATTTGGCTCTAATTCAGTGGGCTGAACAAAAATATTGCATTAATAAGTGAGGAGCTAAAGTATTTTTAACACAATCCCTTCATTTCAGGGGGTCAAAGGTAATTGGACAAATTCAATATCTGAAAATAAAAGATTTCTAATACTTGGTTGAAAACCCTTTGCTGGCAATGACAGCCTGAAGTCTCGAATCACCAGATCCTGGGTTTCCTCCTTTTAATGCTCCGCCAGGCCTTTACTGAAGCGGCTTTCAGTTGCTGTTTGTTTGTGGCCCTTTCTGTCTGAGTTGATTCGGCTGTGTGTTTTGGGTCGTTGTCCATCTGTATTATGAAATGTCGCCCAATCAATTTTACTGCATTTAGCTGGATTTGAGCAGACAGCATGATTCTGAACATCTCAGAATTCATTTTCAGAATTCAATTCATTCAGCTGCTTCTGTCTCGTGTTTCACATCATCGATAAACATTAGTGTCTCAATGCCCAAGCCATCACACTGCCTCGGCCATGTTTTAAAGATAATGCAGTATGCTTTGGATCATGAGCTGTTCCACGCCTTCTCCATACTTTTTTCTTGTCGTCATTCTGGTACAGGTTGATCTTGGTTTCATCTGACCAAAGAATGTTTTTCCAGAACTGTGCTGCCTTTTTTAGATATCTTTTTTTAATAAAGTCCAATCTAGCCTTTCTATTCTTGAGGCTTATGAGTGGCTTGCACCTTGCGGTGAACCCTCCATACTGTTTATGGTAGACTTGGATATCGATACGTCTACCTCCTGGAGAGTTTTGTTCACTGGTTGGCTGTTGTGAAGGGGTTTCTTTTCACCATGGAAATTATTCTGCGATCATCCACCGTTGTTTTCTTCTGTGAGCATCGCGTACCACCGTCCCTTGAAAAATACAGTGGCACATATTAAGGAACTGAAACTCCTGAACATTTCATCCAATTTGAATGTGGATACCCTCAAATGAAAGCTGAGAGATTGCACAATATCAGTGTCCAAATATATATGGACCGAACTGTACCTTGACACCTTTCAGACCAACATGTCATCCAGCTTGTCTACTTCAAAATTTGAAGTAGTCAGTCACAAAATTACCTTAGCAACAAGATTCGACAACTCTTCTACTGTAAGCAAAACCATATTAATATAGAGACATCTTATGACAATGTGCAGTAAACTGTGCAAAAGGCAATTAAAATGCCACAACTAAAAACTCATGAAAGCTTTGGAATTTAGAAATTGGGATGTACAATTACTAATATACCAGTTTAGTGGATAAAATGCTGGCCTGTCATAATATCTGTATAATTAAAAAAAAAAAATCACTAATATTTAACTCTTGTTTTTACTTCATTAGAAAACCAAACCAAATAAAAAAAAACAAAGAAAATAAGGTTGGATTGAGCCATAACAAGGCACAGGCCGGTTGGAAAATCTGACATCATTTATGATCATTCATGGTACGACTTTATAAGCTGGCCAAAGTCCAGATCATACCCAATCAAGGAAGTGTTCACTCAAAAGCTCTTGACCCCCATCGTTGAGGTTTCACTTGCAAACAAAAAAATATGTAACTTGCTGAATTGAAATGGATCTGCCAACTCACGCTTTGAAAGTGCTGTCATAAGTGTACACGCACACACACAGTGAATCAATTCCTGTCTCCGCTATCAATCCATATCTCGATCGTTGGGCCTCATGATGTGAATAAACTTGCCTATAAGCCTAACAGTAACCCAATACTTTATATATTTCACTGATGTCAAAGTGTCAGAATGAAGTGCTGCCTCCTGGCACTCTATTCTCCTTTCTGGCCAAGTGTAGCTCAAGTTTCATTTGTTGGTCAATGTACAAATGTGGGAAGGATGAAGTGTTTTGTGGCCTGTCGTTGTGCTATTTTTAGCAATTTAGTGATCATGCATTTTCCACAAAACAAAACTCCATTGATTTCCTAGATGGATAACTGAAGCAGTTTTGTTCAACTTTTTCTAGTCTTTTCATCTTTTGTAATGACAGCACTGTTGCAACATACTCAGTTAGGGGGGAAATGGAGCACTAAGGTTCTTGTTCAGCATGCAACAGTAAAAAGGTAAGAGTCAGGTAACCACCAAGTGTAATTACGAGTATGCTGATCCCTGTGAAAGCTCTTCTTGGCCACTTTCTCTACTGCACCGAAGCCTTTGGCACGAGTGTTGGAGAGGGTCACTGTTTAATAATGAACAGGTCGAGCCGGCTGTAACAGATACATGCACCTGCTTTATACATCAGTCAATTACCTAATTAGAAGTCTCCCTCAGGGGAAAGCTAATACTTTGTCCTGGAGCAGCAGGACAACTCCTTCCATGTGAACAGTGGCTCTGGCAAACCAAACAGATACCTGTGTGTATGTATGCAGTCGTGGTGCACGTGTGTGCGCGTGCATTCGCATGCAAGTGTAAAGAACAATAGAAAGGTGGTTCAGTGTTTCTTTGCAGAGATCAGGTACCCAACCACACACATGTGAAATTGTACTCAGCACAAATGTGATCCTATAGCAATGCTGCCTATGCCCATCTCTTTGCATATGATGCCCTTCAGATTCTCAGCATTCATCCTTCCTAGAGAAAATTATACAATTAGCCTTTTCTGCTCCTGCAAAGATTATATTTTTATTAAACAGTTTTTTAAAATTACTTCTTATGGTTCAACCAACTCTTCCAAGCTGCTATTTTTTTTGTGTATTTTAAGATGTTATTTGGTCTAAAACGAAAAGCAAAGCATCCTAATACATACATATTTTCAAAATTCCCCAACGCTTAGAAACAGTGTGTCAACTTAGGTCTGGTGGCTGTTTGGCTTACAAAGCACTGGCAAAAATCTTGCAATGTCTGTAGATTATTCAGAGTAACTAAGAAACTGTTTGTGGAAAGATTTATCGATGATGAATTTATTAATGTAATATTTCAGTTATGTTCACTGTTCACCTGCATTAAATGATGTATAAATAATGCCCACATTTCAGGAACAATATCTCAAAATCTATGCAAGCCTTGTTTGTCAACTGAATATCCTGATTAACCTCCAAAGACCCGAACTCTTTCATGGCATCCATTTTTACGTCTCAAGACCGGTCTTGAGACATCCAACTCTAGTCTAGACAACCCAAAATGTGATGTCCACATATGTGGACGGCAGGTCAAATCAAATCAAATCAAATCAAATCACTTTTTATTGTCACATCACATGTGCAGGTACATTGGTACAGCACATGCGAGTGAAATTCTTGTGTGCGAGCTTCACAAGCAACAGAGTTGTGCAAAATACAATAACATAAACAGGCAAAATATACGAATGGCTAAATCTGAAACTAATAAATATATGTACAATATATAATAGTATATGCAAAAAAAAAAAAAATTTCTGGATGTGTATACTAAATGTTTTTCTACGTGTGTGTGTGTGTGTGTGTGTGTGTGTTGTGTGTGTGTGTTGTGTGTGTGTGTGTGTGTGTGTGTGTGTGTGTGTGTGTGTGTGTGTATACACATATTTTACAAATTAAATAGAGTCAATAAATAAAATATATAAAAATATACAGAGTTGAGACATGTGCAAAACAGTGGCATTACTGTACAGTATGGAGTGCATAATGTTGAAGTTCCAGTAGTGAAGCTGAGGTGTCTATGACGTGTTCAGCAGTCTGATGGCCTGGTGGAAGAAGCTGTCTCTCAGTCTGCTGGTACGGGACCGGATGCTGCAGAACCTCCTTCCTGATGGAAGCAGTCTGAACAGTTTATGGCTGGGGTGACTGGAGTCCTTGATGATCCTCCCCGCTTTCCTCAGGCACGCTTCCTGTAGATGTCTTGGAGGGAGGGAAGCTCACCTCCAATTATCCGTTCAGAGCACCGCACTACTCGCTGGAGAGCTTTGCGGTTGTAGGCGGTGCTGTTGCCATACCAGGTGGTGATGCATCCAGTGAGGATGCTCTCAATGGCACAGTGATAGAAGGTCCTGAGGATGCGGGGGCTCATGCCGAATCTTTTCAGTCTCCTGAGAAAGAAGAGGCGCTGCTGCGCCTTCTTCACTGTTTTGTTTGTGTGTACTGACCACGTAAGATCCTCAGCCAGATGTACACCAAGGAACCGGGAGCTGCTCACTCTCTCCACAGCAGCGCCGTTGATGGTGATGGGGGTGTGTACTTCTCTGCACCTCCGGAAGTCCACTATCAACTCCTTTGTCTTTGCGACATTGAGGGTGAGATGGTTGTCTTGACACCAGTGGGTCAGGGCGCTGACCTCCTCCCTGTAAGCCGTCTCATCACCGTTGGTGATAAGACCCACCACTGTAGCGTCGTCCGCAAACTTCACAATGATGTTGGAGTTGTTAGTGGCCGTGCAGTCGTAGGTGTAGAGTGAGTACAGGAGAGGGCTCAGTACACACCCCGGTCCTAACTATCATACGAGGATGATTTTGAGGATTGGGTGGTGTGATGGATTACATCACCATATACTACATTAATTTGAGATTTATTAATCACAGGTGCATAGTTTATACTTTCATGCAGCTGTTTTTCTTTGCTTAGTTTACATACTGTAATATTTATTGATGAGATTTGCATTACTCTGCAAGACTGACACTATCAGTCTTACTTTTACTGTTTTTAACTTCATTTTTATTTTCCCGCTGTTTTATACACACACACACACACACACACACACACACACACACACACACACACACACACAGAGTTTTGTACTCTCTGACTGTATAATGCCCTTACTAGGTGCCTGCGGCACGTTTACTTCAACGTGGTTGTTAATTGATTGTTCATTGTAGACTGTACTGTTTTTTTCTTTATTCTTTTTTATCCACAATTTCTCTTGTGGGATCAATAAAGCATCTTTATCGCTATTTATCTATCAATCTATCTGTTCGACAATTTAACAGATTTTTGAGAATAATTAGGTTCAAACATAAATAGAAAACACTTTTATAAATAAATCCACATTAGTTTCAGAATTTGTATGGACTGATCCTTTAAAGAGTTTGTTTTTATGAATATTGATGTCAAAGGAGAAGTGTGTCTGAAGAGTAATATGATCAGACAAGCTGGTTGCATGGACTATCTGGGTTTTGCTTGGGCCACCAGCAGCTCTGAGGCAGTCAGCTACACTTCAGCTGTTATTAAGTCACATACTTTAGCCTTTAGGAGCGCAGGTTTGGGGATGCTGCTGGTGGCTTGGTGGGCGAGTAATGACACTTGTTTCACAAAGAGGGTGTGAACAGAGGTTGAACATTCAGGATCACCGGTGTTAAGACGTGTCCTCATCTACATTTCTTGCATGACCTGTGTTCCACCCATTTTTCTGTCTCCAACCTTTAACCAGCAAGTCAGTGCTACCCTGACTTGCTGGTTAAAGATTGGATACAGAAAAGTAATATTTTAAAGACTCAGCAAAATCAATTGCTGCTTATTAATAGAAGCTACAGTTTAAATATGTGTACTCCCAGGTTGATGGATGGAAGTGAAAGAACTGGGGTGTGATTGTAGGGTTATGGGCTCGAGGTCACAGAACAGGCTCCTAGAAATCAATTTTCACACAGAAGGGTTATTAAATTATTGACCACCATTTTTGTGTGTGTGTGTGTGTGTGTGTGTGTGTGTGTGTGTGTGTGTGTGTGTGTGTGTGTGACTGTGCATGTGCGTGTGCTCCCTGCAAATTACCTTGCAAGTTTTAAGAGAAACTTTGCACTCTGGACTTTAGAGTCATTCTTTATAACAAAACGTGACAAATGTGTACAACCAGTTTACATTCATGACACCTTGTTCAACATTTAAAAAAAAGAAAAGTTTAAATAAAATAAATGGTCCTTCCTGTCTTGTTTGAAAGTTCCTTCCTTCTTGCCATCTTTCTTTTCAGGAAAGTGACAGGCCTTGCCCGCTTTTGCGTAGTAACCAGAAGGGAAAGAGAGGAATGTGGCCTGCCTCAGCGAGAAATCCCAAAGTGCTTGCCGACTCCAAGCTGCTAATACAACTAATGCAGTAATGTAAGGGCCAAGGCGATTAATGAGAGCGCTCTGCCCCTGACATCTCAGACACCCTAATGTTGCAGCAGCGTCTCCCTAGCCGTGCTTTAATCCATCACTGGTCCCTGTAACCCAATTATGGCCTGACGCTTTACTTTTAGCTCCTCTGCTGGGTCGTTCACACACATCTATATAAGGGCAAACAAGCGCATACGCGCGCACACTCACACACACACTTAGACGGGCGTGTTTGAGCATCATCAGACAAGCACATAAAAAAAAAGAAAAGCATTTGCCCCCAAACACACACAAACACACACTCCTTTATACACACTCTTAGGAGGGATACTAAACATTGATGTAGTGTTGTGTAAGCTCACAGAGAGGAGCTTCACAAGAGAGCTCAAAGCTCTCAGCTATACTTACGTTCTCAATTTATCTCAAATATGGTGGGTTTTTAGCGTTATAATCATCTTGTGTTTCAATTTAGTTGAAGCTAAATGATAAACAGTGACACATTATTAACACGACTTACCCCTGAAATTATGACTCGCGGTAACAAATGCATCTTCACAGCAACTTCACTGACTCCATCGTCTTTTAAGTTCCATCGTGTCTCTGATTACTCAGGTTAACAATTTCTAATGTCATCACAGTAAAACCTTGTATTTCTTTTGTTCTTACTGACTGTGATTGTTGCATGATCCTACACCAACAGTCATTCCCAGGGGCCCATCAGTACTCTGTTTTAGCTAGGGGTTATGTATTGCATTTTTCATAAGGTCTCTCCTGCAACATTTATGATCCACCCTAAAGGCCTTAAAACAATACTTAACTGCTTCTCTCACTACTATAACCCTAACATATGGAAAAAAATGTTTATGAGTAGATCCTGGTTTGTTGCAGGAGCTGGAAGACCAGTTGTGGGTCTCCCAAAAGCCCTCTCTTCATTCCTCTTTCCCAGAGGTTATGTCACGCACACAGTAACAGCTCTGTCAATCAAGGGATCTATATGCTTGCTTCCTCTAAATCAGGTGGATTGACTCCTTAAGAGTTACTGGAGTAGCCTACTTCCATTAGCCACTCCCAACGGCAAATTAACTTAAATGTACCCGCTCAATAAAGTTCAAGACAATCATTTGCATGTCAATGTCCTTTTTCTCTCAAGGCCTTCCCAAACATACAGCTGACTCATGCAAATCCTGAGATTGCTGAGATTCCTGTGCACTAATACCAATTAGCCAGAAAGCTAATTGCAAAGAGGAATTGCTTGAGGTTAGTTGGGAGAGAAATGTTGCACTCTTGTATGAAACTGTGACCTGGTTTTGCCTTTTTTAATTGCAGTTATATTCTGGATTGCTGAATCTCGTTCAATGCCTCTTATAGTTTGTATTTTCATGAGATTATATTTATTATTATTGATCTTATTGATATGATTTGGTTAGTACGTTGAGCTCTTTTGCATTTATTGTGTTGATTTTTAGTTAGATTTGTTTTTTTTGGACTTTTTCACAGTTGTCAGTGAAACAAACACACCTGTATGGGAGGCAGTCAACAGATGGTGGCAACACAGTGACAAAATGGGAATGATACAGAAAATAAAGAATGAAGGAGAGGGCTAACAGATGAGGTGACGGGGCAAATGGACCAGCCACAAAGCCAACTTAAGGCAAAAAAAACTTCAACACAACAATTCTGAAAATTGTAAATACCCAGGTAGGAAAACAAATTTAGGATACTTTTATTTAAAAGGCAACAAGATCTACACTATAAGATTATTTTTAAGATTTTCAATGATAATACCCATTTACTCTAGTGCACCTTGCATGCCAAAATATGTATATCAGGAATGGAAGGAGAAAACTACAGAGCTTCTGGTCTCTTTGCCTCGCTTGATGACCTGTTTGTCCAGAGAGTTCCTGAATCTGCAATGAGGTTCGTTTTTTCAGATGTGTACAACAGACAGAGAAGGGAGCATAATCATATGTGTTATCCCAAAAAGAGTTGTATTGTAGGCTGTGCAGGACAACTGCCAAAGAAGTTCACACCGAGTGGGTCCATCTCCAGCTGCTGCTGGTGTGCGTATAATCTGCTTCAAGCACTCAAGAGTTTTATACAGAAGGAGAAGTTACAGAGGCGACATTGCTGCAGATTAGGGTATGAAAGACCTCAAATGGACTTAACATGCAAGTTGAGGAACTGAAACCAAAGAGTCTTCCATGCACCATTAAATAGAAGTGCAACAACTGCATGCTGGAGCTCATCCTCTCCTTGTTCTTAACATCAGCAGGCTTAAAACCAACTAGTCATGTTGCAGAAGGGTTCCAAAAGGGTTAGGCAATATTGAGGGATAAAGGGCTGCTGCAACTCTCATTGGAGTAGTAGATTTTGGAGTATAAGATACTGGTTCACAAGTCGCTTTGATCCAACAGAGCTTACTGATTTTGTGACACTAAAGGCAGCTAGTGAGACGGATTTGAAAGCCTGTGTAGACTCTGAAGTACTAATGTCAGGTGGCAAGTTATTCCAGAGTCTAGCACATGCAACTACGATCTCCTCTATGCTTTAATCAAGACCTTGGCTGCAAGAGCATCTGGCTAGACAATCTCAGTGCTCTTTTGGGGTTATATATGTGAAATAGCTGTTAAATAGCTGGGTGCCATACAACTTAAAACTTTGGAAGTAAGTAAAAGAATCTTAAAATCAATATGATAATGGACAGGGAGTGGTGTGATGTGTTCATACCTTCAAACACCTGTTAAAAGACATGAAAAATGAAAAATGACTGGAATACTTTCCAAAGTTGCCGAAAGCAGATAAGATTACTTGCTCAACTTTGGTGTCCATGCCCAGCTGATCTGGATTTGGTTAAAGTCCTTCTTCCACAGGTAAAGGTGTGGTCCAATATAGTATGTATGCAAATAAATGTATTTAAAGTAAAATAATTTACCTATCTCAAGGCTCCAGACACACAGGGCACTTGGCAAGTGCTTAGGAATCACTGGGCCTGACCACTGGCAGGTTGCTGCTGAAGGTTGATGGTAGTAACTGCTGAGTAGTAGTTGTAGCTTGTAGGCAAGTCTTCCATACAAAGTTTCAACATTCAACATTTTAAAGCAAAGTGACCTCCATCTCTATGTAATTCTGGTTCCAATAGTCACCACCCTCACTGCTGTGACAATCTTCTAGCAACTAAGTTGTAGATTACATAAATATCATCTTGCATTTGTCAGCTCAGTATTTAGTATAATTTTCCTAGTGCAGTAACGGATAGGTCAGAAAAGCGGCTTTTCAAATAAATATAAATTGGGGACGCTCATTTTGAACAGTAGCATATACATAAATTGTGATTCTTATGATATTTATTGTCTGAGAGGTGGAGGTCACTGTGGTTTATAAGCATATTAAGTCTATGTATCCATACAGCTCAAACGGACAGTTTAAGCTGATATGTTCAGAACTGAAGGGTTAACCTCTTTGGATGAACAATGAAAAGACCAGAATTACATCTTTTTGTGTATCATGGTACTTCACAACAAGATTAGCGCTGTTCCTCTTTCACTGCCTGAAATCTGCTTATGAAAGATTTGGATGATCACAGTGATTCAATTTTGCTTTATAAATGTAGATACATATCTGATGTACTCAGGGGATTGTTCAAGCAAATCAACTTTCAGCTACGGTATTGTTCACCTCTTCTAAATTTGCCCGTGCCTCTGGTTTTTTGCAGAAGTCAAAGTATTACTCTAAATGAGAGAGGCTATCCCTGCAACGAATTATGGAAAGCATTATAGAATTTTCTAAGAAAATTACAGCAAAAAATATTGTCAAAATAATGCATGACCGTTGGACTTATCAGTGTCAAACTAATGCTCAAAGGACAAAAAGAAGCAACAGAAGAAGCAGTTAAGGAACCTCTCACCAATAGTTTCATGGCTTACACTCTGGGGACAATGTTACATTTTTTAGAGCGTCTGGTGTACCTGTATATTCAGATACCTGACTACCTGATTTAAGGTTATAGCTTAAAGCTTAAATACATTTTAGTTTTGTGACTTTAAAAAAGCTCAGACAATGGCTGATCCACAAATCCACTGTATAACATGGTAGCTGGATTATTCAGGTGTTCTTCAGGGGCATGATCCATGCATTTCTTTCCACCTTTCCGGAGCAGGTTTCAAGATAATGATCCCAAACTCATCTCAAACCTTGATGCAACTTGAAGACCAATGACAGGCAAAGATTGCTGTCATGTAATTTCATCCATAGTTATCACAAACCACTGGACATTCATAGGGGTATTTGAAGACTGACAAAGCCAGACCATCCTGACATCACAACAAGTTCCTTCAAACACTGTTAAATCATGCTAGAATAAAATGGGTTATCAGGTTTTGCACAAACATGCAGCTCATATGTATGCTGTCATTAAAGCAAAACAGGGAAAACGGGAAAGTACCAAACACTAAGGTATATATTTCCTATTGCCACAGACAGAGTAAGTCAGACAAATACACAGGCTGGACCTCTGAAGAGAACATTGCTGCATACTGAAGTGCTATAAGTGCCCGGGAGTCATCTTACAAGAAACACTTATTGCATTTTGTATTGAGCATGATGTTATGAAAAATTAATATTGGGATGGCATGTCTTCCTCTGGTTAGACTCTCTGTGTTAGTCCCTGTGCCTGTTTGTATATGCAAATATACATGCAATGTTTTACTTTCTATATTTATGTTTTGCACACACATGGTTCGGATAGGGGAATGTGTGGATGCATAAATATGCAATTCTGGCACAAGTTAGAGGAGATAACTGTATGATGATATGTGTATGACTGAAGTTTCCATCATTTTTTAGTGGAGCTGTCTAGTGAGTCCATGTCTGAGTAGCTCAATTGACAATTGACTTATTGCATAGGGCTTCCCCCTATTTACTGTATTGACTCTCCATATTCCCCATGGTTAGTGCAAATATTGACTCTGCTATTGACAAAACAATAGCAAAAAGTACCATCTCAAAGTAAACTGATATATATATGAAACAAGCACAAAACACAAAATCAGTATTTTGTAGTAGTTAATGTGAAATGTTGTGACATGTGCTACTTACTTAAAACTAGTCAGGATATCATGCAGCTTCTTTTTTTTTTTTTTTTTTTTTGTACAAAAAGCAATTAAAAAAACACCTCATGATCCTCTGAACTGACTTCATGTTAGTGTTTCACAGAAAATTTTGGTTGTGGAGCTACCTTTAGTTAAGTCGTTGTTTCTATCCCATTTTTCTTTCATTTTAAAAATTAATGCAGCCAACCTGTACTCTTTAAATTTTGATGGATTACTTTGAGTAGATCAAAGAAAATCTTATAAATGGATTGTGCATGAAAACAATGTTCTGTCCGGTTTCCCCCAATATAAATTTTCCAGTCTGTGCACTGATACTGAAAAGGATTATGGGCTTATAAAACCATTTCCCCGTTCGATTTGAGGAACATTTGCTGCTGAAATTTGCAGCATTAATCTCCCTATAGTGTTTTGCTGTTGTGCATGCATTCATGCAGAGGAGCTTTTATTCAGCATTTCTGAGAGTCAGATCCAAGATGAACTGTCATAATGTGGTGTTTTCTAGAATTAGGCTCATCTTGAATTAGATAAGCAGGGGAAAAAATGGATATATGGATGGATCTTCAAGCTTACATTCTTGTTACACGATCACTTTCACTGAAAACAAAAAACAATCAATTTTTTTCACACTGTTAGGAACAGATAAAAAAAATGGAGATGGATTCTGAGTAGCTGTATGCAGTCTTGTTAACAGCTTAGTTGTAAATGGAAATGCAGTTGGTCTGAGCCTCTGAAACTGCCGCAATATTTTTTTCAAGAATTGAGTTTATCCTGAATTAAATAAGTGGAAGAAAATGCATGTATATAGATCCATATTAAAGTTTCCTTTCTTGTCAACAATCATTTGTACTAAAAGCAGAATAAGATTAATTTGTGTCCTATAAAGTGGGATGAAAAAACAGGCATACTAAACCGAGGCAAACAGAGGAAAATGCCGCAATGGTTTGAAGAAACTTGCAAATCAGCTCACAGCTTTATATTATTCACCTCCTAAAATGTAGTTGTTCTTCCAGTTTTAAACAGAAGCTAAAAAATGAACCTATCTGTGAGGGTTTGTCTCTGCATGAGGAAAGAGTGAAGGTTCTGAATGTCTATGAAAACAAATCACATCCGTATATAGGCAAACAGTTGCTGGCACTGCATGATGAAGGCATGAAGGACACATAGCTGTCAGTCCCTAATGACTGAACTGCCTCCCCAAGGCAGATGCAGTCCTGCCTCTGTTGTGGCAGGCTTGAGGTTTTGTGTTCTTTATGTCAGATTCTCTCTTCATCTGAATCTGCCTCTGAGTCTGAGGTGAAGTGTGGGCAGGTGCTCCTCTTGATGCACCTATGGACCGTATTCTTGCTCAGGTCATCCTTCTCACCCCTGTTTTAAATAACCTCATCAACCTGCTTAAAAGCTGGATAGTGCAATGGTTCTCCACCAGATCACTTTGCCACCATCCAGAATCTGTGAAGAGAAGGAGGCCGCTATAACTCACCTGCCTGCCTACTCTCCTCCATTGTTCCTTTTGATAACTTGGAAACCTGCCCACACACGAAAGCCTCTGTAATCATGGATTATCTATGAAACCTACAAGTAGCACTTGTAGGTTTCATAGATACCCGCAAGTAAGACTGTTTATACTGTTTATACTTGCCTCTCCTCTCCCACAGTCCTTCCAGTTTTTTCTGCAGTCAGAATAAAGGTCCACATTTATTCTCTTTTAACTTTTGTCTGTCTTTTCAATATACTTTTTAAAACCATTCCCAGTGTGCTGGGTCTGAGACCCAAGTCCTACCTTTACTTATAAATGACAGGCTCATGACACAGATTTGTTTCTAGATGTATTATCTGCCACTCTTCAAGTATTAAAGATAGCATGAAGCTTAGCATCAGTCCTTTATGTTGCAGTCTCATTGACTTTTCACAGAAAAGTGAATGCAACCTAAATGGTAATGTCATTATCCAAAAATATATGCATGGCATTGCTCACATGTCCACTGAGGGTAGAAATCAAAGCTCACCTTTGGATGGTGCAAATGTTGTCAATATTTGAGAAGTTTTGCTTGTTAGGTCAAAAAAGCCACCAATAGAAACATTACATTCAATGCTAACAGACTTGAAGCGACACTAAACACACATCATGTAGGTAACATACATGATGAGTTTTTCCCAGAGGTGGAGGAAGGAATGCACTGGCACAAATGTTCAGGAATCTTGTTTGCATCTGTATTTCTCATTGCTTTACCCTTGAGGTAAATATAGTGGATATATGGCATGTCTATGACAGTTAAACACCTAGAAAAGCCAGTGCCTGTCCTCTGTGTTGTTGCTCCATCCTTTAATTTCTGATCTGTTTTGAGAAAATGACCAAAGGCTTGAGGCACTGACAGCATTGTATCCTCAGTTCTTGCCTTGATAATATTAATGACCCTCTCCCCATATCCCTTTATTCCTCCAGCCCTGACCCCTCCTCTCTTTTAGTACATTCGCACCGTCCCCTATCCCAGGTTACTTCCACAACAATGGAGACAGCCAAACACAACAATCCCACTCCTAAACCACACATACCCATATATTCCCTGAGGGTGAGGGCAATAAGTCCTCAATCTCTAAGTCATAGTGTCTCCTCTCTTGGGGTCCATACTTCAGCGTGTTTCTTCATCTTGCCTTTGGGGCTTGAAAATGGACACCGCTGTGTTTCTCTACTTTATCCGGTCCAGATAACCCTATGTGTTGGACAGGGCAAGGGAAACCCACAGATAACAAGCATGTTCACTGTCACTGAGAAGAGAATGGGAACTTCATCCCCCGGCATCATCTTAATCATCTTAGAGTTTTTATGTGTGTTTTGGGTTTTTTTTTTTTTATCTGAGCAAAAGTGACGATGAGGTGTTGGGGCAGTCTGTTTGGTACACGACCGTACACGATGCATTGCAGAGAGCTGACCCTATCACATCTTCACGGACTGTATTCAACTTTGCCTCAAAAGGGCTGCAAGGCAAAAAGCAAGCCCCGTGTATTAAGAAAATACAGGCCAGTTGTATTTGTCTTAGTCTCCATTTCTCAATAACAATGGAAAAGTGAAGGGTCATTTTAATATTTTTATAATTTAGAACCTATATTTTATTTCCAAAGTGTATGTTGCCCTTTAATTGAACTGCAGAGCGTATATATTATGTTTTCCTATGATATCGATTCCACGTCTTTGTCCACTCAAGGCTCTCAAGGACAACATTAAAATGTCTTACTCCCCCATCTTCATCTTTATTTGATGGTGGGTATTGCTCTCATCCACACACACTCAATTCTCTGCTCTTCACTCCTTGATATTAAGTGTGTGTGAATCTGTATGGACTGTAAAGGCTGCTTCAGTACCCTTTACTGGTTTCATCTGTGGCCTGACATGAATAGGCCAGTTATGGCCGCCTTAAGAGCTTATGGATTAAAAGGAGGATGTGCGCTGTTAGTGCAAGACAAGACATTAGGAGCTCTTTATTAGCTAATCATACAGACAATGGGCTTAAAGCACTTCTATAAAACAATGTAATGACAAAAGCAAAGGATTATTTGCAAGACTCGATGCTTGTATGGTCCATTTGCATTAATTAAGAGGGTGGTGACCTCTATTGGGGCAATTAAGAGAGAGCTGCAGATAAATTGAGGGTAGAGCCTGCTTTAAGAGATGATAAGATAGTGCTGTTAGAATGTGATATGAGAATCATTCTGCACAACAATCTTGTAAGATTGGGGCATTACTTTTAAATTAATGTAAGTGGAGAAAAAAAGTGAAAAATTATCAATATTTGAATCCTTTATACTCTAATGTTATTGGTAGATTTAAATAAGCATTTAAAATGTGTGAGAGACCTCTTAGTCACATGTCAATGGCTCAAAATGTTCTCTAGCCATTAACTGTCTGCCAACTGTTGACAGCGTGAGGATCGGAAGAGATGAGAGGCAAGTATAAAGATGTGTGGTCATTATATCAGTTGGGGTTTTATCATCACACACACACCTACAGACACACACACACACACACACAGAGAGAGAGAGAGAGAGAGAGAGAGACAGCAATGATTGGAGAGCTTGGAGCAAGTTTTGCACTTTTCTGTGACATGTGAAAGAGAACCAGGGCCTGCACATCAACGCAGCCTGGAACACCGCATGGAAATGAAGATTAAAAACACCTTGATGTCTCTTTTTAAAACGGTATGCTGTGTTCAGACAAGATGATTGTTTTGCCTGTAATGATTATCCCTGTGTCAGATTAGGCAATAACAGACTTATAAAATCTTGTCATGTATTACTGAGAGACATGACAGATTACACGCTGCTACTCGATCAATCATGCTTTTACGATGTGCATGATGTCACTAGAAAGCGTGAGCCAGATTTTTATGAGAAAATAGTAACTGTGTGTATGATACCAGCTGTCTTGTGTTCCTCCATTTTAAAGGTTTCTACATCAGGAACATCATTCCTCTTTTTCCTCGGCAATGTTTAGAATCGTGCATGACCGAGCAGTAGAAAGAACTCTGTGTGCTCTGTGCTCACGATGTCCAACTGAAGGAACTCTTTTCAGAAAAAGTTACAAGATGGTAGTCTTTCGGTTCTGAATATTGTGAAGTGTTTCAGACATCATAAGACACTAGAAACGGAATTAGACTTGCATGGATAAATTTATACTGTCATGGTCCTGGGTCATTTTGACCCAGCGTTTTGTGTTTCCTTGAAGTTCATTTTTGTGCCTTGTGTTTATTCTGATTTTGTATTAGTTTAGGGTTGAACCTGAAGTTT
>NW_024582433.1:922890-931171 GCF_018398535.1 Haplochromis burtoni
TATATATATATATATATATATATATATAAACACGTGTGAGATTTCTGAAATGACAGCATGCTCCAGGAACTTTAATCACACACCTTTGGATGCCATTATTTGGCAACAGAATGAAATCAGGTCACCTAACTTGTTAATAAACAGTTATCGTCAAGGGTGAATCTAAGTGTGCGTGTTCATGCAGGGCGTATTTTTAATGTGTGTGCGTCTGTGTGAGAGTGTCCCTCGGGGGCACGACTGTAGTAATGATTTACTAAATGTCAAATGAACAGTAGTGGGGAGAAAACACCATGCAGGCGTGTTGGCTGGAAGCTCTTTAGCATTTCACGCCCTGATTGTGAGACAGCTCCTTTGGTCAGCACACAGCACTGAGGCAGCAGCATGTTCTGAGAATTAGTGCACACACCCCTGGTCACTTTAAGCAGCACACTCAACTCTTTACATACAAACAAATAAGCACATACACCCACTGTAAGTGCCTGACAAGGTCAAGGTCAGCATGAATGGATGAGAACTTGAACATATTCTTTCTGATACTGTAACTTCTTTTTTTCTTCAGCTTTTTCCATTTTTCCCAAAGTTGCCACCAAATGCTGAGCTCTATCACTGACAGCTTTTGAATAGAAAAGAGCACAAACCATCTGTGCAATAATAGCTTTTATGAGTTGGTTTCCTCTCATAGACGGCAAACTATAGTCTCTTGGGTGGGCATCACAGTCAACGACAGCCTGATGCAGGTTGAGAGGCTGCCATGTCGGCTGTCTACCCCCTCTCAGGCCCATCTCCAGGGTCCACAGAGACTGTGAAAAGAGGCCTATCAACAGCGCTTCTGTTGCCTAATCACTTTCTCTCTCTCTCTCTTCTCTTCATCCCTTTAGCATCTACTGCTGCCATTCGCATTTGCACTCTGTCCCCACACCATCATTTATTTATTTATCCCCATTTCAGTGCTGTTTTTCTTACAGCACTCTGATTTTTCTCGATTTGTGACGAAAATGACCCAGATGCCACCAAAGGCAAGGTCTTGGAAACACAAATAGAAGCAGAAAATTCAGAAGGCAAGTATGTAGTTACACCCCATCACTCACCATTAATGCCCTTGTTATTATTACCTCCTCTGACAGGTAAACTTGCTGACCAACAGCCAGTGGTTGGGAGTTGGATTTGTTGACCAATCCACTCTGCCAGCAGAGCCTTTATGCAAATGTAGGTCACCGTGCTTGGCACATGCAAATGGTGCGAAGGAGCAACAAAGGGAGAAGGGTGGGGAAAGGGGACATGGAGGCAAAACTGCATATCAGTGTTGAATGGTGGATCCACTTTGTTGATCTTGTAACAATCTATGGTAAGTTGATGTACTTGCTTCCAGTGCAACTTGGTCTGTTTCACTAAGATAGCTTATAAGCATCTCCCAAGCCTGTGTTGTTAAATATAAAATATGGGAGTAAAACAAGTATTTATTATGTTTGATAAACGTCAGCTGGCAACACTGTTTATATCAGCATGTGTTCAACTGTATGCACTTGCAGGAAATTAATTTCTCGCAGCAACCAATAGGGATAGTTGCCAGTCTGATGATATTTGGTGTGATGCTGATCCCCACGGGAAGCTATTTAAACAAGATAATGATTAACTGTCTGTCACGGTTTAGTTACTTTGTATTCTTCTATGATGGAAAACCATGTGTTGACCCTGATTGTTGAATTCATATTAAATTTAAAATATTGACTTGATTGTCAGGCGGAATACTTCGAGGACCTCCTTAATCCCATTGACATGTCTTCCGAGGAGGAAGCAGAGTCTGTGAATGAGGGGGATGACCCGCCAATTTCCGGGGGTGAGGTCACTAAGGCAGTTAAACAACTCCTTGGTGGCAGAGCCCCTGGTGTGGATGAGGTCCGCCCCGAGTTCCTGAAGGCTCTGGACGTTGTAGGGCTGTCCTGGTTGACACGCCTCTACAATGTTGCGTGGAGATCAGGAGCAGTACCCCTGGACTTGCAGACCGGGGTGGTGGTCCCCATCTTTAAGAAGGGGGACCGGAGGGTGTGTTCCAACTACAGGGGGATCACACTCCTCAGCCTCCCTGGGAAAGTCTATGCCAGGGTGCTGGAAAGGAGAGTTCGTCCGCTAGTCGAACCTCAGATACAGGGGGAACAATGCGGTTTTCGTCCTGGTCGCAGAACACTGGACCAGCTCTTTATCCTCTCAAGGATACTTGAGGGTGCATGGGAGCTCTTTTAAAGTAAATCAGGAAATAAAGAAGAGACAATGGCATTCAGAACGAAAGACAAATGCTAAACAAGCTAAAAGGGAGCACAGGAGGACAAAGCCACCTGAGACAGATGACGGAACAGGGAGGGCAACACTTATCAAACTATACAAACAAGAAATAAACTCAAAATAAAAACTAACACAAAATCATAAATGAATAAATAATATTACAAAACTTAAATTCAACATTACTGGAATGATAAAGACATCAAAACAGGAATCAAAAGCACAGCAGACAGCATCAAAATCTTAAAGCAAGAGAACAGCAGAATAAATAAAACCGAAATAAAAACTCAACAATAAGAATGAATCCAACACTGAAATATACAACACAAAATGTACAATATTAACATAACCTATCTATACAGACTGGTCTGATTCTACTTGTAGAGGAAGAAGATACTACGGCATTATCATAGCAATGAGCTAGTGTTTTTTTTAGATTAAAACACCAGAGTTGAAAAATTAGAATGAAATACATTCACACACCAAAGCCAAGTTTTCATGTAAATATAAGATCAATTGATGTTTATATCATCCATAAATCTGTGTCTCCTGATCATCTGGACAGAGGTGCCACAGCTGCAGCCAAACGATAATGTTAACCTGTTTTCTTTCCACATTCTGCCTGAAGAGCAGAGTTGTTCATCTCTCTTTGTCCATTACTGATGTCTTTATCTGTGTTTTTAAGTGTGCTCCAAAGCTAAATTTTTCAATCACTGTATTGGTCTCTAACACACTTGTTCACTTTTCCTCTTTTGTCAGCTCTTGCTTATCTTGATTTCTGAGCACAGAAGCAGACAGGTGTTCCTGGCTCGTGTTGCTTTCCAGCACTGAGAGTGGTAAGATAACACCTTCAGCCCAACTTTCATCCATTTACCCTAAACAACTGTGATATAGTAACATTACCACTGTCCACTATGTGAACGTGTGTGTGCATGTGTGTGTGTGTATGCGTCGGTCTGTGTAAGTGCATTTTGTTCTTGCGTTTGGGGGGGCTGGGGGTTAGATTTCATCCTGATAGCAGGGCCAGCCGTGGAGGAGGGTCAAACATATGTTCTGAGGGCCAGGAACAAAAGCACTGACACGTTAGCCTTTTCACGGAGATGACCTTTCCGCCGCTCCGTATCCCAGCCTCAGTGCCTGCCGTTGTCCTTTTGTCTGCCAGCCTGCCCCAGGCCCAGCTCAAGCCGAGCGCTAGAATTTCTCCCCATCTCCCCAAATCTCCCTTGACTAAATGTCAGGATTACATATTTCGCTGCTCACACTGAGGGCTTTAATTAGCACTACTGTGTGCATACAGTAAATGTGTGAGTCTGTGTCAGTTTATTGTATGGATCTGCGTTTCATATAAACCTCTGTAACCATGAGAGCCTACCAGATTTCTCCCTAACCTCTTTCACTTCATGGGTGAGGGTAGGATTGAGGGATGAAAAGAGGGGGAAGAGAAGAGGTGAGAAAAAGATGGAGAATGACACTTAACAGTGGTAGCAGATCTGCTAATGTGCTAGGAAAGTAATGCACACACACACACACACACACACACACACACACACACACACACACACATAAAACACAGGGGTACACAGAAACCTAAGGCAGCCAGAAAGACACTCACAGAGATGTCATAATTAATTCTATTGTTACAGCCTTTTTCTTTGGTTTAAGTGTCAATTAAGCCAAGGTGACTAAGAGTATGAAGGTTAACCTCAGTCTTTTGAGCTGCTGCTACTGCTAGGAGAACCAATCAGCACAAAAGCACTAATAATTTGTGTAATAAACAGACAGGCTTTATTAACTGTGCTTTCTAACAGCTGAATGTCCTAAACCAAAGGACCATCATGAAAAAGTGCTGTAGCTGAAAAGGTCTCAGTGTTCAGCTGGCTGTGAGGTAATATTAACAAGTCCATCCTTGCCTGTAGGTCCTAGTGACTGTTACATATTGGTGCTTCATTGTGTACATGCAAACACAATGGATACTGAGAAGTATCAGAATATATTTTGCACTTACATGAACGTGGAGTTTCAGTTATTTTCAGCTCGAAAGGCTATTTTGTATCTAAGCCTGATGTTAATTAAGGAACAATGATTTAATAATTCACGCTCATCTGCCCTGCCCGCTGACACTGTTCTCAGCAGCCCTGCCTCACTATCTCAGCTTCACAGCACAATAACAGATCAACAACAACAGCAAGAACCGAAAAAGTCACACAACACTGGCAATACGTAACACCGCCGAGGCAAAGAATTGCCATTGTTTCGGGGTGCCTATAAATATCTAAAGGTTATGCTAATAGATATGAGAGACAGCAGGGTGATTAGTGTGTGATGTATGAGAGCGCGCGCGAGAGAGAAACTGTGTAAAGGCACGTCACATCACACTGTCAAGACAGGCCCTTTCCCCCATGCACTTTGAGAGGCTGGCAGTTACCCAGTCCTCCATGAGCACACGCCGTGGACTGGTTCTGAACTGGTTTCCTCACTTGAGGCTAGCCTGGGACCAAACCCTGCGTCACCTCTAATTAGGGGAGGCGCCCAGGCACAGACATAACGAGCTGATGAATAATTAGAATTGGAGGAAATTGTGCAGCCAGGGTGGCAAATCTGGAGGGACAAGTGCTGAAAACAAGGCAAGCAGCATTAAGTCCACAGTCAGTCAAATCTGTGAACTTGGCCAGCGGCATTAACACTAGGCCTGTGTGAAGAGGAATAAAGCTCCACCACTGGTGGCAAGCCAAGGCCATAGTCAGACCCCCAGGGTCGATTAAAGGAAACAAATAAGATGTGGGTGATAAATGAATCCATAAATTGTCGACGATGAATATTAATTTCTTGGTACTTTGGTGCTGTGGGAATGCTAAACCATGTGCAAAAGGATGAAGCATGTTGATACTGTGATACTGTGTCAATATTTTTGATGCAGCACGTCAGAATCCTGATAAATGATTGACAGTCATGTCTGGCTGCAAGTATTGTTCTCACTTCCAACATCCATGTTGAGGCGAGATTAGCCTAGCATCTCTTTATTTGTCTGAGAAACCAAAAATGTGGGCTGTCCTAGTTTAAGCTGCCACACTTATTACCATGTAGTACAGTCTATGTTAAAGATAATGAATATGCTAACGCTAGCCTCACTTTATTTTTCCAGGTGTGAATTTCCAAAAGCAGAACCCTAAATCATTAAGGTAGTGTTGGCAAAGTGAAGCGACAGTAATAATGATTGGGTGTTAGCAGGCTAACATCTAACTGACACAGTCTGGGTCAGTCGTTTTTGCTCACAAACATACCCCTCATTATTATGCACGGGGTCAATGCTGGCGTGAGAGGGGGTGAACAGTCCTCCCGAGGGTCTTGATTGGGTTAGTAGCAGGGGAGTGACGAGGACATCCATGGGGGAGAATGTAAGGATTGTGCCCCTGTGACAATCCCTGACAGCCAACATTGTTGCACAGCGTTAATTAGTGCTGGCCTTCCCCAGTCACCAAGGTTGTTCGCATCCTTGGGTCATTTAACACGCTGCCTGCTTTCTGCTTGCTCTTTTCTCTGCCAGCTGTGCCACTTTGTCTGGCAGAGTGGAATTATGCCTGGTGACGCGGGGCATTAAACGTGTGACTTTCATGCTTTCACCTAATGTTTGGTGGCCTCTTTATTCTGTCATGAGATCCAAATATGTGAGCAAATGACATAAAAGAATTCCTCAAAGAGTGATGACTGTTTCTTCATGACTCTTTGTTGTAATAATAACCAAGGATTTCTTTCATTGGGGTTTTTGCCCTTGACGACACCTCTTTCATATTGGCTATATAAGGGTTATAAAGCGGCTGGCAAGGCAATCTCTTGTAATAAAATATAACACTAGCAATACTTTCTATGATATTACAGCACTGGATCTGTGTCCAATATTCTGTCATAATGAGAACATTCTTTGAAATGTTCAAAATACTTAAAATGATCAGTAGAACTTGAGCTGATAAGCCAGCGTGCAAGGTCAAAGAAGGGACAATGATTCACTTGTAAACCCAGCATCTTCATTTTTCAAACTAATCACATTGTTTTTCTGTCCCTTTGTTTTCTACCTCTCACTAAATTGATTCTTTTCCCTCAATTTCCCCAAGTATTCACATAAGGCTAACATGTTTTTTGTCTATTATAGTCTTATTACACAATTGCTGATAAAAACACGTGGTTAAAATAACAAGCAGTCTTTGTGCAATGTGAAGCAGAAAACAGGACCAAATCATGCAATGTTAAACACGACTTTTCCCCCTTTCTCAATCTTCCAACTCATTTGAACTTAATGCTGCATTCATCATTTTGATAAGCATCAGCATAAAACCAATATGGTAGTTGAGGAAGGCAGATAGGAGAGCGAGGCCAAAGCTCGTTAGGGCCACCTATTATAACATTTAGGAGTGTTCTTAATAGAAACATGCCTCAGAGCTGATGGCTTTTAAAAGGAGAGGAGTTTTTGGGTTTCCGTGCGGCACGTCATATCATTATAAGAGGAAAGGAGGAGTGCGGAGTGTCTCACATCCCTGCTTTCCGTCCCTTTTCCACATACATTAGTGTCCTCATGTCACATTTCATGTGTAGCGGAAGGGAAAACGCGTTGGTTCCCCAGCCGAATGTGGGCTGAGGGGAAAAAGCTAAGCCTTGGGCAATCAGAGTAGGAGAGAGTTGTGGCATTAATGGTGATGAGTAGTGATCACAGACTCTGGTCATTAGACTAATAAGACTGTATTTAAATTAGCCAGGGTTGTTTTTCCTTTCTCTTTATCCTCTTCCCCCTCCTCCAGCTCCTCCTGTTATTTTCATGGTTATCCATTGGAAAGCACATCCACATATTTCGATCAGTCCCTCTCTGTTCATTTCCTAAACAGAAGAAGTAATCGAATTAGATAGTCCTTCTTAATTAATGATTATTTTTCCTCCGTCAGGCGGAAAAAAATCAGGGTTTTCTTTTTTTTGGTTTTTTTTGGCTGAATAAATAACGGCTTAACTTTTTCTTAAAAATGATTTATCTGGTGATGATTTTATTTTATTGAATGTGGAGTGAGACTTAAAATAAAGATTTTTTTTTTTTAAATCACAAAAACAGGATGAGAAAAGTTTTCTAAATTCAATACTTCAATTACCAAGTTAGACGATTTTCTATGATTATTTCTTTGTTAATCATTTAAATTACTTGGTTTCAATCATCCTGTAAGTAAAAACAACCAGCTTACATATTCTGACATGTAAGCACTGATCTCACCCAATCATCTGCTACTTAACACTATAACAAAATTACACCAAGTTTACTTCCTATTTTCAAACAATGGGCCTTGCTGAGGTAACGTTATGGAGAAATGTTTGATGTCTTTGTATTTATCTACCCACTATAGCACTCTTAGATTTATTTAAGTATTACACTTTTAGTATTTACACAAATGTATGCTCATAAATATTAACAGTTTAATGTACGATATACTTTTGTGTGCCTTTTTGCTTAGATAATTTCCAAAGACAATGCTTTGGAAATTATCTTTACCTGTGGTAACACAAGTCATGTATGGCATTATAAACCATAATAGAAACTGATGGGCTCACAGAGAAGATAAAGACAACATAAAGGTCTCTGTGGTCTGCCTTTATTTAAGCCATGCTCCGCCTATGTGTACAATGATCACAGCCGACAGTACCGCAGTCTACAGTGTGTTCAACAGGGTGCCTCCAGTGATAGTGTGCTACAAGAGTGGCATAATTTTGCTCAATTTCAGCCCCAAACTCCCTCTTTTTAGACTTCAACCTGCTTCAAAGATGCAGTGCCATTTGGACAAAGGCACAAGCTTCACCCCAGACTCATTTGCTCTTCTCCCTCAAGCCTGATACTTGAGGCGCTGGTGTGATTTTGCAGGCTGACAGTGACCCTAGGAGGCATGGGGTAGGACCTCTACAGTCCTCCCTCTCTAGAAATGTCCAGGGGTGTGTGTGTGTGTGTGTGTGTGTGTGTGTGTGTGTGTGTGTGTGT
>NW_024582433.1:931195-970346 GCF_018398535.1 Haplochromis burtoni
GGGGAAGGTGCTTCCTAGGAGTCAGTTTATATTGTGCCTTCCTCTGCCCCATTTAGCTCTATAGTGACCTTGCAGGGCTGCTTTGCCCACTGGGGAGAGCAAGAGAAAGGGAAGTGGAGGGTCATGATCCCTGGGGTGCACGTGTTGGACGCAGATGCTAACACAGCCTGACGAGGGCCTATTGGAAACATATTCTCTGGGCCCTCACCACTTTAGCCTGCTCTTTCCTTCTCTTTTTGTGTTTTTCTCTGACCTGATGAAGCTGAACAGCGATAGCTGACCTTTTCCCTGACACTGAATCGTTCCGCCCAGCACCATAGGATCACTGTTTACGCACCCCCAGCTAAGCCTTTAGGGAACAAAGTGTGCTGGCTGCACTGCATAAGCAGTTGCAGACACACTCATGACTCAATGCAAGACTTCTTCTCCTCTCTGTAAGTCCTTTGTTTCTATATTTCTTAATGTGCAAGTTCACACGGGACAACTTGCACATGGAGAAATGTCTGAATACATCATCAACAAGGCCTTATTGTGTTATACCAACGGGGAATCTTCATATATTCAGAATCCGACATATGCTCCAGCTTTCACATGCTGAAGTCTCTTCTTGCAAGATCATAAGACGGAGTGTCTAACCCAAATAGAACAAATGTTTTTCATTGCTTCTGCTGTACCTCCCCAAAAGCCAAGTTTTAATTTTATTGTGCTTTTGTTTATTTGCTGGGAGGATCATAATGTTCACCACCAAGACCCAAGGGATCTTCATCAAAGGGGAGCAAGGCCGTGGATGGAATAGGGTGTGTGTGATGCTCCAGTGCTTCACCACAGTCCAATCTCCCATCTGGAATGTGTAAATCAAGACTCTGTATATGCTCAACTTTGCAGCCCTGACAGATTTATACCGCACAAGCTTGCGTTTCTAAGGCTCCTGAGGCAAAGAAAATGTAAACTTTTGAAACAGTTTATCACAGGCACTATTCCTGGTTCAAAGGCTGAAGATCATAACCACTTTGGGTGAGAAATTGGTTGTTTTCAGGTTTTCCCATTGATCTTTATGAGTCAGCTTCATTTTTGTAGACATGGACATACAGAAGAGCAACTGCCCTGAGGAGAAATGAACCTGGAGCTCCTAATTAAGTTAAGTTTGTTTGTTGTTTGTTGTTTGTATGTTTGTTTGTTGTTTGTTTTCTTTATTTAACACATGTTGAACAAGTTAATAATTTTGAAGAGATAAAGAAATTGTTTTTGTCTCATATTAAAAAAATCTTGCTGGCTGCTCTGTGACTGTTTCTCTTTACCTCCTTAAGTTCGAGGTCACAACGTTAAACAGTGCAAGCACCGTGTTTTGTGTCAGCGCTGGGGCAACTGAATGACGGTGGCACAGGAACTGACATCTAACATGAAGGTTAAGTGACAGGTGGGGCACAATAAGGTCAACATCGGCGTGTCACCCTTCCAGATCTCTCAGGAAAAGTGCGGCAGGAAAAGACCCAGTCAACTGCTTGCAGATGTGTCTGGATGCATGTTTCACTGACAAACACGTGGAAGGCGCCGCTCTCTGATGGTACCACCGGTCACTTCTAATCTGCATCTCACTGCCAGAGAGAGTTGCAACACTCCATCAGAACTAGTGTTTGCAATCTTGGACACCAACTCAACTGACTCTTGACAGGATATTTTGACCAATCTCCTGATAGCTTACATATTTAGCTGAGCTACAGCATGCCAGTCAATGGAGGAGTTATTATAAAAATACAATATTTCAGTTTTCCTCCTCTCATAGGACATAGGGTTTTGTTCTTTTATTAGAATTCACGTTTTTCGGTATTATTCTTTTTTCCTTATCAAACTATATCAAATATATTATTTATTCAATTGAAAAAGAAAGAATTTAATAATAAAAGACAAATTTAATAATGAATTTAAAACAGTCAAAAGCATTTTGAGTTGAGTTTGCATGAATGCGTGCCACGTGATAATAAAAAAGTTTCCTTTCATTTGTCTTATGGTCCAGTCAGAATATATTTATGGGGCATCAACATCTTGCATTTGCACATCAGCAAATCTTTTGTAAACTATCATTCAGCATTTATAGCTATATATAAATATACATGGTGGTATGCTATAAAATAGCCATTTTATAATTATATTTAATTCAAGGTTCCATGTTAAGAACCTATTGAAGTTTGCTTTATTAAGTTATTTCAAATGAGTTCAAAAGGAAGAGGCAGCTTTGCATTTTGTAGTCCTGATTCCTGGCTATTAAACAGAAATGACCTTATGTTTCCTGCTACTAAGCTAAATAGTGACAAACATAATATTTCTTCAAATAAAGAAGAATGCTGGGAACATAAGGCAGGATTACTTCCACGATTCTAATATGTTAACGCATCAACCAATTATTATAAGGTTACTATCATCATTATAGTCATTATATAATGCACAATTGTTCATGACTGATTAATTGATGTTGCTAGCAGGCTATCATGCTGTTTCCAGGATATCAATTTACTGTTAATACAGTAAATAATATACTAATATACTATTAATATTCTTTTTGCCTCATAACACATGTTTGTGACATAAATTTGCATAAATTTCTATCTAATGTCCATCAGCTATAACCCTTGTTGATATTAGATAATTTCCTGGCCATTACTTTTGTAATTATGTGGTATTAACTTACAATATCCATATTGTTACCTTGTTGTTTCCACTTTGCCAGATTATTGATAAAGTGGAATAGAAAGTGCTATCAAGAAAATGCATAATACTTTTCTTATAAAGACTAAATTCTTACATTCTAATTGCTAATAGTAACTCTATTGTTTTATTGTTAACAGTTTTTACAGTTATTTTCTGCATGTTTCATTTACCATTGCAGAATTGCCATGGGATCAAACCTTTTCCATTTCTGTTGGAAAACAGTGAAAACAGTGTGGGTTTAAATGACCACAAGGTAATTTCACATATTTTGCTGACAGAAAAGCACTGACAAATGTTTTTGTCACCTGTAATGGTCTTTGTGTCTCCAAGAATGTCACATAGCTAGCTGAGGTGTTTAGCTGCATGTGTTTTTACAAGCAGCACTGCAGTGAGTTGCCTGCATTTAACAGGGTGTTTTTTGGTATATCCTGAGCTGCAGGTTTGAATGATGGTATCTAATGTAAAATTTGTCTGCTGGTGGGTGAAGATGTTGAACTCAAAATTTTTCTCTTTTAAAGTACTGCTTGTTTCTTTCCCACTGTTATTCATTGTCCTCTGTAAGTGAGCATACACCTCAGCTGCATAGCCATAGTAACACATGACACCGCTGAGTGCAAGTTTGTAACCTCCTCAGTGACATGCATGAATACCTATCATGGATGGATGGCTCTTGGGCTCCTTGTCTGATCATAGATCTTGTTTTTTCTCCTCATCATCAAAGCTGAGGGCTTTAAAGATGTGGTCTGGGCTTTCATAAGGCTTCTTCTCTTGTCTTTTGAGGTTAGTCCCTTGGGAGGATAGAAAGAGTTTAGCTGTGGCAGGAGAAGGAAGAAGGGTCAGATCAAAATTGATGAATTAAGCATGGCTACTTCAGGGGGACATGCAGCATCCACTTGGTATGTCTTGAAAGTATCCTGAGAGCACGTCAACCTGGACCTCCAAACACAGACTACCTCAGTTAACTTAAAGGCTTCATTGACATGGATGGCTTTATCTTCCATCAAGTTCCTTAAGTATTCCTGACGAGATGATTATATTTTCATATTTCCTGTATGTAGAGACGCTCTAATAACCAAAGGATCAAACAAACAATAAATGCTGTATTTAAATAATTTCTTGCTTCAGCACCTGTTCAGCTTGTGATGATTTTTTATTCGGCTTAAGATATGGCAGAAGAGAGGATCAAATTGCTTTGACACTTATTCTCATCTGGTGACTCATACTCAGCTCATCCACTCATCCCGAGACCTTCTGTGATAAAGACAAGTCTGTGTTCTCAAAATGGAAAGATTTAAGAAAACATCTCCAGGACCTAAAGTTGTTTGATTAACGTGATATTCTTTACCAATACTGTTTCCCCATTACACAACAATAAGCTACATTCATGACTGTTCAATGATTCGATTCATTTCAATTCAGTTAAATTTGTATAGAGTCAATTCAAAACAAATTCCCTCAAGGTGCTTTTTAAGTAGAAAGAAAACCTCGAAAATCAGAATCCATTTGATAAAATGTACTTTTAACTTCGCTTGCTTAATTAAAACATTGTCAAGCCTTCTGGAAAAAAACAAACAGACTTATACCCAAATTTGAAAGTACATAAAAGTCCATAAGCTAACCATTTATACAAGTTATATTTTTAGATTCAACTGCAGCAGTCACTTTATTTCTTTTTTCTCTTTGAGATATACTGGGTTAGTCACTCAGATATACTGTTAGGATTACTTCCACCAAGTGGGCACATAGTCTTGTCCTTATTAGTGAAAATATATCAATTAGTTAGTGCACACATATGTTCCTTTTCTCAAAATATGACTTTTTATTACTTTAAATAATTAGTGATTTCACAAGGAGCATGTAAAAACAATTTTCCAATTGGTCCCAGTTTCCCTTACCCACCACCATCTAATTCCACTGCATATTATGAATGACTGGATGTTTCTCAGATGTGAGCACAGCATTGACAACATAGTCTGATTTGTTATTCTGGGGATAACAACTTGACTTTTATATGTATCTTAATTTTATTCGTACACACACACACACACACACACACACACACACACACACACACACACACACACACACACACACACACACACACACACACACAGACATCACAGACAGTGAACTTTGTAGTTGCTGTTTGATGCACTGTGTAAATACTGGAAGCAATTTTGATGGCTTTGTTTTGGTTCTTAGTAATAGCAGAGTCATTATAGAAAGCGGAAGACGTTCACTTCTGGATTCAGAAAGGCACTTGACCATGTGCACTCAAAAGTACAGCTTCAAAATGTGGCCTCATACACACACCCATGTGGGAGCGCTAAACACCAAAAGAAACCCTCCATGGTATCCTTCAGCAAAGCACAGCCGTGTAGACACGTCATGCACATTATTTGTTAAGTGAAATTACTCAGTTTTTATATTATTAACCCCTATTCTTTTGTCCCCATGATAGAACAGAGAAAACCCGACTCATAGTGGTCAAAACATAAGAGATTCATATGTTGTGAGAACAGCACTGATTTAATATTAATGGGATATGTCCAACGTATGCGCAGATTTTCTTCTTGTAATTTATAGTCCTACTGCAATCTGTTTTAGAGGTAAATATTGCACAGTATTTGCCCAACAGCAATAAAATATGTATAATACAAATATAATCCAATAAAATTATATCAACTCATATAAAACAAGTTTTCTACATTATGAAAGAATGAGTGATCAGTAAAGCGGCCTAATAGCTGTGGGCTCAGCCTCTCATTCTACTTTTGAAAACTCTAGGAAACACAGAAGCTGCTATTTGAATATAGTAGAGACAATATGTTCTTTCCTAATCCATGCAAGTACTCATGTAAGTCTGGATAAAGTGAAGGCTTTATAAGGAACTTTTAGAACAACCCAATAACAGTGAATTAGAATAGACCAAATTCAGAGGTCATCCAGGCGTTTACGCCTTTAAGATATGCATGTAGTTTTAAATTGTGTGTATCATCTTGCTTCAGAGAGAGATAAAGTTGGGTGTCCTCTGCATAGCAATGAACATGTATGCTATGCCTTCTAATAATGCTGCCTGTATGTATAATGTAATTCAAATTGATCCCAGCACAGAACCCTGTGAAACTCCGTGATTACCCTTACAAACCCTTTAATACCTAAGGTACATTCTTTTCTCTGTGGTAAAATATTGTGGTGAACAGTATCAAATGCTGCACTAAGGTCTAGGAGAACAATAGAGAGGAGTCCACTGTCAGAAGTTATAGAAAGGTTGTTAGTAACCTTAGTTACTAACTAGTTAGTAACTAAGGTTACTAACTAGTTAGTTAGTTAGTTAGTTAGTTAGTTAGTTAGTTAGTTAGTTAGTTAGTTAGTTAGTTAGTTGGTTGGTTGGTTGGTTGGTTGGTTAGTTAGTTAGTTAGTAACTAGTTAGTAACTAGTTAGTAACCTTAGTTACCTTAGTAACCTTAGTTACTAACTAGTGCAATTTCTGTGACAAAGTTTGAAATATGACTCTACTGGAGATTTTTCTTTGAAAATGTATGTTTTCAGCTAGTTCACAAACATTTGAGCTTTTTAAAAATATTTTAACAGGCAAAATAATGTATTCTGAAAACAGATCAGCATGAAGCCTACCAAGTAGCCAACTTATCAAGCCTCCGTTTGAGAGCCACTAATAATGTGGGTACATTTAATAAAATGGAATGCAACTTGATGAAAATAAATAAATAAAAATAAATAATAATAACAATAAATGCCATGAATGGTAATTTTGTTCTGGTACACATAGTTGAAATTTAGTTTCACAGGCCTGAATATGGTGACCAAAAGGTTGTGTAGGTAGTCTAATTAAATGGATTATAAAACAGTAAAAGATATTTATACTTTACCTTTACTGAACACTCCATGCTTTTGGCAAAAGACTAGATATAGGAAAAAGGAAGCTGCAAATTAAACCTGAGGTCTTCAAGGTCAACTTAACAATTTATTGGTTGAAAATTGACAAACAGCTGTACAATCTAGAAAATATTATTCAAAAAAAATGTGGTGTTTATTGTCAACATAATGAAACAGTCACAGATTAAAAATAGGTCACATTTGACCTTTGACCACTCATTCAAGGTCAGTAGATTGACCTGAAGGTGAAAGTGATAATAATGCAATAATGCTATATAGAGTTACTAAAAATGATGTTTCTTTCTGCCACTGTTTGCACTGACAAAATATCGGCATGGTGAGAATGATGTATGGGGATTCTAAATACCATGCTACTTTGGACCTGTGACCTGTTTTTCAAGGTCAAACTTTGCTAAAATGTCTTTTATCTTTAACTCTACTTAAAATTATTTTGCCTTTGTTTGTATTGGCAACATTTACTTAGAAAACTGAGATGTTATTTAGTCCATTTGCATTTTGGAAATGAGAGTAAATATAATTTGTAACTTCAACTCCTGCTGATGATCAGGAAAACCAACACCGGTTTTATTGACGATGAGATCAAAATCAAGAAGTATTCAGAAGGGTTAAGTAAAGACACAGAAACGGTCCTGGGGCACCCACTGAGGGCATCTGGTGGACAGGTAGAACAGTTTCAAAAGGGGAATCATAAAGACGGACAGACAAGCTAGGGAGATCCAGGAGAGGCTTCTGTGACACGTGGAGGTATTCGGTTATTTGCGTGGGTTATTGCAGCCCATTCTGTCATTCTATAGCCTGGAGACAGGCCCTGGCTTTCAAGAGCGGCATCATCAAACCCTCTGCCAGATGTCTGCAAGGTGTCAGAAGCGAGGAGCGAAAAGGAGACCGGGCCTTTCCTTTCTGACAAAATGATGCAAGTGTTTGTGAAAGGAGAGGGGAGCACAGTTCTGCTGCTGTTGCTCTCTCTCTCTCTCTCTCTCTCTCTCTCTTCTCTCTACATACATACATACATCCACCCACACACACACACACACACACACCCACACACACACACACACACACACACACACAGACACAAACAGACGCATGCTTACAGAAGCCCAAACACAACCACACATATACACACACATATACACACACACACATATACACACACCAACACACATCCAACAACAGTGGCCTAGAATAGTGAAAGCATTATATTGTGCATTGATGAACCCCCTGCACGCACAAACACACAAACACCCACACCCACACACAATTCCTCTACCCCACCCCTTCTTGAGGCACTTTAGACAATGAAGACAACAGTCTGTAAGCAACAACCTTGGCCTGAAAAGACTAGCAGTCCATGTGTGTGTGTGGTTTCATGGTGCGTGTGAAAAGCCTTAAATGTGAGTTTTAAGGCTGACTCAATGAAACAAGGGGAGGAAAAAAATAAATATCCATCAATATTTTCTGTCCTCTGTCATCGTCTCATTTTTTGTATCATTTCAAGTCTTGGTTTTGCGTGATTGTGTGCACCTATTGATTGACAACTGGCTCCAGAGCCACTCAGGCCTCTTAAAATACCAGGCCGAGGCTTCAGGTTTCTGGCCCCGGCCTCGGGCCCCACTATTGTCTGCGTCTGGAAGGCTGGCTCCAATAGAGCCCAGCCCAGTCATTCCCATTCAGACTGCCTGCTTTGTGTACCTCTACCTCAGCTGCTTCTCTGCTACCCACAGGGCCCTGGCTAGGTGGGGCTGACAGGGTGTCAACACTGACAAGAACATGGCAGTTAGGAAGAGAGACAGGTAGACAGCACACAGGCCCAGGCGCCTATCGTGGCAGCTATTCTCGAGAGTCTTTCCTTTCTTATGCTTCTCACTCATCTTTTGTCCACGGTGGTGTTGGCCTTCTGTTCAGCTTGTTACAGCCTCACAACTTCCACAGCCAGGTTGTTTGTAGAGAGCACGATGGCTATCACTCACAGGCAGCAGCTCATGTTACATATATTTGCCACAAGATAAATGGGTATTTGGCAAATGATTCACTAAATTAGATCCACTACAGCTTCTTTCTTTCTTTCTTTCTTTCTTTCTTTCTTTCTTTCTTTCTTTCTTTCTTTCTTTCTTTCTTTCTTTCTTTCTTTCTTTCTTTCTTTCTTTTCTTTTCTTTTCTTTTCTTTGTTTTTTTTTACAATTTGATTTCTGCACAGCTGACAAAAAGGTTTCGAATTGCACCGGTTTTCTTGTGTTTAGTGGTCATGTATCAGTACAATCAGTACACATGTGCTTTTCTTTCACGCAAGCTAAACATGCCATCTCAGCTGTCTGCCCTACCTGACATTTTAATCAGGCTGAGTTGTTGCAGTGCCACATCCTCTTAGCCAACAGTCTCATCCGGAGAAAGCATGTAATGAAATTTGCCCTAAATCATGGACATCAGGCCGGAGGTCCAAAAGGTTAAGAGGAGCACAGGGTCAGGTCCTATATAACGCTCCCTGTGCAGAATTAAAAGGGAAAGGCTTCCTTTGTCCAAACCAACCAGCAGGTCAAGAAGGTCAGGAGGTCAGTGTCAGGAGGAAGGCCCGGCTCCTCCATCTCAACTGCTAAAACCCGCCTTCAAAAAAAAAAAAAGGAGAGGAATATCGAACACACCTCCCCAAAAATTAGTGTTGTTTTTTTATGGCCAGGGTTCAGATGGGGGCACACTGACTAGATTCACCATGCTTTAATCGGGAGAAGAGGAAGTCCATCTCTGCAAATACACACACTTTGGAGGTCAGAGGACAGAACCAGCACCTGTGACATTATCGTCAGTGTCTGTATGTGTTTGTATATTAATGGAGATGACATAGGGACAAGAGGTTTCAAGGAGCAAATTGGATTCATGTCAGACCTTCTGCTTATTGATAAAGATGACAGATGCTCGCATAAGCACGGCGGGCCAGATTCAGACGTTAACACAGTTAACTGCTATTTGCTCACAGTGCTATTATTCTAAATGGCATTATGGTGGGATGTGTGGCTGCGAGACATGATGGTGTGCTGCTGATGGGCTCTGTTTGCATTTGCGTGCATGTTTTAATCTTTGAACTAGGAGCTGCTGGTCTCAGTATTGAATGGGCATACAGGCCAAATGGAAACAGTGGCAGCTGATTGAGACAAATGACATAGAGGCCTGACATTTCAACCGGGAGAGGGAAAGAGCGCAAAAGATGGACACTCTCTGTGTAATGATATCCAGCTGGCTAAGAGCCACATCAGTATTTGTTGCTTCCGTGGACCTACTGAATCATACTTTTTACACAGCTAATACAGCATTTTAGGGGGGGAAAATTGAATTAGTATGAAAATGTTAAATATTAACTCGCAAGTTCACTTATCTCAGGTCAGGATAAACAACAGCATTATCAGTTAAAATTGTTTGCTTCTGGTCTTGTATCTTCGGGGCAGATCAAGAGACGTCTGCTGTGTATACGTGAAGTGACCCTCATTCTTCTCGTAGAATCCCAAGTGCTCTCTCTCTCTCTGTGTCTCAGCCTTTGTCTCGGTCTTTACTTCGCTCTCTCTTATCTCACTCTCTGCGCTTGTTGACCCTACCTGAGTTGGTTAGTCATCCTCTCCAGGCGTCACTAAGGCAATTTCAAGGATTGCCATAAATCAGGCTAGAGGCTCGGCTATCAGTGAGTGACACATCAACATCTATTCAGCATTCTACATCTAACTTTAATGGGGAGCTATAAACATTTATGAGTATACCATTTGTGTGCAACTCTTCGCTCAAGAATCTCCCTAGAACTCTATCAGCGTCTCCTTATCGCGCACACGGTACTGCAGATAGAGTGAACGGAGACAAAATAGAGAGTTTCGTTGAACTGAATTCTTGGACTCGTATCACCTGTTGATAAAGACTGTCCTGTCTTTCCAGTAAGCATTGATTTAGTCTTACCTGGTTGATATGAATTGTCATGGGTCAAAGGTGCTGATAAGAAAACAGAAATGTGTGAAAACACATGATATCTTTGTTACTGAGTAAGAAAGTATAAAGTTGTCAAAGATGCGTGTCAAGAGATCTGTTTTTACAATGCTCCCACTTTGTAAACACTTTAATCAGATAAGGTAACACCATTGTGGCAATTAACCAGAACTGACAAAGGCACTTTTATATTTCAGACTCCAATAAATAAATACAGAAGTAAAGATAGAGTTTATATGCGGTATTAAAGCCGTTAAGAAGTTTCAATGTCAGTTTTCGCACACTAGCGTGTCATTTCCTTTCAAGGGTTAGCTAAATCAGGTCTGGAGTTTGTGAAAACCATTAGGATAAAACAAGTCCGGTAAGACAAGACCTTTGCTGTTTTTACACAACACTGACCAGCCACTGATGCTCACAGAGTACAAACAGCAGTTAATTTATCTTGTTGTCTTTATTGTATTTTATGTTTATAGTGCTATTGTTAGTCTCTGTTGTACAGTCATATATTTCCCTTACACACAGAGGGGTCTACTGTCTCATAGTGCAGTGTACCATATACAGTAGCATAGGTACAGTTACAGTGATTAATGGCAATTTAGCCATAAAGCATATCATAGATCATAATTGAAAACCTTTTTCATGTTTTTTTAAGTGTAAAAGAAGTGCCAGTGCAGCTCTTCTCGGTACGGTGGTGAACTTTCTTCGCTGCTATCGATTAAAAGGTGGTGGAAGTGAAGGGGGTGGGGCAGGTGAGGCCGCATGGGTTTAATTAGAGCGTCAACACCACTGTGCTGCACAGGCCAGCTGATAAGGAGAGTAGACAGATGACAGGAGGTTTGCGAGGCCGGTCGGAGTCAGTCTTATCTTGGGGTGGAGAAAGACTGCAGCTGCCCTGGCTTCCTCACGCAATAGAGGGAGGGGTGGAGGAGGAAGATGTGGGAGAGTGGGAGAGGTTGCGAGCTCCCATTCGAGTACCTGTGAGTCATTGATATCTTCTTGTCGTGCTTTTCGGTGGCATGTGCCAAACTGGTTTAATCAGTTACCGACGAGATCTCAGTGCCACCTTGTGCTCCTATTTGCTGGCTGAGGATTAATTTGAACCCAGTCAGTTGTCAAAAGAAACCTTGAATTTTAGGTAAAAAGGCATTAAGGATGAGCTCCACTACTTTGCAAGGTTATCTGCTGTTGAAGCTGTGCTAAATTGATGATCTGGCTACTCTCTTAACAAAGATTCTACTGAATAAAACTGTATTTACAGTCCTTGTGCTATCCACTCTATGTCATCGTAATTACAGGATGGTTTTCATCCTAATCTCAGAAAGGCGGAAGGGTTAAGTGAAAAGAAAAAGGTGAGACAGATGTTCAATCTGTTTTTTATCTATTCTGGAAGAAGGGAATCGGATGAAGTGTGAGTAAATGGATGGCCATCTATTTCTGTTTGTGTATGCTAACATTTATGGGGATATTAAGTCGGTGAGTGAGATATCCATAAAAGGGGGGGGGGGGTCTATATAGCAACGCTGCTGCGACTAAGCGTGTGTGTGAGTTACTCTGTGTGTGTGTGTGTATGTGTGACGCTCTGGCTCCTTGCTGTCTGCGCCTTGCTCCCCGCCGCTCATTGCACACCACATTATTTTTAACCCACTGCCTCCGAGAGGAAGCAGGAGACGCTTGGGCCTCTGAAGTCCAGCACAATGAGGAGCAAGCTCACACACACACACATGCACACAGTCACCAAGCTGCACACGTGTGCTGAAACACCTAGACACACACACCACGCTTTTAGGCTGTCGTCATCTGTCCACAGATACTGCTTGAGACGGACACGTACCTGCACGCACACTTGCAGGGAGGGAGACATTACCGTGCGTGTTTTCCTTCAACACCAGACATCCATCCTCCACCTTCTCCCAGACAGACAGGACAATACAGTCCCACACAGGGACAGCCTGCCTTACCTTGCACCCCACCCATCTCCACTGTGGCGCTGGTTGTCCCTGGTGACCCAAATCCTGCAGGTCACCGTGGGTCACCGGGCTGTAAATGAACTGATACTAATTACAGTAAACAGCACCACATTAGAGAGTGTGTGTGCGTCTGAATGTGTGTTTGCACATGCATGCAAGTGGCGAAACTGGACAGGCTTAATTCACGGAAAAGGGAGGTCCACACACCAGCCGCAAGCAGCAATCAAGGGCCTTTAATTGTTCGCGTCGATCGTCATGGGTGGGGGGCGGCGCAGAGGTTTTGAAGCCAAGGCCTCTCGTCTATTTTCTCACTTCCTCTTCTAAACATTTAATCACCACTGCAGTGATTTGTGTTTGGATTTCAGCGCTTTAGCCTCAGGTATCAGCACCTTGAATACATGAAACAGATCTTCAGCTGTGTATTCGTTTCTGTGTGTCATCTGTGTGCACTCACCTAAATCTTTTCGATGAAAGCAGTGAGCCACCTGTTGATTTGGCCTGCACTATTTTCAAGTATAGTCTCACAAGACTCCAAGCTGTCTAACTGAGTCTCCTCTATGCAGTTTACCCTATCAAACGCTCCCATGATGCCTCACCGCGAAAGAGACTGGCTGACCGGCTGAGTGGTGCCTTGTAAGTATTTAACTCGTGCAGTACACACACACCGATGTGTACATGCACACATCAACACAGTCACTCAGTCAAGGCAGAAAATCAGATTGACTCAACCTCTAAAGGCAGTGCCACTGAAATCAGATTACAGATGAAGGAACCCACAATTTCCAGAGCACCGCATCCACCACAAATGCTTTGGCCTTGAAAACATACACCTCTTCCTCCCTCTGTTTCTTACCTCTCTGACATACGCACATTAATCCACGTTCGCACACATGCACATTCGCTCGAAGGGAAAAGTGATCAACAGGGAAAGTGATGGCTGGGGGAAAATTGAAGGTAATTAAGTCCAGCCCTCCTTGTCTGAATCAATGAGATGAGGGGTCACAGACCCTTCTCATGTTGCACTCTTGTTATGCCTTTTTTCAGCTGCCTCTCTTTCTGTACCTTTTTATTTCTCTATAGACACTCACATACCTCATATACAGTGGCGTAAGAAGTGTTTGCCCCCTTCCTGATTTCATATATTTTTATGTTTCAGATCATCAAACAAATTTAAATACTAGACAAGGATATCATGAGTAAACACAAAATGCAGTTTCTAAATAAAGATGTTTTTTAATACTAAGGGGGGGGGGGGGGGGGAATCTAAGCATACAAGGCCCTGTGTGAAAAAGATTTCCCCTCCCCTACCCTGTTATAACATAAAATAACTGTAGTATATCAAATCTTTGGAAAGAGTTCACTTTCTGTAGTTACACCAGGCCTGATTACTGTCACACCTGTTCTCGAATTTAAATCAGCTAAATGGAGCAGATCAAAAGATCATCAAAAGCCAGACATCATGCCATGATTCAAGGAAATTCAGGAATAATTAAGAAACGAAGTAATTGATATCTCTCAGTCTGAAAAAGGTTATGAAGCCATTTCTAAAGCTGTGGGATTCCAGTGTACCACAGTGAGAGCCAAATGGCAAAAACACAGAACAGTGGTGAACCTTCCCAGGACTAGCAAAAATGACCCCAAGAGTGCAACAACGACTCGTCCAAGAGGTCACAAAAGACCCCAGAACAACAGTGTCCCAGTCAAAGTCCTGAACTGAATCTGATTGAGATGCTGTGGCATGACCTTAAAAAGGCAGTTCATGCTCAAAAACCCTCCAATGTGACTGAATTACAACAACTGTAACATTGCGTGGGCCAAAATTCCTCTACAGCAGTGTAAAAGACTCATTGCCAGTTACTGCAAATGCTTGATTGCAGGTGTTGCTGCTACGGGTAGCCCAACCAGTTATTAGGTTTAAGGGGCAATCACCTTTTCACACAGGGCCATGGAGGTTTGGATTTTTTCCCCCCTTAATAATAAAAATCTTCAAATAGAATTTTGTATTTGTCTAATATTTTAATTTGTTTGCTGATCTGAAACATTTTAGAGTGATAAACATATAAATAATTAGGAAATCAGGAAGGGCATAAACAATTATACCATAAAAACTATATGTTATTACATTTCTATTTGACTTCTTTATTTTTTTTTACCCAATTTTTTTAAAAGTGAGTTTTATTATTTGTTAACTCTCACTTTATGGGCTTTATTGGAACAGCCTTCACTTCTCTCCATGAGGACTGATGTTGACATCCTGCTTCACAGCCTGTCCAGCCGCCACAGTGTATAGCCAAACGCCCTGAAAGTGTCTGCCACATTGTTCTCCTACTTGAAAGTCAGCAAAGCTTTGTCAGCGTCCTCTCTCCTGTAGTCCTTTATCGTATTCACACGCTGTGCTGTATTTTTAGCCTCACCAAGTTCGTTCACATTGTTCCGGCAATTCTTGAGCAATCTTTCAGACCTCCCCACCTCCTCCATTGTATTTTTAGACAAAGGTGAAAAATGGCAGACCTGACGGGGAATAATGAAGGACCTTCTCCTGAATGAGGGTTGGGTCTGGCTTGAGACCAGACAAACTTTGTAAGGAGACAGTGTTAAGATAAATCCAGTGGAAAAAATGACTTGAATAAAATCCACTGTGGATTATTTTTTATTTTATTATAGAGTAAAGTTTTTGTTTTTTGTTTGTTTTTTTTAAATCTGTATTTGTCAGTTAAAGGATAAAAAAGTGGACTTATTGTCCACTTTTTTATTAAAACACATTTAAAGAACAATATTGTAATTGTTACTGCTATTTGATACAAAACATGAAACAACAGTTTGCTGATTATGTGCTGTAAAATTATGATCTGTGTAACAACATATAATGATAAAATGATATGGAAATATGGCAGTTTTGTTGATAATGTCACTTAAAATGTTACTTAAATCCCCAAATTTATTGTTGCACAAAATAAAACAATTTTGCTAAGTGCTTATTACATAAAAATGAAACTTTGTTGCTAGCTACTGTACTTGTGTGACCATATTTTGAGGCCATTAGTTTGCAAAGTGTTGACAACCTGGCTAATGGTGTGGAAAAAAAACACAGATTAATCCATCCATATATTTTCTTATCCAATTCAGGGTCACGGCAGAGGAAGGCTACACCCTGAATGGGTTGCTAGTTCATCACAGGGCCTATTCAGTGCAGGAAATAAATAGGTTTCTCAGAACCACTTAGGACTATACTCGCCACTTCCAGTAAGCTTATCTCACTAGCTCAAATACCATAAACTTTCTCATCTTCTTCAAGTTTATTTGTACAACGCCTTTTACAGACACATCCAGCCTAAAAGATAACTATAATCTCTGTTTAATAGCAAAAAATGGCACCCAGAAGTATAGCAACTCATAGGTCAAGATGGGATAGGCCGTGGCAGGAACAGGGCTATAACCTGCCCAATTAGAATATGCATGTAATGTTTTAAACCATGGTGACATCTGTGTACATGGTTATGTCTATGCATATGCCTCAGAGTAAGAGATAGCCAGATACATTCCAGGGAGAGCAATTTACTCTGTTTTTTTCTTCTCTTTAGGCCTGGTTCTGTCTAGTTATAAAGAAGGAGGGGTTGGTGGGGTGAGAGTCAAGTCACTACTTCAACAATCCATGTTAAGGCAACCGTGTTTCATTTCCTGGTGCCTGCCTTAGTTACCCTTAAATGGCATTACCCATTGAAGCCAGTTAAATCACCGACAGTATGATTAGAAGGCCACTGAGGACCCAGTGAGTCTGGGCAACAAAGCACGGACTAGTCTTTAATTCAATTTATCTTTATAAACATACACATCTGCCTCTGATTTGCCACAAATTTTCGAGATGTCTTTTACTGCTTTGACAGAAAAGTTTGGGCTCAATTTAGTTTCTAACAAAAAAACACTCTCCCCCTTCCAGATCCACATATATCTGGATATTGATCATTTTTTTTCTCATAATAAGGTCTAAGGTAGTGCTGCATAAAACAGTACATAAACTATAGTCCTAATGGTGCATTAATGACTAGGATCAAAAGACAACTGTATTAACCAGGATGGTATAAATTTCCTGGGTCAGTGTATGGTTAATGAGGATGTATGTTTTCTGTATCAGAGCAGATATAGTAAAATATAATATGATGAATGAGTGCATTTGTGCTCTTTGACAGTTCATAATATTTTCCAGAAAATCATCAAATGGATAGATTTTTACCTTGCTGCAGACAGATGTCATCATACAACTATCCTCTTTACCTCTACCTTGCATAGCAGAATAGAAATAACAATGATCTCCTAAATTAGCAGCTTGAGCATCATCAAACTGTTAATTTGTTACAAAAAACACAGAAAGAAAAGGAACAGAGCAAAGGACATAACATTTTACATTGCTGTGGATTTATGGCTGAGGTAATATTAAGCAAAAAAAGAAACAACGAGCATATAAAATCTCAACCTATGACAGCTGGAATAAGCTCCAGCACCCCCTCGGCCCTTAATTGGATAAGTGGTCAAGAAAATGAATGAAGGAAAGAATGAGTCAGTATGTAAAATTTCACCTATGTACAGTCTGGTTTTGATCCTCCATCGTGACTTCAATGCAGGGGCGTTGTGGAGGTGAAATGAACAGATGGATCCTGGGGAGCCTCAGCTGTGGCCTGTTAGCCAGGTCACCACACCAGCCATTGTCACAAGCAAACTCAAGCCTTGCGTCTACATTCCCAGGTTGTGTTCTGGAAGTGCAGGTCATGCCCCTTCACCTTCACCCCTACCATAAGAAGCCAAACATGATGTAATTAGGGCCATTTGTCTAGGGACTAACTGTATCACTGGTAAATGATCTGCACTCTCATGCGCCCATCTCCCCAGACAAGGCTCAAAAAGGAGTAACTACAGTGCTCTTTGGCAATTGAGTAATCAGTTGGGGCAGACAGTGGAAACAGGCTTTTGTCATACCAACATGGATTTTTTTTTTAATCATACCCTCTACTTTCAAGTGAAATTAATTTATGCGCTCTAAGTGTATTTTTAGTACTTAAAAAAAGGCTTTTGACAGTTTTCTGATGATGACACTGTGTCACGCCATGTATGTATTGGTAAGCCACAGATCATTAGGGTGTTATCTGTGGCTGCATCAATGGATGGGCAGTGGGAAAAGTGTAACAAATCCTTTGTGCTTATAGTATGATAAGCATCATTTATCACTGGAGAGTGCTGCTGGCCCATTAACAACCACGGCTCCATTAGCACTATCTGCGAGGCTTTTATAATGCCTTGTCTGCCCGCATCTTTACGTTCGTAAGAGGAAATCATTAAACATTGTTTGTGTGAGATACATGCAGCTTTTTAGGCTATCTAGCAGCTAGGCTATGCTCTCATGGGCCTTTCTAGCTGAAGATATGGGAAGTGTTTTGACTTCCTTTTTGTAACAGCAGTGAAATATCCTTTGAAATGCTGCTTATTTCTTCTGTCCATGAAAACCACATGGTGTCAGAAGTCATAAAGTTAAGGAGTGCGTCTGCTTGCACCTGTTAGCTTTACGTTGTAAGGGTTAAAAAAGCTATGTTCACTGGTCATACATATACAAAGCCAAAAATAAATGTCTTTTCTCCTTTCTCCTCTCACTCACAACTGGTTGCAGAAGATGGCTGCTTCTCATTGCGCCTCATTCTGCCAAAGGTTTCTTCCTGTAAAAGGGAGTTTTTCTTTCCCACTGTCGCCAAGTGCTCATCAGGAGTCGTGTGATTGTTGGGGTTTTCTCTGTATTACTGTAGAGTCTTTACCTTACAATACAAAGTGCATTGAGGTAAATCTTTTATATACATTTTTATACAAGAAAACGAAATGAATTGGAAATGAATGCCATTGATAAGTAAAAAAAAGTCTCTTCCCAAATATTTGGTTTACAAGGTACACATCAAATATCTCTGAATGTCATCAAGTGTTTATTGTGGGTTTTGTTGTAATGCTGAAATGCAGAATTATTGGTTTGGATGCCCGGTTTAGCTTAGTTTTTGTAACTAACATTATCCGTAACTATTTGTGTTAAAAAGCAACTTAAGAATACATTTGTGTTGTATTTCCTCCAACACTGTAAGAGACTTAACAGTCAAAGGACACATGGACAAAAAGTAACATAAAAATCTTTATAAAAGTAGAAAAATGAAGTTGTTTTAAGAAATGGTGGGCCTGTAAAATAAATCTGTAAAGGAGATCAATGTAACAACATTCACACAAATGCTACTTGTAAAAATGCAACAAGAACAGTCAACAAAGTATACAGTAATGGATAAACTACTATAAAAGTAAAAGAGAAAAATATCGAGTACAACAAACACCTTCAGGACTCTAAGAAAAGGACTCTAAAAACTGGACTCTGAGGTTTATTATCTCTACTTTTTGCAGTGTGCAATAGTTCCCACAGACAGCCTTTACTTGGATGTGCTGTCCATCAGTCCAGCTATAATTTTCAATGACTTTACTTCCACGCAAGAAAACAGAACAATCCATTCGATATTGGACAGTACCTACTCTTATTTTGAAAGTTTCGTCTTTGAATGTTTGGGTTGTCGTGGCAGTCCTCTCACATCGCACTTACTGAAAAAAAGGAGCAGCTTATTATTGCCCCATTATATACTACGTATGTACAGCATTATTTATACATTTATTTTAAAAAGCATGACGGCACTTCCTTTCATGCCCTCAAGGACATGCTTGTGCACATGACTCACTACACGCCATAAATGCAATGAAAGTCCCATTTCCAGTAAGTGTTTTCTTTCTCTCCATTTATGCAGCAAAACTTTATTGAAAGTAGAGGATGATGCATTTAGTCAGCCAGTGCATATCTCAGTGTTGGGAATGACTGGCTCATAAACAGTCAACATTGTTGACATTTGAAGAAAAAAAAGAGTAGTCTGACCCTCAATGCATTGAGCCCAGGTTATCTCCATGTTTCTATACTTAAATGCAGATCTGATCACATCTTCTGAGCAATTCATGCGAAAAACAGACAATTACAAAGGGTTAACCTACTTTTTTCCTTTGCCTCTGTAAGTAGTAAGTGAGAAGTGGAAGTGAAAGATTGGGGAGGGATGGCCTCTCACTCAAACAGAAGATGAAGACGGTTATGTTTGTATGAACAGACACTGGAGTTCATTGTACTCCACACTTCCTGCCCCCCCCCCCAACTCTCCATCCCCCCGCCAAATGAAATGACCCCCTACACAATCTGTGAGGTATCTTCATCCATGACTGTATGCACAGACACACACACACACACACAGCAGGATTTTGAACACACAAATACACATACCCGCACACATCCTCTCCCGCTGATCAGATGACATCATTAACAATCATTACTGGGACACCAGGAAGTGCAGAAACCTCCGGCTCAGAGTCTGGCTGCATGGGATCAGGTTAGCCAGCCTGAGATGAAAGATTTGAAAAGGAAAGCACCCACCAAAGCTATTTTACTTCTGGATTTCATCAGTGCCTCAGTGGTAACAGAAGGTACAAAGTATAGATGGTAAAGTTCAAGACAGAATCTAACCCACCGCCACATTTTGTGTACTTTATATTCATGGATTTCCTTAAAAAAAGTACTCCTGAAAGCATGGTTCATCCTTGTTTTCTGTGTGAAAATCAAAGCCATGCTTCAAGCTGTTTGTTTCTTATGTTTTGAAAATGCATAAGAAGCAACCAGATGGTGGCTTCATCAAATATTAAAGCATGTTTACATTGTTATAAAAGCACAGAGTTTATGTATATTCATATTTGAGGTTTTTCTGATGTTGAATGTTTCATTGGAGTTGGACGATCGCTGTTTTCTTATCCTGTCAATTTAAAATGCATACAGGGCTTTGCGGTTTCCGTGGAAGGGTTAGCGATTGGAGTTGAGTCGGTGTGTGTGTGGTGTGTGCTGGAGCCATAGTTCCTCGGTAACACGCCTTCCCTTAGGTCCCAGAGAAAGCTGACACACCAGCCCTGGGTTAGTCGGTGACAAGCCCCTGGCAAGAAGCTTCTCTGAGTCCACAGGCATCTCAGTAGCTGTTCTTGTATGACACTAACCACAGCTACCGCAAGACAAGCAATACTGCTGTTGCTGTCAGATGCTGTGGTATGAGGCACGCAGGCCTTTTTGTGAGGAAAGCAGCAAGTGTACATATGAATTCCCTTGATGTCGGGGGCTCGGTACATGCATTCGGCTCCGCAAAGAAATGTACACGCATGTCTCTATGATTGATTCTTTGCTCTTCAGTTCATCTGTGTCTGTGTGTGCTAGGCCTCAGATCTGAAAGCGCCACTAGGCAGGAGAGAAGAGTGACCCCTACTGTTACAGAAACTACACACCACCTCTGTGGAGGTGCAGTAACACCGTACATAGATAATGACTCAGTATAGGGATAATTCTGTGAATAAAAGGTGATCGTGTTTACGGCTTGTCACCTAACACATATAAAATGTGATGTCACCGTGTCCACAAGCTGAATGATCGCCCAGTATTTAACAAAGAACACTGTATTTTGCATGTGGGTTCCTCCCAATAACCTTCACTACAGACAATGATCATCAGTACACATCACAGCCAGAAAAGTACATTTATATGCTCCATCACCATCCACTTGAGCTTTCTGCTTTTTTTATGAATAGGGGCTATGATTGGAGCAGGGAGTGCTGGAAATCCTTTGAAAAGGGAAAACAAAAGGTCTCCTCTGTTGTGATGAAGCATACCTCTCAAGAGACCGGCCTGGGCCTGACTCAACCTTTCACACAATCAAGAGCCAACAATACGGCAAACCCTGCCCTTGCAGACCTACTATTGTACTGGAGCGCGCTACAGCTGTGGAGAATCACATTTAGGTGTCAGAGGCAACAAATGTTTCTTTAATTGGAATAGTGGTATTAGCTCATGTTTCCTCCCCATGCTTTATGAATCCCCTGTGCCTATTGTTTGGAAGTTTGCGTTGACGTCGCCTTGGCGGCCCCAGCTAATTGAGAGAGTGTGTGTTTGGACCAGGTTCAAGAGGAATAAGCGTCTCTTGGCTTGTGTGTGTGTGTGTGAGAGAGAGAGAGAGAGAGAGAGAGAGAGAGAGAGAGGAAGAGAGCAGGAGAGAGACTGAAAAGAGAGAGAGAGAGAGAGAGAGAGAGAAAGTCTTAGTGCTATATGTGTCGTTCTCTTATGCATTATATTTAATGCTAAGCGAGCCTGCACACACTGGGGCTCCCAACCCCCCACCTTTCAGCACTGTCACCTAATCTGGAGTTCAGGCAGATTAAATAGATACAAAGAGTAATGATTCGATTTGATCTGATTTATAAGCAATAAATGGATTGCCTGTTTGTTGGTAATAATAACAATATTTGACTCTATTTAAACATAAACAACTGAGTTACGCAAAATATGTTGTTTTCAGATCACTGTTTGGCAGATTGTAATCGGGTTTTGATTGTGCCGAGGAAAACTGCCAGGAAAAGAAAATTCCCAAAGCTGCGTCTAGTTTGTACTTTTCTGTCACCTTTGACCTGATGTTTTTGTTTTTTTACTTTAGTTTACGTCAAGAATGTGTCCCTATTGGCCTGATAACTACCTGAATTTTTTTGCTCTCCTCTTATTTTTCCTAATCTTAGCGATGAGATTACTGGTAATCTAGAGCATCAAAGACACACAATCCCTTTCATAATGTGGGATCTTAACACTGGATCAAGACAACTTGCCACAATCCAGGTCATGAGCTTGGATAAGAAAGCTTAAGACAAAAGGGAATTCTTGATTTTTTGACTTTCACTAAATCATTAACTGTGTTAAATAAAGCTTTTAACCCACAGAGTAAATAATATAGTGTGGATGAAATAAGTGCTTTTATTCGCTCACTCCCACAGGTAATTATTTTATATGAAGGCGAAATATTCAGGATATCCTGATCCAGGATATTTTTCCAATATCTCACATCTATTAAAGTCTGCACTATTACGCAATGCCATGAAACACATGATGTAATTTCTATACTGTAGACAGCGACCCTCTAACAACATCTGCCAGAGTGCCTTACATGAGCATAAACATTGTAAAGTACAAGGTGTGTAAGTAACATTGATCAGCGGTAACAGGAATTATACTTAATAATCCACAGTAACAGCGTGATATGGCTCATCATATTTAAATATTTAAATACCACAAATCACACGAGACAAATATTTTTTACAAACTGGATGATTACAGAGGAAAATTCTGATCTTATGTTTAAATGATAAAGAAGTAAAACTGATAGAAAATTGACAAAAGAATGTGCAGTGTGTTTTCTTTCATCTTGAGATGGAACAGGTGCTGCGGGTCTCCGAGATCAGTGTCAACTGAGGATTATAGCATGTGTTGCTGAGGGATTGCGAACGCAACTTAAGATTTACTGTCATTGGAACTGAGATTACGAATATGGATTAGGAGCGGAAGACGGAGATAGTGCTAAATTCGCAGGATAATCTGTCAGCGTCCCTCAAAAAAAAATACTTAGATGAAAACAGAGTTGACATGGGTTTGTCGTGTGCATGTGCATTTGGATGTATTTGGAATATGCATATGTGTCACTGTGAATATTTTAGCTTTAATAGCAGGAAATGAACTAAATAATTCAAAGTCTCCTTCTAGAAAATATAAATAACAATCTTACATGAGTATATTACACACATTTCTTTTTCTTTCTTTCTTTTTTGGCTTGTGATCGGATATCTGAGGTTTGCTTGCCAAAACTAATGTGATCAGGGCATAGTGAGTGTGGTGGTCCGAATGCGTGCGCATGTAAGGGCTTGGCTCAGAAGTGAGTGGTTTGGAGGGAATTCATTAGTGTGTAGACAGGTGGCTAGTGTTACACTCCACTAGTGAAAGTCAGCAGCCCGAGCTGTCCTGTACACCACTCTCTCACTTTCTCTAACCCTATGGCTCCCCTCTCGCTCTCTGCAAGCAGTAAAGCTACACCAGCCAGGATGACATTTCCAAAGACAGCAGGCCACTGATTAGAAAATGGTCTACACTGAAACAACAGCCTCCGATCTTTATCAAAGTTTAACATCCCTTCCTCTCTCTCTCCCTCTCTCTCTCCCTGTTCCTCTCCAACCTTGCTATCTATCTGTCTCGAAGGCCTGTCTCTCTTGGGAGCCAACTATAAGTACTCCATCAGGCAAACCGCATTAGTGTAATTTCGTCCCAGGAAATTAGCAGAGCAGAGCGGCGCCAATTAGAAGTCAATAGCTGGCTTTATTAATCGAGCTAGCCATTGCACTTGATTAGATTAGGCTGAGCCTGAGCTCTGTTTGTGTGTGTGTGTGTGTGTGTGTGTGTGTGTGTGTGTGCACACGTGCATACAAATGTCTTTATGCCCTTATTTGTCTGTGTTTATGTGCATCCTTGGCTGCATGAGTGTGTGCTTGTGCGTGTGGCCTCACGCAGAGAGCGGCAGGTGCTGCTGACTTGCTGATCCTGTCTCATTGTGACTGTCTGCGGCTCTGTTAGAGCCCGGTAATATGTTGATATTGACCCTCCTCAACTGCAGCCTCTTATAAGACACACTGCAGAGCTCCAGGCATCAGTTTATACAGAGACAAGGCAGCCAATTGGATAAATTAAACTGCCATTATTACATTAAGTATTGTAATCATATAGCTATAATTAGTGGCTACATCAGGAGCATAACATCAAACCATAACAAACAGATGATAATGTCAGGAATCAAACAGTCTCACCATGTGAACCCATTCTACTTTTGTGTCTTTGGTGTTTATGATTACATTTTTTGGATTATGTGGAAAGCTGTTTTCAGTCACACAGATTAACATAGATCTGGGGATTTGACATCTTAGGTGGCATTATTCACCAAAACTCCAGCACAAACAGAAAAAATCTTAAAAATATGGATACATCCTTGGGTATAACCCCTCAGAAGATCTTCTACATGTGGATTAAAGTGTGAATTTCCTGTGTCACTGCTGCCGCTGCCCATATTTGTAATCTCAAAATCTAAGCCCTCGCTGACAATCTCTCACAAACTTGTCCTAATCCGTCCACTGTATCTTCTGGCTAGCACCTGTTCTTGAAGGACCTAAACATGCTGGAGAGAAAGGAGGCTTGGGAAATAGTGCATACTGAAAATAGTAATGAAAAATTATCACTATGTGTGTTATTTCTGCCAGCCTGCGGATAGGTCAGGTTGTACTCTGCCTGTATCTATCATTCTTTGCAAAAATAAACCTTTGTAATCCACTACCACCAGGAAAATAGAAAAAAAAACACATGAAAAGAGCCTAGCTTTAACCAAACAAACTTGAAACTAGTGCTGGAATAGCTTGTATACAATGAAAGTGAAATACAAGGAAAATATACAAAGAAAAAATATACTAAGAAAGAACCATAAGCCTGGAGTTTTTTCTACAAAGTGGTGCAAGATCTAATCACAGTTCAGCGCTGCCACCGAACAGGAGGCTTGAGGTGTTGAATTTCCAGCTGAAAACACGAGGAAATCCAAGGCCCCTGTGTGACTTTAAAGCATGGCATTATAGAACCACAAAATGATCAACACTACCAAACCACAGAAACCCCACTCTCTCCATGCATACGTACACACACACACACACCAGCACTGGCACCGATCTCACCATGACCAACAGCGGCAGCCCTTAAGCCAATCTGTAGATCCAGGCGCCACGAAATTTCAAACACAGCTGCCCCACTTGGATTAGAATTCGTTGCGATCTCTGTTGAAAGAAGACAAAATTGGTATTTTTACACCAAATGCAGCTCATCATTCCATCCAGCTATAGACATCCTTTCATAGCCGAGGCCCCAAAACAAAATCGGGCTTCACTGGCCCAGAAAGGACAGCTCCCCCTGGGCCATGTCTGAGAGGCTGGTGGCTAAGTTGCTTTGACAGCTACATGCTTTAACAGATGCAGTTCCCATCCAGCGAGGCAATCTCTTTGGGAGCAGATAAGCTATGGAGAGTTGGTGTGGCTACAGTTACACGGGTTAGGGGGAAGCAAAAGGTGACTATGGTTAGCTTGTTGCTAGCCTTACTGCTGGACAGAGCATGTCTACTGTCATTGAGTTCATTATAATTACGACTGTGACCTCATGAGCAATATAGAATCAGCAGAGGGGAATGCTGCAAACGGGATATTAGTCAGTATAAATGGCACATTGATCTATGGACAACACATTCCAGGAGCTATAAACATTGCTGCAACAGCAATCAGTTGTGCATCATGCCAAAGTACTTTGCAAAGTGTGGCAGTCTTACACCCCACCTACAGATTGGTTTACAAGCCACTTCAATCCCAAATCTAATCACAGAAGCAACAATAGCTGCAAAGGGAAACTAAGCAAGAGGCATTTCATATTCATCTCCCTTGTGTCAGGTGGACTAAGTGCCAGCAGTACTCAAAGGGCCAGCGAGGAAGCAGGTAATGCTGCTGAATGCGAAACAGGCTTAGGTTACAGAGTAAAACTGAAATCATCGATCAGCCCTGCCACGCGGGGATCGTAACTGTGCTGTCTGAGATATAAAGTATAAATCTTTCTGACAAGAGGAAGTGAAAGAATTAGGAAGGGTTTTTCGTAGTGAACCTATCACACTGAAGACACATCACCTGAATGTAAGTCCGAAGAAAGACAGTTTCGTTCACAAAACCTTAATCGCAGTCCTTAAAAGCCGCTTATAGAACAAATTGTGACACAGAATAAAGCTTAACTCATATGACATATGAATTCCCACAGTAAATAAAAAATGTTCTTATTTGCTTTTATTTCTTTTTTAATCCCCAGCACACATTCAAGTTCAATAAATACTCAATTATGGCATAACATTTAAGCTTAAGCCCTCTATGAAAAATTCCCCCAAGTCTGACAAATAGCCTGTTCCTTTCCCAGCCCCAACAAACAGCAGCATTCACACTGGCTAAATCATGTGAAGCATTGCAGAGACATGACCAGTTCCTAACCTCATCTGTGTGGACTCCACTGTGCCTTAGGAAAAGAAATGTGAGTAAACAGAGCAAATCAGAACGCAGACCTTTTTAACATGACACTTACAGAGTCGTTGATAGCCCCAAATCCTCCCTTTCATAAATGAATGGCAGGATTTCACTCTTTGTGGGTGTGGGAGCATTCACACACCCTCAAAGAGAAAAAATTCTGGCAAAGCAAAATATATCTGTCTGTATTGCTGATTGTAAAACATACAAACTAAATGAGAAAAGTCAAATGCTACTCTATGCGAAACGAAGGCTAGAGGGAACAGGAGTTTCTGAGGCACTTTCGCCAGCGCCTTCTTCATCAATTTTTCATCTGGTGTCACCAAAAACTTGGAATTATTTGAAAGCCTTCAGGCACCACGCTCATGAGAGTGCCTGTATGCATGTTTCTGGGAGAGAAAACACCAATTATTAGGCGTTGCGTCACAATAGAAGCTGTGGCCTGTCAGGGCATGTCTTGCTACTTATCTGTCACCGCTAGTCTGTTCAGCGTCTGCAGGTGGCTTGGAATGGTGTCTCTCAATACACATATTTGCTGTTCAAGCATGGCTTGAACAACAGAGAGGTCAGCCATCAAGATGACCCTGATTGTCAACCTCAAAAAAGATGCTTTAGAGGCTTTTTACCCCAGAGCCAGACGGCCAGAAACTCGTTCTTAGCAATTATCATGTAGTCGAAGAGCAACAGACAGTGATTTAGCACAAAATCTTTAAAAACACAACTAGTGTTAGTCATAATAATGCCTAATTGTGATAATTTCATGAAAGCCAATTTTACCATTTTGAAAAAAAAATGGTCTAAAATTGAAAGAAAAGTCAAGCACTGACGCATTTCTGCAGCTATTTGCTGTTTTCCAAGCTATAAATCATGTTTGTGATAGAGCATTGAGAAACTGGAATGTGAGAGCCTGACAGTGATGGAAGTGAGCTGTCAGACAGGGCGTCGGGCAGCTGCCACACAGGGTTGATCAGCCCTATGACACACTGAGAGGCCCAGCCTGTGACATGCCGTGTGGTCCAACAGGTTATGAAAGCAGGCAGGATGGTGTTGGGGAGACAAGAACCAGGGGCTGTCGGGAAGAGAAGCAAAGACACGATGTCATGTTCGCCATGTCGACGAGGTACCACCATCTTTGATTTTGCTGCAGTGAGACAGCTGTGAACAGGGTCTCTGTGTAGCAGTGTTAGGTGTGTAAGTAACGCATTTCAAAAGCTGAGGAGTCTGTATGCGTCTCTATACAACTGTTTTGTGTGCTTTATCAGAAAGCAGCTGATCTCACCATTTCTAACATATAACACACATTCAAATAAACTATGGAGTTTGAATTTTTTTTGCAAGGCAGCAATTTGTTGTACATACTACAGAGTTCAGTTTATTCTGTTATCTGTTACGTTATCTGTCCTTACAAGGTAGATTTGATGACCAACTTCTGAAAGGCCTTTAACAGATCTTTAGTCAGATTATTTGGGCAATAAAACAACAATTGTGCAAGAAGAGAAATTTATCAGAGTTGCTCAGTGGGGTTCTTGATAATGATTCTCATGATGCTGAGAAACTGAAAAACGTCTTTGTTTTGTGGGTTTCTGTTCAAAGGCAGTATTCACAGAGCTTGTTTTCCAGCATCTGTGGGGCTTGCCAATAGCTTTTTCATGGCACAACTGATTTTATGTAAGAATGGCAGGGGGAAGCAAATTGATGTCTCTATCGCGCTCTGTTATTTTGTGACCAGGCTAAGTCTGGTTGCATTTAGAAAGTACTCTGAGTGACAGCCGAGTCATAAATTGGAACACTATTGTGTTTTTGTAAGTATATTTAGAGAATTTCCTATACTCATAAATATGGAAGACAAGCTATGACAGTTTTAGTCAAACTTTTACCTGTAGGTGTACAAAAAAAGAGAAAAAAGTACTTAAAGTCTGTCTCCACATCAAACAAATCAGATAAAGACGGGGAGGAAAACTATTATTTCAAATACAAAATCGAGTTTCTGTTTTGTTTAATGGACGTCTGCCCTGTCAACTTTGTTTCCTAGACAATGATGAACTTGATATGTTGACTTTTTTGTCTTTTTATATTCATATTATCTCTCAGAATGATAGGATTATGAATGTATTAGGTCACTGTGTTACTTTTTCATGCTGTTAAAATAAAATTTATTATTTAAATGATAAATGCTGCTGTGGCGAGATAATCAGCAATCAATTAGATGATGGTAACAAATAACAGAAAATCATTGATCTATAAAACTGCCACATCAGGAGCCATGTACAAGGCATAAAAAGCACTCATTTTTAAAAGCAAGAACATAAATAAATTTAATACAATGTTTTAATTCTTTGAATTAATCTATTTTACTTTATTTCAGTTTGCTTTTTGTTTAAGTAACGTTGGTATATTTTAGGGTTTCTCTTCATTTGAAAATACTAACTAATCCATGAAACTGACATTCTTATTTAAGCCATTATTATTAATTATTTATTGTGAGTTGTGTGCAAATTGAAACTATATACATATCTATATTAACTTTAATACTAATATCCACCCATCTATCCATTTTCAAAAGCCCAGACCTCCCTCTCCCTGGCCACCTTCTCCAGCCTTTCCAGGGCAACACCAAGGCGTTCCCATGCCAGCCAAGAGATATAATCTCTCCAGCGTGTTCTGGGTCTGCCCCGGGGCCTCCTCATAGTGGGACATGCCCACAACACCTCACACAAGAGACGCCCAGGAAGCATCCTTGTCAGATGCCTGAACCACCTCAACTGGCTCCTTTTGATGTGGAGGAGCAGCAGCTCTACTGTGAGCCCCTCCCAAATGGCCAAACTCATCACCCTATATCTAAGAGAGGGGCGCTTAAAAGTAATAATAAATAAAAATAATAAAGATAGCATGCCACATAGGGTTTTATGGTTATATGTGCATTAACATACAATATAAACTACTTATACAGGTTTATTTATTTATTTCCATTCTTGTACAACCTCAAACTCTAAAAGAGTGTAACGGTTTTCCCAGTCTGTTTTCATCTCCACTGTACCGTATTATAATGCTATTGATTCACGAGCCCAGAGAAGATTGACACATACATTTACAAGTTGTTATGTTAGGTGCGAATTAACTAACCCAGACCTCCAAGAGGACACCATAATGCAACACTTGGTGAAAAACAAGTGGTGTTATCAGGACCATCTGTTGGACATTTTCCAGACACAGCAGAACTAAAGTCATCAATTTTTCCAAATGATCACAGCACCTTAGGGCTATGTTTAAGGCGCCTCGTGAACTTTGCGATGAGGGCATCCTCTCCCCCACACATATTCTTGTGATACCATTATGCACATACTGGCAAAGATCTCATACAGTTCATCTTGAGTAGATAAGTACTGTACAGTGAAGTCATGCACAAACAAACAATGCTTGCTAAGATTTGGGGACAAACACAGTCAACACTCAGACACAGACAAATCCTGGCTGTTCCTTTCATGCCCTGCGTGACTGTTTACCTAAAATCCATCCCTTGTTAAATCACAGCCTGCTGCTGACTGAAAAGTTTAATGATACCTGCAGGCTCTTATGAATTAGTATCTGCTATTAGAAGTCATTCATTTCTCCGCTCTCACTCTTTCCTCATCCTGCCTTGGAAGGGTAAGGGTTGAAGTCGCGGTCAGGACCCCTAAATGAGGTTGCCGTTCCTGTCTTTCCACCAATCACAAGACTGGCTTTTGAGAATTGTTAGAGTAAAGTCAGATGCTGTACAGCAGAAGCATGATTATATACTGTGCCAACAGTGCAACACACACATACACACACTGTGCTCCAGATATTTTCTAATATTTAAGTACCAAAGCATCCTGTCATGTGCATCTAGATATCAGATTTCGCATGAATCTAGTCACTGACAGCTCATTGTATCCAAACCCATAAGGCAAGTTCATCCCTAAAGCTTCCTAAATGATTTCATTGATTAGCAGAATATTCATGCTGGCAGGAATTAGTTTAACAAAAGTCCCATTTTGAGACAGTCTGATGGAGTTCTTTAATATCATTTCAACCTATGAGGGTTATATGAGAACTGATCTTCACAGCAAATTTGCCATATTTGAACTGACGTCTTCATGTCAAACAACCTGAAGAATAGAATGAGGGACGAATGTGTGTGTTTGTGTGTGTGTGTGTGTGTGTGTGTGTGTGTGTGTGTGCGTCGTGTGTGTGTGTCGTGTGTGTTGTGTGTGTGTGTGTGTTGTTGGGGTGTGGCAGCTGTGGGGGGGCGCATGTAGACTGAATGCTTGTGGCAGAGTGCCTCATGCAGTAACAGACAGGAGATCAATATTTACAGACACTCCCCATCTTTAGACAGCATTCATGTTAGAACGAACAAACAATCCTTACTGCAAAGGTAATGCCCAGCCCACACATTATACTACATGTTCGCACAGACAAAAGTACACTCTCTTTCTGTCCTCCCTTTCCAACCGTACAGAGACACTATGCCCTGAGACAAAAGCACAGGTAAAGGTTGACAAAGGGTGTCTATGGGTTCTTTGGAGTCACACACCCACTAGCCGTTGTCTACATTCACCCTGCAATTATCCCCTCACAGACCTAATTCTGGCAGTTAAGTGGCTGGCTAAAAGCATGTGTACACAAACAGGGCCAGAGAGCAAGGCTGTGAAGGGGCTTTATCTGTCAGCTCCATCACACACCTGATAGATGGCCATCGCCATGCCTGACAGGAAGCTATTCAATCTGACCTCACAGGTGACTTGAACTACAAGCGTAATGCATGCTTGCATACGCACACAGTCACACAGATACACACGCAAAACAAACAAGTGAAATACAGGTTAAGATAACCTGCCAATTACGGATCATAACAAATGGCCAAAGGCAATTTTTGCACATTACAATTTGTCAGTCAGTAGCAGCAGACAGATTTGTGAGTGTCAGCAGTTAATACAAATGCGAGTGTTTGTTTCTGTACTCACTTTAGCCAACTTCATTAAAATCCAAATTAATTTAGTCACTGTCTGTAGTGGAAAGGCATACTTGGATAAAGCACACACAGGATGGAAAGAAGGGACTGGACCACACTGCTGAAATCACAGCCTTTAAGTGTGCAAACAGTCTAACTAATGTTGAAATGTTCGTCTGTTTGCACAGTTAAAGGCTGTGAATTAATCAATTGGGTCTCGGTCCATTCTGTACTTTCTAAAAGTGCTGCCCTTCAGCTGAGAAGCACCTGATGCAGCCACATGTAGCTGGAAGATGGAAAAGCCTAATATTATTAGAAAATGAACACAGATCATAAAAAACAGCGAATCTACAAAAAAACTGAGAAGCATACACAAGCTGGCAGAATGGCTCCACCACGTCCAGCCTCAAATTTGTCATGTTACCCTGGCTAAAGTGAGCAAAACTAGCTCTAATGGGATGGATGAGGGATGTAACTTAAGCCAGTGTGAATGGACTCATTGTTGCTTTGGCTTAATTAGGCGTGACAACCGAGGCGTGAACAGATTCCCATCATTAGGCCCCCTAAAAAGCCCATTAGAATCAATGGTCCACGCTTCGGTCAGACTTTCTGTCTACCAGCCAGCCGGCCTCCTGCCCCTTTTGCAGAACACTGGATAAAGTTACAGCCACCCAGCCACGGCTAACTCAAACAAGGCAACTCTATAGCTGCGGCCCTAACACCCCAGATAATGCAATTGACGCCATGTTCAAGGGAAAAGGGGAGGATGATGAGAGAGGTGGAGACATGTGGTTATGGCTAAAGTGTGCAAGAAAATGTGTGTACAGGAAAGTGCATGATTAAGAGAGTGAGTGTCCAAAAAATAAGGCAGTCTGCACGACACAGAACTGTACCAGACAACTGGCAGCCAGTGTGGCTGATAAACTGCAGGGATTAGCAGGCACTTCTGGAGCCCAAGTGGCCCTATCAATACAGGACCAGGGCCATTGATCTGTTGTCTGGCCGGGTGCTGGGGCTAATTCCTGGACCTTGGCTATGAGTGCTCCTCACTAGGGAAGTGGGAGGAGGGCGGAGGTGGGAGAAAGTCTGGCTTTCTACTAGTGGCGCCATCCACAGACCCGACTGGATTTGAAGGCTCAGTGCTTACTATGTACCAACTCAATAGCCCCATTGCCACAGTGTGACTGATGTAGGCTCATTATTCTCAGTCTATGATATTAATTGTAACATTCATATTGTAAAAATAAGTTAATTTTCATTTCAGATATATTTTATGTAGACAAACTAACCCTGGTGTGCAACAAAACCACAGAAAAACTGAAACTCAAATGAAATTTAATTGGCAAGTTTTAGAATGTCAATAAAGTATGAGTACTATTTGTCATGTGATGGTGATACTCTGTGATGTGCAATTCATTCAAAGAAGTTATATCAAATTAGAATATCAGAAAATCACGCTCAGAATAAATCATTGATTTATTAACATACTCAGAAAAAAAAGATGAATTATTTGGTAAAAGTTAAATTTCCTTCAGTTTCCTGAGTGTTGTGTAGAAAGAGAATTATGATCAAATAAACTTAAATGACCATATTACATCAGCCATAATATCACTTAAATGCACAAAAGTACTATTATCACGATATTAGAGGTTTCTGTAAGTAAATGACTCTTCCCACCTTTTCTTGAGCAGCTGGCGGAGCAGCCTTTACCTACACCTTTAAGTAGATCCTGTCCTTCAAAGGTATGGTGTAAGTGAGAAGCATGGGGTGTTTTTCGAGGTGCGACTGAAGAAAGGAAGAAAAAGAAAGAGTGGAAATGGAAGTTAAGGATGGACAAAAAATAAGCAGCTGTTTCTTTCCTCATCATGTGTGGCATATACGTTACTTTCTCTTTACTGCATACTATTGTTTTCACCACTAAAAGCACACAGACAAATCTGACCAACCATGACTTGCAGCAATAAAATGTGGTAAAGCCAATTAGTGCAACATAGATGTAGACAACATAGAAAAATATTAACAGTAAAACAAACAGAGTTGAGTGAAGCATGACTTTATTACTGTGGAAAAAGAGAAAGGGGGAAGAATGAATAATAGACTGAGTTTAATCCTGCTACCTCATTTGGTACTGCTGAAGCCAGAAGATAAGCACCCACTGCTTAATATTTAATGGCTGAAACTAAGTGACTACCTGCCTGTCTGTTTGACTGACAATTTTATTCTGCTGCTGACATTGATGGCATAATTGTACAGCTACCTGAGATAGTGAAGCACACACGTGGCACATCATATATTCATATACGGCGCATATGCACGCACAAAAGTTATTTCATCATTTATTATACATGTATTATTATTTTATTAAGTTATTGTATTAAATTTACGTTGTGTTCGCCATTCAGAATCTAACAAATAAGACGAGCAAGCTTTGTGAGGCTTTACTCACCCATGGTGAGGGTAAAAAATACCAACATGTTCACAACGCGCTGCTAAAAAAATAGGTTCAGTGCAAGTCCTGGTTATCCTCCAAGTGTTGTGAAATTGGTGTAAGCACAATAATCTAATGATACTAGACTTTAGTGGCAACGTATTAGTCGGGACTGTTCACTACATAAAAATGACCAAATGAAACAGTGGAAATGAAATTTAAAGTTGTTTTTTTTTGTTTTATCAATTTGTTCTTTGAAGCAATTTTCTACATTTTACTCACCCACTGGCTCCCAAGATTAATGACCTGGTCTTCAAGACAGGAGCGGCATCAGTGTTAGGTGGGAATATGACCTGACATGTTGGCCATAAATTCTCCGTTAGATGACGATCTTCAGAAATGGATGACTGTACTTCTTGTCAATAGATCTATTCATTACCAGGGTGCAATAAATGTTACTCAGCCTCTCATGAGTGGAGAATGAGGAAAAAACTTTGTCTCACAAAGTTCACAGGCGTTATCCTTTGGATACCATTATTGTATATCATTATATCAGTTTTGGCATGCTTAGCTGTTATACCAATAGATCAATTAATTTTACATAAGCGGATGGCTCAGCTTTTACTCTTCTAGAGCCAGCTGACTAGTGGACAGTGCTATCTAAGCTGTTTCCATCTACCCACAGTTTCTACTTATATGCAAGCTGCTTTGCAACCCCCTCATTCCCAACTGCTTCTTTTCTTTTTTTTTTCTGGCTCATTCACTGTCATTATTTTTGCCATTGGTGCCTCCTCTGCAAAGGAAAATATTACTAAAATATTTACAAATTAGCTCTGTGAATTTATAAGACGAAAGCTGAATGTATAATTGCCAAGGTTTAGCCCAAACGTGGCACGGGCCCCTTCAAAATTAAAGTACACAATTAGGTCCATAATTTGTTGGACAAAGACAGTTTTTGTAGTTCTGCTTCTGTACACTAGAACAGTTAATATGTTATTAATGTTCAGGCTTTAAGGTTACATTCAAGAGGTTTTACAAAATGTTGCATTAGCTGTTTAGGAATTTCACTTCCCATTATCATTCTTGTACAAGTTCATTTGGATTTCATCTGTCTATTTATTTTTATTTTTCATTTTTTCAGAACTCTTTCAATTGTTTTCTGGCAAAGTCTAATCTAGCCTTCCTGTTTTTGAGTATAACCAGTGGTTTGTACCTTGCAGAAAATCCTTTGCATTTACATTCATGGAGGCTTTTTTTGGATTGTAGACCCTGACAATTATACCTACATCTATTCAAGATTGCTCTTTATTTAATTAGATGTTGTGATGTGTGATGTTGTGTTTCTAAATGTTGGAAATAATTCTGTTGTTGTGCGTTGTAGCTGTGTTTTGTGGTCTTTCAGACCTATTTGGTGTTGCTGAGCTGGTAGGTGGATTCCTTATTTTTAATTTATTTTATTTTAATAGATTGTTGATTTGGCATACATCTGAAATTCAGATACCGCATGACATGAAATAAGAAGGGAACACACCACACCCGATTATGAAACTGCTGGTTAGTCAATTTTGAACCTCTGAAAATAAAAGTCTTTCTTTTAAAATGGCTGTCATTCCTGAACAGCTGATGCAGTACGTTTTTAAAACCCCTTTAACTGAAGTCGGAACTTCAATCACATCTTTTTGGCCTAAAGTCCAGTGTGATGGTGTACAGAAGCAAAACTACAAAAACTGCGTCTTTGCCCAGTTATGGACGTAACAGCAAGAATGTTCTGCACAGCATACAACAAGTAAACTGCTTTATGTGAGGCGTCATGTATTTATGGATGTCACTCTTGATATTAACATGTCCTAACTGATATTTGAGGTAAACAACCACAAATCTCTCTATTGCAGACTAAATTGGTTGGATATGAAAACAGGTGGGGCTTTTAACACCTAAACTTTACAGCTGAATGCCGTTATATGGATAGTATATGGTAAGAAGAAAAGTATGTGTTCTCCTCTTATTTCAACCCCCATTCCACCTTGTCACCACTTTCCCTCTTTCCCCCCCTCACTGCCCTTACTGGGTCATCTCCATCTCTCCATCGAGTCTCATCTTTCAGTAGAACCATCTCCCTAAAATCAACTCAAAATAACTTTTCACCTCCAAATTCTTTCCAGAGATATCCGCTACCTCTCGGCGCCCTTTTGAGAGAAACCCCATTCATATTTGATTCACGTCTGAGCAGAAATGGCAGTAATGTCTCCTATAATCGTGACGAGTGTAATCAGGCGGGCTTTTGATGGGCTAATGCTTGGACTCGCATACCACTAGTGTGTCAAGAGTGATATTTTATTTGGCAGTTGTGTCACATTTTTTCTAAAAAGCTTTTCTTTGATTTCCAGACAAAAAGCTCATAAGGTTCACTTGACATTTAGATCCATTTTTCCTTTGTTTTGGCCTTTTTCTGTCATAGCAGGGGGAAAGAGTTGGTCTCTGAAAACAGATTTCTTTATTCCCGCAATGTATTGCTTTTTATTTTTTATCTTGGGTTGAGAATTGTTGTGTTATATTTAATGTGACTGAAGGAGTATGAAGGTATACGTATTACAGAATCCTTGTTGGGGCTATATTTAATTTTGAGGTTTTTATATCAATTTGTTCTTTAAGGTACTTGTTTCCTCTGCCAGTCTGTATCACAATTAAAAAATAATGGGAAAACGCTTTAACCCACCCATATACAGCCTTAGATGCTCATGAGTGCAGTAGAGAATTGCAGTGATGGAGAAAATATCTCTGATGGATGGGGTTGTAACAATGCAACACACAAAAAGAGTAACCATTTCAGCCCACTTACACAGACTGCTTTATTTACTCTTTTTCTGTCATTCCTTGTAACAGTATAAGAAGGTCTAAACCATTTTCTTTTCTTTTTTTTAGATCATTTAAAGTGGTTAACCTATCCTCCAGTGGCCTTGCATGCAGGAGCCCTACATGTATTGGTATTGGTATTACCAAAACCCAACAGCACATTATTAAAAAAGGAGATCTTCTTACAGGTGAAAAACGTCTGTGAAGACTGCGAGAGAAAGTGTGGGAAAAAATGTCAGCGCTGAAATGGCTTTAATGTGTCGTATAATCGCAACAAGTGTGAAATCAAGCGGGTTTTGATGGGCTAACTGTTAAAGTGCTCCCCACTCACATGTCAGGAGGGATATTACATTTGGCAGCCTTGTCACGTTTTTCGTAAAAAGCTTTTTTCTGGTTTGCTGACAAAAAGGCGCTCTTGAGATCCTGACGACATTCACATCCATTTCCTTTTCACTTGAGTATTAGGGAGGCGGCTGCAGCCAAGCAGATGTTTAAGACCCAACCTGCATTGATCTGGGGAGGGGATCTGTTCTAAATCAATGGGAATGTCTTGACTGACTTTCCTTCTTCCTGCACGGGAAGAAGAATCATTTCATTGAAAAGAATCATTTCAAAAAGGCCAACAGACAGTTCTGAGATGAATTTATTCCCCACAGATTGTTTCTGCCTCCGGCCACAGGCACCGTGTCATGTGCACGTACCTGTATGCACATGACTTTGTACATGCAACCATTTAAGTTCTTGTCTCCGTGCTATTTGCTGTGTGTTATGAGGCCTGGAATCTTTCTAATCAAACCTGACACCAGACCAGAGGCCCCTTATGTCCCTCACTAATTTCACCAGCAAATGCACACCAGCATCCCTCGACCAGGCTGACAAGGGCCAGACTGGGGGCTCCAATCAATAGGCTCTGATGATAAATAGCTTCCAGAGCTGTGCCAAAATGATTACTTCTCAGCCATAACCTGTGTAGAGTCAGCCAACCTGGCCAAGCTGAAAAAACTGGATGGCGGTTCACCCTGAGACTAAAACAATTTCATACTTACACATTTAGAGACACACATGCTGAAGAGCCATAAACAGAAGTGCCATCATAACCATGAATGTAATGCTTTGATGTGCTCACTCATTACCTAACATTTCTGTAAAAATAACCAGTTTCTATGGCAAAAATTCGAAAACTTGCTGTAAATAAAAGCAGTGGCAAGTTTTATATTTCATGAGGATTTTTTCATTTAGAGATAAACCAGGGGGACATGAATGTTCCAGCCTAAACAAACTCAGGATGCCAGAGAGTGTGGGTCTTAAAACACATTTCCACCAGAGATCAAGTGACTTCTGATTAGTGCTAGTTGAAGTCCTGGATATCCTCCTCCTCAAGTTCATCCACATTGATTAGACAATTATGCAGGGAAGTCAACCCAGACTCTGAAAGAGATATATTACATCCGCTTTCCACGAACAAAAAATGTGCTGCTTTTTTATCCATCAACAATAAATTCAGTATTGCTAACATTACAGGGCATCATCATTCAAGACCAACTCTCCTTTGAAATCTTATCTACTGAATTTTCTGTGATTTTGAAAGATGCAATCCACTGCATTCGCCGTATGTATTCCTGCAACACCCAAATGGACCCAGGCATGTCTCTTCTATCCTAAATCATCAGCTTCATTGATATAAAAGAAAGATGTGTTTACAGAAAAAGGGAATGAACTCCATCTCGTAAGGCCATAAATTATTTTTAGCGCTGACACATAGCTAACACCTGCAATGATTTCCCAAATGGGCCTTTGATTGCAAACTGGGGTTGCTCACCTTTTGCGAGACGTTTTTTTTTTTCTCCTTTCATTTCCCCCTGCTTTTCGCCGCCTTGTTCGCCTTGTTGGGGAAGATGTTGATGAAGAATTATGTGGTGTTTGTTTTAGTTGGGAGCTAGAACATATTTCATGGTGTTAAGGTCATGAGGCAAGTCAAATTCTATGTGGTGAGGAGAGGGAATATGAGCCTTTAAAGCTCTTTAAGTGATTCCCTCACTGTCTTGGCCTTGGGGCTAGACTGAACTTGTTTCAACACACCCAAACTGAATAAGACCCAGAGTTATACATCGACAGGGAAGTGATTTGTAGGTGGTTGTTTGGGGGGGAAATGGTGGCAAACTTGAAGCACAGCATAAAATTATTTTGGGGCACATCAGTGATTAACACTCCAGCAGTTACCTGCTGTGGCGTGATCTTATTGGTTGGGTATGAACAGAACAACACGGTACAGTCTAGATGTCAGTAAGTACAGGATGTTTTTTACATGTT
>NW_024582433.1:971997-974227 GCF_018398535.1 Haplochromis burtoni
TCTCTTCTCTTCTCTTCTCTTCTCTTCTCTTCTCTTCTCTTCTCTTCTCTTCTCTTCTCTTCTCTTCTCTTCTCTTCTCTTCTCTTCTCTTCACAATTTTTCACCTCTTTGCTACAACACTTTACTACATTAAGTGAGTAATGAGAGAAGCCCAGATTACAATCAAACTCTTCATTCTCTGCCAGGCAAACATCTGTGCTCCTCCATCAAGCCCATTATGAAACAATGTTAGTGGAATGGTTAGATCCAAAAATTCCAGCTGAGCAAAAAAAACTTTAACTTTACAGGATAAGCTCGTTCATATTTTGTGTTTGTGCTTTAGCTGAATGCTTTATTCGAATATCCACATGTTCTTTAATGTATTTAATTAAAACAAAGCAGTGGTGTGAATTGTGTAATTAAAAAACAGGGAAACGTGGAAAGTGAACTACTCTTTTTAGGCTCTGAATTCTAAGCCAAGTGAAGAGAAATTGTAAATTTTTCCATGCTGCACTCTGATACCTTTGTTGTACTTGCACTGTGTAAACAGAAACCTGGATGCGTCCACAGGTGTGAGATGACTGAATGCTCAAACTTGTCACAGTGTTTATTGTGATTTATTGTGGCTTCTTCTTTTGTGAATACATGCAACTGAATATGTGCAACTGGTACTGCTGGAAGTGACATGTATACTTATTGTGCTCAGGGGGAAACAAGATACAGTACATGCCAAAACTGTGGAGTGCTATGACACAGGCTTTTATCGCAGTCTTATAGTCTTCACTCTTCTGAATAGGGGTTAAAATAGATGGGGTATTCCCATAAATATTAATTCTACTCTAAAACATGGAATGTATTGTCTGATATTTTCCGATAATATTTTTTCTCTAGTGGCAGCTTACTGCTTTCAGCCAAGTTTATACTAACTGTATTGCTCTAAAGTCATGCAACATAATTATAAGGAAACTCCTCCCAGAGCAAAGAGGAAAAGAAAAGCACAAAGCAAAAGCACAGCAGTTAATTCCATTTCTAGATCTCTACCGGGTTATCTTTGCTGTTTAAGTACTTAGGGAAAGATTATTGGGTTTCAGGGTCATATTTTGGTTCTTTATCAAATTAAACAGGATCAACTTTGCTTGTATCCGAACATCCGGGCTTCATGAAAGTAAGGTCACCTGCATCCTTGAATCCACTGAAAGGTTTCCATCACTGTGAGCTCTTAACATTCCTATCCACCTGTTTCTGCTAATTAAAGAGGGTCTCATGGGCTCAAAGTTGGGAAAGGTTCATATCACATCCTACACTTGGAAACCTGAGCCCCGAATTTGAAGTCCACAGAGGGCAGCTTTCAACCCAAAGTAGGTCTAAAAGGATGTACAGCTCTTAAAGCGATTTCAGTCTTCAACACTTCTCTCCTGAATCCAGTGTCCTAGACTGTTCATTACCTCCCCGAAGACTTTAAATAAACTCTAGAAAGCGCAACACACACCAGGAAGCGTAAATAACCATAGAACTCCGTGTTGTCATTTCATTTATATGACAATATCAAGTATCTTTTTTTTTTTATCTCTGAATTTCATTAGACACACGCCTAATGATTCAGGTTAGACTTTTATCTTATGCACATGATTTTATCCACCTTAATGTTGTTTCCATTCATCTCTATACTGTATGTGAATGTGAAGATTTTGACACCAAATCCTGGAGCTAATTCTCTGTAGAGCTGTGACAGTGTGACACGTTGCGCTGTGCTAATAAATTCTTTACAGCTCTTAACTGCAGGCAATGTGCAAACCATCTTGGAATTATTTTCAGACCATTATCTATAATTTAAACCTAATTAGTTTAGCTTCACTGGTGACTACCTTGAAAGCGTTAGACTATCTGTGATTTCATTATTTACCCTTTTTGTTGTCAATGTTGTTTAAATTAACACCTCTTTAGCATACAAGAGGCAGTAATTAGTCAACCACAAGACTAGTACAAAGGAAACTTTTGAAGATTACGTGAAAGTAGGCTAGCGCTGCACTATTTCGTAGACTGGAGAGGAATATGGCACAGTGTGTTTCGCATTAGGGAATAAGAGAGTGACACTGTGCTTGAACCTGGCATGTAGTAACATTTATGGTGGTATGAGAGGTGGTTAAAGTCAAACTCACACAGCCGTTTTTCATTCTTTTAACTTTTTCATCTTTCAGCAAAGCGTGCTCTGTGGAGATTGTACCTTTGTGTGTGTGTGTGTGTGTGTGTG
>NW_024582433.1:974319-975339 GCF_018398535.1 Haplochromis burtoni
GAAAATTGTTGGTGCCTCAGCAACACCTCTAGGATTTACTAGAACAACACAAACACTTATCCACCAAAATAAGCTCACCTGACATTTGCAAAAGACAGTTTTCTGAAGGCATTTCATTAGAACTATAAACGTACCGTAGGTTTGATGACCAGTTAGCATGTGTATTTGTGCACTTACGAGCATATCTCTGCTTTTATTTGCAAAATGAGAAAGGTGGGAGACGTGGGGAATTGGATTCCTTCAAGCCTGCTGTTCCTAGTCAGTGCGGCTGCAGACAGCTGGGCGCCCACTACAGTTAAGATCAGAGGCCTTGATAACCTGGGCCCTGATTTATGGAGAGCAAGCGGCCTCTGCAATCACCTAATGAGGTAGAGAACGCAGAGTGTTTACATGTTTATTAGACAGCCAAAACCAGCTGGGGACACTATTTTCCACCTTCTCTGTTCTTCTCCTTCTCTCTGTGTCTTAACAGTTCATTAACAAACTGTTGTTGGAGAGCAAGTGATAGTTAAACCAAACAATAAGTAAGGCTAGCTGATGAAAAGAATGATGGGGGGAAAAAAACACTTCTTTTTTTATTGCTGCCAGTGAATAGTCGCCTGTGAAGAGACACTTTCTTTCTTCCAAGTTAGTGTGCCTATTTTGTTTCCACAGCAAAACTGTGCAGCACATATTTTGTTGGTAATTCAGTTTGTCTATATACATAAATTTCACCATTGCTCAGTGGAAATGAGATCTTACGATCCCTGCTGCTGGCGAGTCTGTTAAAACAAAAAGGAGGAACAAGCGTGTTAAACTAAGGCAAGATATGCATGTGAATTATATGTGTTTCCACACGCACATCCTCTAAATGTTATGGTAATAAATGATAAAATAACACACCGAGATAAACAGCAGGGCAAACAAAGACACTTTCCCATCAGCGCCTCCGTAATCCCTCAGCACCTGGGAAAAACTCATTGCTGTCCAACAACGTTAACTCACAACAGATCTCCTTCTTTCTCCTTCACTCAATTCCCC
>NW_024582433.1:975359-1025978 GCF_018398535.1 Haplochromis burtoni
CCCCCCATTTGGCCTTGTAAAACACTCACAAATCAAGTTCACTTTACATCACAGTTCTGTAATTGTTGTTTTTGTTAGTGGGAAATGGTTATGAGGGATTCCATTGCTCGTCTTTTACCGAGACATAATCCTCGCTGCTGCTTGATTATTATTGTTCTGGGCTGAGCACAAATGGTGAACACAAGCCAGGTACGGTGTCAGAACCTAACCCGAATATAAAGGAGATCCACAGGGGCCTGGGCTGTTCTAGAAAGGACCTGCAAGATGAAGAGGTCAGTATAATCAGACACACAGCAGCTTATGATTTAAATTTACTTAACAATACTTTTTTTTCTATAGCCTCCTGACCCAGGATTATATTACTCCTCATATCTGAAAGTCTCACAACATTGCGGGAGAAGCGCTACAGAAATTCATCACTGCGTGTTTGCTGTTGGGCCAGTTTCTGTCACTTACAAGTTTTGACAAATCCATGCAGTGAAAGTTTTTTTTATTAATTTCTACAGTGAATGCTGAATGCATTGAAAATGTTAAACATTAAGCAGGAATTATGTATTAAACAAAGCATGTGTATACTTTGTATAAACATAATGTCCACTTTAGACCAGCTCAAATATTCGATATCACAATAAGCTAATCACATGGCAGCGATTTAGTGCATTAGGCACGTAGACATGGTCAAGATGACCTGCCAAATGCGCTAGCCTGAGAGTTTCAGTAACTGCTGATCTACTGATCTTCCACCAAAACCATCAATAGGTTTTCTTTAAATTTATTTATTTTTATGTTGGGGTTAATTTGTTGTCACATCCAACAACAAAGTACAGAGAAGCAACAGCTGATCAGCCAGTTTGGGAAATGTCAATAACTCTTTAAGTTTACTCATATGAACTCACAAAAAATGAACACTGAGTCTTGCGCAAAGGTAGCAAGAGTACAGAAAGGTACAGCACTGAAGAAACTTTATTATGCAAGCAAAAGTGAAAAAGTGCATAATTAAAAAGTAGCTCCTTAAAGGAAAATTCTACCTACCATTTTCGTAGAAAGGTACCCTTTTGCTATATTAATATAATAATAAAATAATATTAGTACATGAGAATGCCAATATCGCTCAAATTTAAACTCTATGAAGGACACATGCAGTGAAGGGAACTTTAAAAAATAAACTATTTTCTGTTGCCTACATTGTAGAGAGTGACTTTGCCTCCTCACCTAAGCAAAAAACTGAGAACAGTCAAGGGTTAAAGTGGGATTCAGTATGTGGGGGAACCCTAAGGTCTGTGTGGTGGCTCAGCACGAGGAGAAGAATCACAGCTCCCAATAATTTCTAATGTGAGCTTCAAAGTACAGGCTGTGATCAGCTGACCTGCTGCTTTTTGTGGATTTACACAACTGAACAAGATATACACAATTTCACAAGCTATTATGGTGTCCGACCCCTACAAGACAAGTTAGAATTCAGTGAATTAATCTAACCATCATCATCTTAAGTGCAAACTCATCTCTGCTACACTAACCTGACACTGACCATGAGCATCACAGTCACTGTGAAACAGTCCAACACGGTGCTTTACTGTGAACTGGAATTACCTGCCACTTTTTAAAAAAGCCACTCCCTTCATGTGTCCTCCTATCCGATACCACTAGCTATTCTGAAGTAACGCAAACCCAACATACGGACCCTGTAGTCCTTCCAGCCCACTTCAAATCCCAAGTATAAACGCTATAGATGATACCATTTAACCAAAAGTAACAAGTCTGCTTTTAAAATGTGATAAGTAGAAAGTACAGATATTTGTTTTAAAATGTATGGAGTAAAAGGTTTTCAGGGAAATAAATACTGTAGTAAAATACTGCTACCTGAAAAAGTGCAGTTAACTTCCAACCTCTGGCCTTATGTATACTCCCACCATGTACACAATCGACTCTTCTGCAGAGAAAATGGTCCTTGGCCTCAGAAGTCAGCAGTTAACAGCCTCTGAGAAGCTCATTGCTTTCTATATTTGATATAACAGACACACTCAGCTACAGTTTACAGGAAACCTGGTAAAGGAAAGAAACCCTTTTTAAGTTGGGTGATAGTTGGAGTCCATACCATGTGCTGAAATGCCCTCAGCAGCGCAAGGTGAACAGATGTTACAAGTGTGTAATCAGATGATTGGGCTTTCACTAATTCATGGCAGAGACGGTTTAGGCTGAGCCAATGAAACAAACAAATGCTTGGCACATGTGAATATTCCTGCTGGAAATTGCTGGAGAACTACTTAGCCTCTAATTAAAGAATGTCAAGGGTGTCCCAAACTGTTATCAAAGTAAAAAAAAAAAAAAAGATCAATTAGTTTTGCTCATCTCAGAAAATAGTAAAAGAATCCTCTGGATGAGTAAAAGAATGAGAAATATTATGGCAAAGATGCACAAGAATAAAACACATCTCTGAGTGATTTGAATGGTGAACCTTCACCTAAAAGAGAAACATGTAAGCAGAGCAGCTGAATGCTTTTAGGGACTCACAAAAACTAATAGCATAATAGATACCCTGCTAGTGGTAACTAAGCTCGATCATCAAAGTCTGTTATCTCGTTTTCTATCTTATCTCTCCTCCTTTGCCCTTAGCTGTCGACCGGCCGGCGCTCCATACAGCCCCAGTCCTAACAAATCACTCATTTTTTATACAATTACCTCCCGCTCCCTTCCTGCGCATGGCTGGGCGCAAGTGTCGCTCCGTCTGCCTGCCCATTGTGTGTTAATTTTAGGCCCATTATTTTCTGTAACAAATGTGCAATGGGCAGAGTCACTTTCACATTAATAGTTTGCACCCAGAGGGGAAGTCTTCCCCCTCATCATGGATCAAAGGTCTTCTCTATTGTATCTAACTTCCTGTTTCCCTTTTTAGCCAATGTATGTTGTTTTTTCTCACTCTCCCAAACTGGACCAAAAAGACTCGAGCAGTTTTGGACATTGCTGTGAGTGAAAAGCACGAGCAGATGCCCTTTAACCCTCTTGGTGATTGCAGGAGAGCTGTCAGGTGAACTGCAGAGCTAGGAGGAGATTAGAAGAGATCATAAAGTGAAAGTTCATGCTGATACCACAGATCCATGAATAGGAGGAAAGTTTGGATGCTATTGTTGTGCTGTCAGCAGAGGTGTCTGAATTTGACAGAATGCATTGTCACCTCTGTCTTAACCCCCACAGACTTGGAGTTAGCAGAGCTGAGGAGCAAAGATTACCCCGACCTTGGTTTTTACAAAGTACGCCTTTGCCAAGTAAAATGCAGGAAAATGCTTTATTTTCATAATCCTTTGTTGGCAGTACCCATTCACCCCGTGGGTGTGAAGTTGAAGCCAAGTGCACTTTTAGTTGAAAGAGATCAGCCTTACATATAACCTACAGTGAGACAGCACTTTCGATTGGTGATTTACGGTGTGTCGTGTCACAGGAAGCTGTACAGTGTAGCAGAATGGAAAGACCCTTATATCGCAAGGCTAAATAAATCTAATTTCATTGTGAACCAGTAACCCAGTAGTTGTTGCCTGTGATTCACAAAGACACATTGATGGGGAAAAACATTCAGTCATAAGTCATATTTATATGACTTTAATTTACATTGTTGGGAATAGTAGCAGGACATGCCATGACAGTCAATCAGATGATGGCACAATTTTTAACAAACCAAGGTTAATGAAGACATTTTGTTAACAAGTCATCGTGTGGGTGTTCCAGTTTCAGTTCAGATACTTTCATTAGCACACTGCTATGGAGTCTATCTATTATTATTACGTCTGTCACATTTCCCATTATAGCTGATTTAGGCTAATTTTTTTAAGGGTTATGACGTAACCTACATAAGTGGCCTACTTAACATTCATCTTTGTGCGTGGTGTTAATTACCTTGAAATCCTGGCCTCGTGTTTTATGTAGTTTCAGGCACAACAGGAACTAAATTCTGGGACTTTCTTCCCTCGTGGATCCCTGCTTTTATTTTTCACTTTTTTTACTTTTTTATTCCATTGCAATAATTTCAGTAATCTCCGTCCAGGAATTTGCTGACATACATGAGTCCTTATATTGATGCTCTGATTATTATTCTGTCACTGATTCCTTCAAAAACTGCAATGACAAAGTAACCTCAGAGTAATGCATAGGAGGAATACAATCACAACCAACATGACATCTAGTTACACTTCCAAGGTTTCACAGGGGTCTGCAATTTCAGTGTACCTACCATGTGACCTGGACTTAATGCCCTATGTATAAATTCCCTATTATTCATACAACAAGTACATTTCAACTCCATAGTTTTGCCTCAAATAATTGAAAGTTTTGTACTAAATCACAATTGAAGCTTTAGACTAAAACTTTCCCATTATAAGCTGCAATTTGCAAATATTTAAAATGTCCAGGAATTTCCGTCTAATGAAAAAGTTGAGCTCTTTTAGCTCAGTGGGCAAGCAGGCAATGATATGCTACATGGCTGGAGTGCAGTGGCCTTTTTTTTGCATGTCTTCTCTCTATCTCTCCCTACTTTCCTGTCTATTTTCACTGCTCCACTAGACACAAAAATTAAAAAAAATGCCCCCCAAAGAAAAACGTCTATTGTTAGCTAGCTAGCTAAACAGTACTGATTTTGCTAGGAATCCTCCTTATGCTGGCACAAAAAAATTGGGTTTTTTTATGCAACCAAGGTTTTCCACACACAGCCGAGTATTATGTCAAAGATGAACCGTACACAAAACAGTCAGGCTATCTATGTTTGTGCTAAACAAAAATGAATATAACAAGGAAGCAGCAAGGAGACATTTCTCCAGACATACTATGATAAAGATAAAGGCCACACATGGGCAGTGTTGCCAACTCCACAGTAAGGAAAATCGCTATTGGCTGTCCTAAAAGTCGCTAGAAGTCGCTAAATGACGTCATCGCCTAATTTGCATAATTGGTCATGCTAATGTAATTGCAACCTACGCTGTTGGAGAGAGAAATAACATCGTGAAAGAGCGATAAAGTCAGTAAAAAACGTCTTAAATCCATTTATAATTTATATCTTTTAGCAATTATTGTTTTTTTAATGTCACAATTCCAACCCTGCTCCTTTATCCGGGCTTGGACCGGCAAAAGTGACCTGAAATAGGCACTCTGGTGGAGTTACTTTGTGTGTGTGTGTGTGTAAAAGAACTGACTGCGTTACAGTCAGTTCTTTTACTGTTCGTTCATGCACGATTCATTTGCAGTTTGGACGCATAGGTTTTAACGTCTCCTGCCCTGATAGCAGCTGGGGGAGGACTATCCTCCGCCTGTGAGCGCTTTGGTATGGGCAAGGTGCCCATGGCAGCACCCGCTGCTTATTGAGAGTAAGAGCGATAAGCGTTTTCACGTCAAAAAGTCATAAATAAGGCTCCAATAACACCAGAAGAAGTCGCCAGATTTGTCGCTAGTCGCTTTTTAGGAAAAAAAAAAAGTCACTAAGGGGGTCTGAAAACTCGCTAAATATAGCGACAAAGTCGCTAAGTTGGCAACACTGCACATGGATAAAACTGATTGCTGATTGCTACAGGGATGACCTCCTGTGTTACTGGGGATGAAAGCTGTGCAAGCTGCAGGGAGTTTGTGATCTGTCGCCATGTGACGTGTCCATCTTAATGCAAAATGTCCCCAGAGGAACAAGAAAGGGACTGAGCCCTGTAGACTTACAGAATCAGCGGTTTGCTTGTGATACTTTATGTCAAATAGTCTTGTCTCTGCAGTCAAGGCTGATGATTTCACAGTATCTGTGTAGCGAGTCATAGCGAACTCTCGGCTAGTGGACATTTAAAGCAGTCTCCTCTATTCAGAAGCTGCTGAATACATATTTCTCTATGTAGGCTCTCCATCAAGGGCAGTGCCCATTACTAGGCAGGTCTCTCTGTTACTAAGCAAGTCTGTCCGTTACAAACACAGGTGTGGCACTCCATTTGTTTGAGCTTGGCAAGGTTATTTGGTCTTTGATGTGGTCAGGTGAGACAGGTAAACCCTTACATTACATAAGTACAAAATGATTTAGAGCAAAATGAAAAAATAAAGGTTTCCAGTTTTATCCTCAACAAATGGTATACATAATGGAGGTCTTAGAATATATTATAGCCCCTACTTTAATGTAGACAAACCACTCATCACCAGTGTTTAGGTGAACAATAACATATTTTTCATAGACATCTTCACCGCTACTGCAATCTGCGTTTCACAGGTTCTGACTGCTTGTGACTGAGTTTTACTTACCTCAGAGAAAAGTGCTTTGCATGCAGCCATGTGAGGACTGATAGATGACCATTTCTAAGAAACGTCATGTGTTATACAGACATTTTCTTTCTACACCTTGACACCACCCACAAGGTAGACTTTGACAAATCAATTATGCACGCAAGGTGATTCAAAGACCATACATTTGTTTATTTAACTATAGGTAAATCCACCTGGATGGGAATTTCCTTGACAAATTCATGCAATAGAGCCGGACACTGCCTCCGTCTCAAGCCTAGGTGCACGTCTTTTTGTGTTACCCGTGAAATGATGGGTTGTTATAGCTCCGCTGGGCTCTGCCTGGAATGAGCAGACAAATTGACTTTATCCTTTTTGTAAAGTTCAGGGGTCTGACAAACAGACAGAAACACACAGATGGGGAAGAATATCTCTGAGCATCTGTATGTCATGGAGTTATGGGGCATGTTTAGAGATTATAGAGCAGGGTTGAGACACAGTGGGGGTTAGGGCTGTGTGGAACGAAGCAGACCGAGTAGGGGGGCAGGTCATTGTGCCTTCAGGCAGGTGGGGGGGGTAGGCTCAGGAGTTAATTGGTAGTTTGGGGTTTGATGATGAATGGTGGTGACAAGTCTGCGTGGCCAGACCCAGTGAGCCCCTGCTGCATATTCACTGTGTCGCAGGGCATTGCAGCAACTGTCACAGCTCACCACGCCCGAGAGATAGAAGTAGCGAAAGGGGCAGGAAGGGAAACAAAGACAGAAATTGGTGGGAAGAAGAAGTAGTGCAGAATGACTGCATGCTCTTACCTTTTGGATCGAAGCCATGTGCTTCTACTTGAGGTTTTTTCCCCAAGTCGGAGCTGTTAGAAGAGAGAGACGTGACAGTTTCAAGCTAGCTAATAAGTGTGGGTGAGTGGGTGTGAGCTTCCATAGAAGCATGACGCTTAAGTGACTCAGTGAAGCCCTGTTCCTAATTGTGGAAACTATTGTAGCTGGGGTGCAGGTCACCCCAAGCCCCAGGAAGGTTATACTGGCCCTCTTAAACCTGTTGTTGCCTAGCGCTCACATAAAAATTACACCTCGTAAATATGGACAGCTAGGGAGTGTGTGAAGCAGGACAGGGTCGATTACTTCTCTGAACCTTGCCCTTTGAACTTGCAGTCACCTTGGTCCTGCTGCCTGTTGGGCTGTGCACTCACAGCCTGCATGGCAGACTGGCAGACAAGCAGCAGCATTTTTATTGCTTAGGTAGTTGCTTTAGCACTTGAAGTAATTCTCCAGCAGACCAGCTCTGCATTATGTATCCCGTGTCCATATCTGCTTGTTCTGTGTGTCACACTTTGTGTTTCATTTACAACCAGGAAACACAAGAGCCAGACAAAATCCAACCAAAACTATGAACACAGTTGGTGATCTGATAGTTGTGACAAGAAAATCTACTGCATTGCTGCTGTTCAGTGTTTTCCAATTTTACTGTGTGATTGTGTGTGTCCTTCCACTCCTACGTGTCACTGCAGCCTGTGCATGCCAGATCTCGTCTGATCTTGGACGCTAAGCAGGCTTGGGTTTGGTTAGTACTGGGATGGGAGGCCACCTGGGAATACCAGCTGCTGTAATCTCAGGTAGCCTTGCTCAGGATGAAGAGTGGAACATCCTTAAATCAGAAAGTTAGTGGTTTGATCCCTGGGTACTCCAGTCTACATGTTAGAGTATTCTTGGGCAAGATACTAAACACCAAGCTGATCTGGATGCAGTCATGTGTGTGTGAATAAGGTGCTTAGGTGTCAAAAAAGCAGCTTTTATGAATGAAGCTTCAAGAACTCAGAGTAAAAAAACACTATATAAGTGACATTACATTTACAATGTAAAAGATGGATGAAGCCACCATGATGTTACTCATGTTCTGACATGATGAGGAATGGCAGGTTTGTACGGTGAGGTCAAATGCACTGCATCTTAAGAAAACGCCACCAAAAAAATAACACAATAAATCTCACAAAACACAACACAAGTGCTTTTGGTGAGACAATAACATGACAGAGCAGCTGCAGAAGGCATAAGTTAACAGTAAAATTTATAAAATGGAGTTATTTCTTATTCAATAAGACACAAAATGAGTGACTGAGCCCATAAACTCATCACCAACGTTTTCACAGAGGTCTGGGGGCAGAGGGTTGTTTTCCCAGAGACTTCCATAGGAACACAAGTGGTCATAAGTATCGCCCCCTGGTGGCCTTTAAAGAGAATGCAGAGAAATGGAGAAAGCTAGGGTAAATGCTAAAGGTTAGCTAAATGTTGTAGCAGTGAATGCTAGTGTTTGCTTCTTTGTTTCTTTAACTAAAACCACAATTGTTCACTAACCATTGCCTTAAGTTAACGAAATAGTCATTTTTGAATAAAAAATACTAAGTTATGTCACAATACAAAATGTTACCACTTTAAAGGAACAGACAGCAGTAAATTGAAACAGCTAGATATCCTCTTCTCACACGTGGCAATCAATTGTATGAGCTGTATATGTGCAGAATACACCTGTTCTCATATAGCCTCCTTTTTGTCATTGCGGCTGGTGTTACCGAGGGGGTATAGTCCACAGTCTTTGTTAGTCTAATATTGTTTTAGGGCATATTCATTCTGTTTCAATCTTTCAGTTTCCATCTATCTCGCTCTTCCCATTTTCTCTTTCTTTGGTTTTCCAGGAATCTATGTGGGAACAATAGCTGTACAATTAACGTGAACCAGGCACAAGAGAGCCAGCGTTTGATGTTCCTGTCAAGTGGTCTCCTCGCTGAGGGTAGGAAAGCAATGTTTGTCTGTGCTTTTGCTTCACGGTGTTGTTTTCCTTCTTTCTGAAGTGTGTTAGCTCCCAGATTATTAAAATTCAGGCCATAAATAATAGCTGATTTCCCGCTGCAATATGCCAGAAATAATGTTTACAAAGCCAAGGCCCTCATTATCTCCCCAAGCCCTAAAGTAGGAAGACAAGGAGTGGGAGGAAAAAAAAGAGAAACATGCTTTTAGCCTCCTGTATGCTCACTTTTACTCTGCTCTTCTTCACTCTCATGTCCTCATGTACCACTTTCCCTCTGACTTAGTGGGAGGAGAAAGACAAAGCAAGTTAGAATCATGCAGATATCTGACTAATGGTAGCAGCAGTAATGGAAATACTTTCCACTAGTTACCCTTTAAAAGCAAAAATGAATTTATACAGTACTTTAATCTTCAAAAAGGGTTGGGTTTTTTTTGTTTTGGGTTTTTTGTGAATATAGTGCATAATATGAAACAGTGCTCCCAGTACACAAATTATCATTTCTAACGGTTCCATTTGTGGTCACAGCAGCAGTCTTACTGTTTCACCCCTTTAAAAAAAAGTGAGGAAAAAAATCAACCAAAAGAAAAAGCACCTCTATTGTATGTTGTCTGTTAGCTTCAAACGCTGGACCAGTAGAGTATAGCTAAAGTAATACGCTATTCTTTCATCAGCTTTCCCCATTATTATTGCCCAAGGTCAACAGCTGGATGGAGGAAATTGTGCCAAAACACAGGGACAGGTTGTAATGAACTGGCCTGAATGTTCATTTTGGCCAATTTTCCACCTCCAAATTAACATACCAACCTGCAAACTCAGAGGTAAGATTTTAATCTCTTGTGTACTAATTCAGTGTGCGCTCATTTTCACCCAAATGTGCACTTTGCAGTGTCACAGCTGGCTTCAGGGAATTCAGTAATTAAGCAAAGGCAGGAATATACAAGCGGCATAATATACAGTTATAACATATCTATCAGCAATTAGCACTGGAGGTCAGGTTGTCTACTGAGTACTAAAATGTAAAGGATCAAATTTAAGTCAAATCTATACACCACACCAAAATACCGTGCCTCTTTCTTCTGAATTTCATGTCTTAAGACCTGTTTTTTTGCTGGCTTCTAATGGTTGGACATTCTCCAGAGACATCATCGAAAAAGAGTAACACAGTAAAACGAGTGGGGGGGGGCTCCATCCGCTGGAGTGGTTCAGCCAAATAAAACCCATGGACATGAGGAGCGCAGCCAATTTATCTTTAAATGTGGTCATGATGAGAAAGGACATTCAACTGAATGCATGCTTTGTAATTGCACAATGGCCATTCTGGGAGGAAAATATTGGTGAGCTTTTGGTTGCCTGCCCTGGCAACTCAAGAAATAAGCAGTAGCGTTTACATGGGCGTGGAGGCCAAGATCATAGAACCTTTACCCCTAGAAGTGTCACAGGTTGATGTAGCACATTTACACACACAGATAAAATATTTCAGAAATATGTAATGGGCAAAGTTTTGAACATTACTTTCATTTCATAGTAATTTACCAGGATTTCTCTGAGCTGTGGCTGCTACAACAAAGAGAAGATGCAATTTGGAGCCCAGAGAAAATACAAAGCTTTTGTGAATGTTGTGTACTGTGTGTGAGTAAGGGTAGGAATAAGCACGTACACTATGCACACATGCACTGATAAAATAAACCAGCATACACTTGCACATTCGCAAACATACAACCAGACTTAATGCATACACTTTCAGTGCAGCGGTTGCAGGTGCTTGTTCTAAATTTAGTTGTATTGTCAGCGTCTTTGATCAGTGGGGCTGCTGATGGAGGGCGGTGAGGGCCATGGTGTGTTTCCATAAGAGATGAGGGAAGTAGACAGAAAGCATGTCACATGAAAGCTTGTTGCTTTGTTGGGAAAGCAAAGTGGAGGGAGTGTATATGGAAGTGTGAACTAATGGGCAGGATGTTGAACCCTCTCAGGCAAAACATAAACAAATGTTAATCCACACTGATACACGCAATGATGTCACGTGTCCTTCAAACACAATGGAACCAGTTAGGAGATTCACAGAATGGCAGACTTCATATACTACATATATATAATATATATTATTATATATATATTATATATATTATATATATATATATATATATATGATATATAATATGAAATATTTATTCATTCCTCATTTTCCAAAAATATAATTTTTGCCGTTATTACATTCTCTTTTTTTTTCAATCCAGAGTATAAGATTTCCATACTACAGAAAAGCTGTTTAATTGGCACCGTTGGCTGAACACAGGAGGTTTCCCTTCCTCAGGATATCAGTCTTACTCAATGCCATCTAGAACAGATGTCACATAAACGTGTGGAAGATACTGTTTTGCTTGAGTACGGTATTTAAAAAAGGCATCTTTGCTTAAACTTTCCTTTTCAATAAGGCTACACTGTTGAAAATGTCACTTTACAGTTAAGTGTTTCACTTGTTATTTTACAGTCTGCTTACTGTAATCAATAACAATCAATGCTCAAAAAAAATTATGGTACTATACAGCATACATGATTTACAGTACTGTTATTTGTTTGATGTCTATTATATGTTCTTTCAGTGTTCCAACCATAATCTCCTAAATAGTTTATTACTCTAAAATTCTAAAAGCATTTCCTCAGCCGTGCACGCCGACTTCAATTTCTTTTCTTTCCTAAACAAGATAAACACTTCCTCTGCTCGCTGGACTGCACGGTGCTGTCGTACTCCACATTTTATGAAGATGGCAAGAGGTGATTTAATGCCATGGGAGTCTTGGGCATGTCTATCCATTGCAAGCTAAACTTAAATATAGCAATCTCAGCCATAAACACCGGAAAGCAAATTACATATCCCACATCCACAACTATTAAAGTCAAACACAAATAACAATAACAATATTCTGAATATATGATTTCCATTTTAACATATAAAATCTCATTTTCCCAAATATTTTATTATACTGTGAAAAAGACATCCTGTCAATATTTGTTTATTTTTCTTGAAGGACATCATCATTCACAGTGCTTCACAATTTCCCATTTCTATTCTTTTTTTTTTTTTTAGAGAGAGAGAAATAATTGTTTTTGTTAGGAATTCAGCAAATTTTGTCATCCGTTTCATCGTAATACTAAGCAGTAACAACAAACCACTTGTTGGCCCAGTTGTTAGGAAACAGGAAGAAAACTGAACTTTTCCATGGAAAATGTAACTTTTTACAATCACACGCTTTTCCTCCTTTAACCCCCAAATGAGACGAGCCACAGCGAATTTTGAGAAGCAATCCTGTCACTGTCCTCAGTTGTCCGCATGAAAAATGGACTTTACAATCAAATCAGTGCTGACAAAGAGGAGAGGGATAACTGATTGAGAAGAAAAATGCAAAGCCATAAGCACAGATCATGGGAGCTCATGAATAGAGGTAGAAGAAGTAACTTTCAACCTGAGTGTTTTTACTCCGTTTTCCGTCTCTTTAAGTGTGTCCAGGATTTTCCATTTGGCTGTCGCTTTAGATCTGCTTCTTACCTTCAGAAACTCCTCCACCCTTCGTGGCAGCTAATGGAAATGGTGTGGAGGTGTGTCACTCAGATGGGATAGGTAGGATGGTTATAGTGTCAGAGTGAATGAGATCCTTCAAATAATGGCTTTTAGCAACAGAAAAAAATTATTTCTAGCTATCTAGGTCAAAGTATTGCAACATTATTGTGGCACTTTTTTATGTGTCTATAGCTACAAAGTTTATCTGTGAAAAGTGTTTTTGTGTTTCTGTCAGTGTCTTCCAGCAAGAAATTAGAAGTGAGGTTCTTTGCTTGTGTGAAATAAAGTCAGTAATAATAATAACGGATTGCATTTATATAGCGCTTTTCTGGGCCCTCAAAGCACTGTACAATTCCACTATTCATTCACACACACACGGGTGGAGGCAGCTACAGTTGTAGCCACAGCTGCCATGGGGCAGACTGACAGAAGCGAGGCTGCCACATCACGCCAGCGGCCCCTCTGGCAATCACCAGTAGGCAGCAGGTGAAGTGTCTTGCCCAAGGACACAACGACCGAGACTGTCCGAGCCGGGGCTCGAACCGACAACCTTCCAGTTACAAGACTGCCAACTCTTTGAGCCACAATCGCCCCACAGGTTTTGGGGAAAAATAGCTGCCAGCTGGAGCGCTCTATTTGCAGGTGAGAGGGAGAGAGGATAAATCACAAGTCAAATGTCAATACGCCATCGGGCAAAATCACATCAATAATCAGATTTGGAGACCCATTTTGGGAGCACGAGATCCGGGGAAAAGGGGTATCTTTGGGTGATGATATGAGCTGAACAGACGGAACAAGGAGCACTTTTTCCTGACTGACAGGCAGCTCCAAACAAGGCTGTTCTTTGAGGGGATAAGGGTGAGGGTGGGGGTGGTGCGTGGTCTCTTCCCCAGACGTGATCCCAGCAGCTTAGAAAAAACACAGAGGAGGAAAAATGAAGTTCTTTGTGGAAGACCGAGGATGCACTGGTAGATTTGCGGGTCAGATAAGGGTAGAGAAACTGAGAGTTTGACAGCTGAATTAGTCTTGGCAATTTTTGCAGTATCATACATTCATGTGATTGTGTGTTTGTTGTAGATGCGGTCATCTGAATGTATGTTTGTCCATATTTATGTGCACATTTTGCTTTCGTCTTTGTACCTTCTTTTACATGCTCATTTGAAAGAATTCCTCTTCTTTTTTTTAAGCAAACACAGACTGTATGCACTGAGCTTTTTCTGGTTATGAATACCCAACCGGTGACAAGTGTGTGTGTGTGTGTGTGTGTGTGTGTGTGTGTGTGTGTGTGTGTGTGTGTGTGTGTGTGTGTGTGTGTGTGTGTGTTAGCGCAAGTATTTGATCTCCTGGTTTTTCAGTCCATACAGACGCAGGCGTAGAAGCCAGTGTAAACAGTTGCTGCTCTGTCAAGTTGAACGTAGAGAACCTCAGGTGTCATTGCATTTGCGTCAAACTCGGCCCTTCTTATCACACACTCGCCATCGCTCGGTTTGCCGCTGACTGTTTTCATACATTATGTAGTGATGTGCATTTACCTGTAAAGACTCCATGAAACGTGAGAGTCCTCGTGAATGGGATTTGTAACAGTTTAACTCATGATCCATCCATCACAGGCAGAGTTTGTTTAGACAGAAGAATCTTTCACACGAGTCATAATATTGTAGAAATTTGCTGTAGTCTGAGCTTCATGAGCGGCTGAATGTAAACCTGGAGAGCTATGCAAATCACCCTGCACTGTCTGCTCCTTCAAGCAAAACTCAGGTAAAACAGCAAGTTCATGCAAAATTGTTGAACGTCTGCCACGCTATGAGATTTCGCTGTGAGTGTGTATATGTTAAAATAGCCATAGTGTGCACAGGTAAGCACGTGTCATATGTTTTACATATATTAATGCTGTACCAGAAAAGAACATGCCACCTGAGCTATTAACATGATTAAAAGAATTTGTTTTTTATTGGGGGTTTTTGTTCTTGCTTTTTTTAATGCATGCAGGTCCATTAGCTGCACAGAATAGTTGTAATTAATTTCTAATCAAACTTTCAAAATATTTGCATTCTTTTTTTCTTTTTTTTTTAACCAAAACAGGTTAGGACTATAGTCTAGCAGATTTTTCTAGCTTGACTATTTAGGCTATTCTACTGACCATTGCATCTGGCGCTTCCTGGCTCCAAATTTGAACCATTATTCTCTGAATTTGAAGTCCAGATTGAACGCGTGCTGCTACATCTCGTTTAATCTGCTGATTGCTCGTCGCTCGTTGCAGTGCTGTTTAGTGACGGGCGCCGGGAAACTGGAGGCGAAGCCGCCGTCTGAAACTGTGGTAATGCAAAGTAACTGTCCCGCACAGTGACAATGTCAAACAGAGGAAAGGCTTTCATGATGATGTCAACGGGCCGGCTGTTTGTGCGACTCTTGCTGATCCATTCTATTGAGCTCTGTGAATGAGAGAGCAGCAAAAGCAGGAGGAGGAGGGGGGCAGCAGCCTACTGTAATGTGGAAAACACCGGTGCATTTACAATGAGGGACGTCAATTTGCTGTGATGATTTTCCTGTCTTTCAGGCTCAAATCGCTGTAGCACTTTGATGTTATATATTTTGTTCAGGTGTTTGCAGCTGCAGCGCAGAGTGAGTGCCTTTGTGCCTGTGTGTGTGTGTGTGTGTGTATGGCAGTGTGTGTGGGAGTTTGTGGCAGCCGACCACTGTACAGTCATGTATCCTGCCGCAGCGGCGCCAGGTAGGGAGCAAGTACACAGTCTGCACCGTGCGGGAGCAGAGAGACAGCAGGCCCGAGTCCGATAGCGTAAGCTCACTTGAACTAAGCCTCAGCCATCTAAAATGTTATGAAGACGAGACATCAGGCATGTATTTTTTTTCCCATTCATTCATTCATCTTTATGCTTTAAAGGACTGACCAAAACTAACCGAGCAGCATAATATCCTAATATTTCTCAGTGATTTGTTTCTGTGCGCGTGCATTGTCATTTCCTGATACTGAGACCTAAAACTTTATTTCATTTCTATTTGAAAACGATCTGGAAGTGAAAAGGTGCCTTTTGCCGTTTCTCTCCCTCTCTCTTTTTTAAAATTTTTGACAATGCAAATAAATTCGCAGATTTTTATTGACTTATTTTATTTCTTATTGTTATTTCAAAAATTCTCAATTAAGTTAAATATTTGTATCGTTCTTGCATGTGTTCGTTTGCTTGTGATAAGTGTCCTATTTTCTAGTGGAATGTTCACATAATTTGACCTAATTTATTAAACAGACCATTTTGAAATTATCTGCGTTATTTGTTTGTTTGTTTAAAGGAGTCTGCAATGAAAGCGCGCGTGCCCTCCTGTCTCGCAGTTCCCTAGCGCCATGCAGTGGCGGGAAAATATTTTCAATTGGAGTTAATTTAAGTCTAAAACTGTCCTGATGTGATTTATTGTGTCACCTTGTGAAATTCACTCCATCCTCGTCTCTCTCTCTCTCTCTTTCTCTCTGTCTATTAACCCACTGACAAGTCTAAAAATTCAATCATTTTAAATTCCCCCCTTTTTTTCTTAGTCGTATTGTTGGAAGATTATAAAACAACTCTTAAAATAAGCGATTGTTCCGCAACTTTAAACGTCCGACTCTATCAATTTGACCCAACTTTGATCAAAGATTCAAAAGCGTTTCCGCGTAAAATCCGTTTCAGGCGGAAGACTCTAACAGCTTAATTGGGACTATCAAGTAAAATTGATACATCCTCTCGCTCTGCTTAAGATGCCTACAGAAAACTGTGACACGTTTTTCTTTCCTTTCTTTTTTTTTTTTCTTTCGGTCTAATGACCCCTGCAATTTTCTTCCACCCAGACTCATTTGCCGGCAAGAGGAGGAAATATTGCATGGGACCATTTGAGGAGATGATTTTTCTTTGAAACCATTTCTCCAGGTCTCTCCAAAGGGGAGTTTGAAAACATGTCGACCCCAATTAGCGCTTCAGACTTCAGACTGCACACCAGAGTCAACGAGTTTTTGTTTTTTCAGCATCAACACAGACTTACAAAATTTTAATTTACATTTTCATTATCCGTATCGTGATTTTTTTTCTACATGCTTTTTGGAGATATTGAATACGATATTATTTATTGCTATTTGTTGTGTCTGTGTGTTTTTTTTAAAGTATTTGAATTAGAAAGCTCGTTTTTCTGAATTAATACTTTTTTAAAATTGTGCAACGATAATACCTTTGGGAGGTGTATTAGAATCTTAGAACCTGTGCGCTAAACTTCGCTCTTAAACGTGATTTAATTTTTTTAAACCCTCAAAGCCAAAACAAAATGTAGAATTAAAAGAATTAGACATGGTTTAACATCACAACGTCATGGAATAAAAATAAAAATCAAATCAAATCTCATAGTTTCCCGAACGAATTTTATTTACATATTTATTTATGAATTTATTTATTTATTAGGAGAGACGCACTATTAAAGTACCGTCACATTTGTTTTTTTCTTTCATTTTGCTTTCTTTCTTCCTTATAGGCCTTGCAAAATATTCCACAATAATGACACTAGATTTATTATTACAGGTGAGACATATGTGTGTGTTTGTGTGTGTGTGTGTGTGTGTGTGTGTGTGTGTGTAAAATACTTTTCTCCCTGAAATTAAGATGGCATACTAGTTAATATAAAAACCCACAAAACACACTGCAATATTGCAGCACCATTTTTGTTTGAAACAAAAGGGTAATTCAAATCACCATTCCTGCACCCTGACTTCTCACCCTGGCTTGGAATTATGTAAGCAAAAGAAATGTGATTATCCATTATGTCAATTTCAATAACGTTTCATCAGTAATGATACCAGTATCATAGCAATCATTTGCCCCAGTTGACTATTAATCACCTTCCATTAGGGTCTCTTACCAGGCTTTCAGAGCGGTTCCATGATCCCAGTCTATGTTTCAGGATAAATTAGTCATCAAGCCAACCACAAAAATACAACAAGTCACTGTCTTTGTGTTCCTGTGTGTCACTCCTGCATACTTCTGTGCAAACGCAGGCATTGATTAAAATATGCTTACCCACTATCAGGATAGGACATGGGACAGTATCCCATGGGATCACAAAGGTTCGTGTGGGCAGAGCGACAGAAAGGGGAGAAGGGGGGACTCATGTGCAACACTTTAAAAGAGGCGGGTTCTCCATCTTGCTTTGTCAGGAGGCCTGCTGACATGGGGAAACATCTGCTGCGTAGAAATAGAGACTGATGATTCAAATTATGTGCAGTCCGAGGGGCTGCCAGCTTCCAGAAGATGGGGAATGAAATGGCAGAGAATATGTAGACAGCAATCATTCAACTGAATGCCCCGAGATATGTTCCAACCCTACACAATTCAACTCTTCCTCATACGTGGACTGTAAAAACAAAAAAAACCAAATAAATTAAGAAGATGAAGAAAAAAATAAATGAAGAGACCCAACACAGCTAAATGTTTCTGTAAAGAGTGAAAAGTCAGAGGATAAGCATGTATGTGTTCACCTAAAGTTGGAACACAAAGAATGAGGCGCACCTCAGCTCGCGTGCTTACTGGGACGACCACAACAAAACCGGGATCTGCAGAGCTGTTTGCAGTCTGTCTCCAATAATGCTGCCATTTGATCTGGCAGCTGAGAAGTCTGCCTCTGTCTACTCCATGTTACTTGTTGTGTTGGTCCACTTGAGCGAAGATGGAATTTTTAGGGGCACGTTTCACCTCTTGGTTTAGTCTCCAGCAGCAGCGTGCTGATGTTTTCATGATTAGGATGGCTAAATTAGAACCAGAAAAACCATAAACCAAGACAAAAAGCAAGAGAGAAACTATTAAGTGCCAGAGAGGGGATCAGCTCTTTCTGTTACTGACACCATGCCAATGAGCTTTTGTTTTGAAAGGATGAATATTGACATTGTTATTGTAATTATAATCACCACATACAGGGCTCATGGCACAGGGAAGGACTCTGTTCCTTGACAGCATGCCGTTGTTGTGATCATCAAGGCGACCAGGCACAATATTGGATCTAAGAGAGTTTCATCAAATTTCTCCACCATAATAGTGTTGATTTACATGCGACTGTGAATCCTCTACATGAATAACAAAAGGAAGCTGAAAAGGAGGGAAGCGGGAACGCGTGCTTATAGACTCTGTTTCAGTCATGCTAGTAAGCTGATTTATCTTACCATAAGAGGCAGATCTTAAGAAAATGCAAAGAGAGAAAGCTAATGGATCATTATTATGTCTTCCTCACTCCCTATCTTTCAAATGACTGCAGGGCTTTGCAGTTCTGGCTTTGATTCGCAGCCCATTCTCCTATATGACTTGAGTGGACTAGCTGAGCTAAGACATGATTTCCAGAAGATTGCAGTGTAAGTGCCTCTGGCAAGACCTTTTTATTTATTTGGCACTTGATTTTATCCCACTCTCTTGCTTTTGGGAGACAGGGAGTAATGGAGAGAGAGAGGACGTTTCTTTTTACTTACATTGTTTTGGGTTTAAAGGATAAAAATCACCATGAGATAAACATCACAATAAATATTAATAGCCGATAGTTTTGTGTAACCATCTTCCACATGCCCGGATTATCAAGTTACAGACCCCTGGGTACAAATATCCGGTGGCCTCTAACCAGTTTGTGTAAGTTGGGCCCTTTCATTTCTTCAATAGTTAGACATATCATACAGAAACATGTGGATACTGTACATGTACAGAGAAGAGTTTTCAATAGAGAGCGCTGTGGCTTACTGGAAAAAGAAAAGTAACTTTCACAGTGAACTGTTTCACTAAAATATTTCAAATGTGTCTGATATGAAATGGAAAGTTGAGCAAGCAGAGCTTTTTCACATTTTTAACAGGATAATACTGCATTTAATTTTATTGTCTTTACACACACACACCTGTTGTTGTCTCCTCCCTGCCTCTCTGTCTGGTTGTCACCCTGATGATCTCCTCCTTTATTTCCTTTCGGCACCACTTGCCAGGAACACTTTGCTCTATCTGCTACACTTGTGCACAGTCCTGCTGCCAGATGAGTGCTAAAAACAATGATTAATGATAAAGTAAAGCTCAGAGCTTTTTTGGGGAAAAGCACACTTTTGGGATGTGACAAAAAGAATACAGAGGGTTTTTTTTTATGAAATATGAAAAATAAGATGTATTTCAGGAAATATTCCTTAGAAAATTCTCCTGGTTACCTCCCTTTTCAGTTGTGAGCTGCAGGAGTCCTTTAACTGCAGGGCAAAAATGGCCATTTTCATGAAAGTGGCACATCCATTTTTTGGTGGAAAAAGGACCACTGCATTCTGCTGATAGAAAAGATATACATACATACATAAGAGAATAACATTTTAGTAAGTTTATTTATTTATTTATGGTTTTGATCTTGCCACAGTCTACAACTGTGGTGATCCCCTGGACACATACCCAGCATGCCCATCAGATAATCCAGCCCAGATCCTCTAAAAGAAGAATGTTTGCATTTAGTCTGATCTAAACCAAACTTGCAAATTGTGCTGTATTTATGTTTTCCTAGAAATATGGTTGCATACATAAAGACAAAAGGTCATAGGATGAAATCATTTCTACTAAGCATGGAATCTTCCATTTACACAGGGAGTGTTAGTGCACCTATAAATCAACAACGTTTGGATCTGAATAAAGGATTCAAAGGATTTTGTTTTGGCATGCGTGTGTACTCAGATCAGTGTGTAATGACACAGAACTGGTTCAACGTCATTTGCTGTTTGCTTGCATGTGTTTGTCCTTAAATACAATAGTCTTCATCACCGTCTGTATCGTGATTTGTTCTTAACTCCAGTAACTTTGTCTGTTCTTATGTGTTTTCTTGCACGCATAGTTATGTCTCTGCTTGTCATCTGCGTGTCCTAAATGCTTCTTGATGACGGGAGGTGTCATAGAGGACATATTTTGTGCCACACAGGACATGTTTTGTGCAAATGCATGAGTTGTGATCTCTTGACTAACAACTCTCTCTTGTGGGCACAGAGGACATTGCATTAGCAATGAAAGAGGTTTGAACACCTTTACCTTTCATCACTGCTTCAAATCATGCTGGTTGTGCCTTCTAGACAAGTCCCATCACATCGTCCGACTGCTCCACATATTAAACACGCACACAATTTCAAACGGATGTCTCGGTTGCAGATGTGGCATTTTGCGAGCAGTCTAATCCACATGCTCTAACAAATACAGATAAAATAGCTCTGAATGTATTAAAACACAACAAAACATATTGCTCGTGTGTGCCACTTACAAATGCAAAAACTAATAATGCACGTCTTAGCTTTGGTTGAATAAAGAGCGGTGCCTTTACCATCCAATTAAAGGTTACATCATTGTACTGTATTTAACTAAATAATGATTAAAAAGCACGATACTCTACAACCAGCAGCAATGCAGGCTGTCGCTAAAGAAAACACTGCAGTTGCTAGGCAAAACAGGAGTGTATAATTACCAGCGTGAGTGGCAGTTTTCCATCAGCGTACCTAACATTGAAATTCACTGTGATTCAGTCCCAGGTGTGCCGTTGTTGCGTGTTTACAGCAGCTTCAAACATGTCTCAGCCAATAGCAGCTGCTGAGTGGAACCTCCTCTTAATAATTAGGTCAAATAATTAATGAAATAATGAAACAATGAGCCTGGAGAGGCCGTGTTTTACATCTCAGAGGCGTTGATAGGGCCTCATCGCCATGCCAAGTGGAGGTTGAAGTGTCCGATGGCTTATTGGTTTTAGGAATCAGCCAGACACACTGTGTCCTTTTGTGCAGAAAAAGATTTTGTAAAAGAAAAAAAATCATGAAAGCATTCGAGAAATGTTCTACTATCAGTCAGTAACTGAAAAAAATTAGTAACAGCAGTGCTTTCTGTGATGTGATGACTGATGACAAACATCTGTTACAAGATTACAGTTTATCATCAGTGACTGTCAGACTTGTGTGGAAAATGTGACAATGCCAAATGTTTCAGCCAAACACGCAAAAGTCGCACGCCCACGCAAACTCTCATAGCTGTCACTCTGACATCTGTCAGCCAACAGCTGCGTTAGTTTTGATATTGTAACCAATAAATAACCACCAAAAAAAGGGACGAAAAAGGCCGTGCACCCTTTCCTGCAATTACTGATTATAACCTGTGAATAACCAATGACTCCTCAGCTGCAGGTACATATAGGCAGTCTTTATCTTTTATATTGCATAATCTTGCTTAATGGCTGTTCTCATTTAATTATTGCAACATCGAGTGTCTTTAATTGATATTTTGTTTCCAAATATGCAAATGTCAATTTCAATTTTTGTTTGACCTGTCAACATTGCTAATTATGAGTTATAATATATATATAATAATATTATAATAACAATGAGTTCATCTTTTCCTTACTGGCTATCTGTGGTTTCTTTAATCCCACTTGCCATTTTTCTGCACTCACAAATCTTTAGTGCACAGTCCTTATCCTCAGTTTTCTCCTAAGGCTACATGCCCCTCCCTCAGCTTTCTTGGATTGTTTGTGGCACACAGTTGCAAGTGGATTAATGTCCTTCAAACTTTTATGCCTGACATAAATGACAGATTGTGTCCTCTCTAGTGTTTTGATGTGTGTAAGAGGGGGCGCACACATGGACTGCTTTGATGTCCGCAGAGCTTTTATCTTCCTCTGTTTAGATTGGCTAAAGTGTTAAGTGGAGTTCTCCTTCGGCTTGAAGGATGTAATGTCCCGCAGTGAGAGATTTACAGAAAGGGAAATTGCAAACTCTGTGCTCGTTTTGTGGCCTCTTTTTAATAAAAACTATTTATGCAAATGGAAAGTCTGGAGATGGAAAGCAAATTCAGACAAAATCAGATGTTTCCAAAGAGGCTGCCGTACTGAGTTGGCAGATGTTCTGTCGCTTCAGCGGGGACCCCATAAACAAAAGCTGTTGATGGCTCTTCGATGAGTGTGAGCTGCGTCAAAAGCTGCATTTCCTTGGAGCCTTCTGGAAAATGGCTGACAATATGCTTGGCTGGAGCTGGCCGAGCACGGGAGAAAGAAAAAGTGAGGGCACTAATTAAAATGAATGCTTATGATCTAATAAAGAGCAACAGAGCTTTTCAAAAAAAAGCCTTCCCCATTATAATGAACTATTGATAGACAGCAGAGGTGTCAGGTCAAAATAAAAAAAAATTAAAAACCTGCTATGTGTTCTCGCCTTCATTGCATTTTTTCTGATGTTAACAGTTTATGAAGCAATGTAACCTCAAAAACTAAAATAAAATTCATCAGCTGTATGTACTGTAAGTTGATGATGATCTATAGCTCGTGTAGGATCGATGTCAACAGAACAGTAAAGATTTGACTTTAATAAACCTATTCAGGAACTCCCAATAAGCCCATCCTCAGAGAGTGCTTTATGAGGTTGGTAGCTTTTGCACTTATCCATCAAAAAGCAGTATTTGAGAAAGTCTCACTTTTGATACATCAGCAGATTCAGTCGTTTAATCTCATCATCAATAACCGAGCAAACCTTCACACACGCCAGCAGGATAATGATGAATAGTTCTCAGAAAGTTAACATTCCTGGAACTTTTGGTGAAAAGCATCTATAGAGATCGTATCAGTGCTCATTATCCTCACGTTGGATGGTTGTGATCCTGACCTGTACCACCCACAAGCCGTGTAGTGCTCTGAACCCTCCATGACCTGGTGGGCATATTAAAAGCCAGGCGGACATAAGACCTACCACGTTGTCCAACCCCACAGGACTACCGCCATGACAGACACCAGACAGACCAATAAGGTATCCAAGGAGTGTGTGCGCATGTGCGTGTGTGTGTTTGCATTTCTTTCATCAACCATAGGAAGATCAGTAGTGTAAGTAGCAACTACAAAGCTGCGTGAAGATACAGCCGCCAGCTGCCTCCACTTTGAAAAGAGCGAGCGTGTCAAAACAGCACATGGCTGTGCCCTGCACTCTCACGGGTCATCTCCAGTGACAGGCTGGCTGTAGCACTGGCCCCTCTGTGCACCTCTGCACTTTTTGTGCTTTTTTTCTTAGCACTGGGAAACAGAATGGTCAATTTTTTGTTAAAACACACATTTGCAGGAACGTTTGAATTGCTCTAAGCGCAATAACAGTGCTCTGCAAAGTAGCTGCAGTAGACATAATGATCAGTCATTCTGGTGAACTTTAAATTGCACCCAATTTTTCGCTCATCACATGAACTACTCACATTAGTAGTATTTTCAGCTAGCACACTGTGAGTCAGCCAGCAGCTTTACCTTTGTGAACTCTTTTATTGAGCTTTCATATAATGGAACTGGTTGCAAGCACCTATCTGCTGCTATAACTTGCTGCAAATAAAGTCATGTATGTGTCGTTCTTAACACATAGCTTTATCTGTCGATTTGTGGAACTGCAGATTTTGTAATACCCCAAACATGTTTTAATGTCTGTTAGTATTCAGTAAAAAAGGGAATAAATACAAATTAAAAATGCTATTTCTGCATCCTGTTTCATGACGACAAGCCACAATAGATCTTTATTAAGCAACCTTGTGATGTCATGTGGTGCACTGTTGACATAAAATGTAATTGACTTCTAATTGTGTAGCACTAATGTTATGTCAAACCAGACCCTGGCCTCCTTTGTCCAGTGTGTAGGCCATTTGGCTGCAAAAAGGCACTTGGAAAGCCAGATAACAGGTGAATGGCCATGGCCTAATAGGCCATCTGTGGAAAACACATTGCAGTCAATTAAGAGTCCACTTCCTCCAGTTGTCATGGCCATTACACAGCCCCACCACGACAAGTGACTCTTCAGTGGCTTTTACTTTTCAACTACTCGCTCTTTTTCATTCACAATGTCCTCGAGCTGCCCAGTTCCTCAAAGAGAGACTTTTTTTTCTAGTTTTGTTGTCCACTATGCTTTTCTAGCTTCTTTTGAAATGCAATTTTTTTTTTTACTTAGCAATATTATGTGACCCTGACAGTCAAATACAACCTCTTTCACAATCTCTTTTTCTCTCTTGCCGGCACATATTCTCTCTTCTAGATCATACATAAAAAGCAGAGCTCTTACCTCCCTTTGAGAGGACAGCCTTTAGAATCATTACATGTATCCAATGAGCTAATTTAAAAATCCTTGTCTGGAAATGTATTTACTGTTTTTCATACAACCTTCCCAACACACACATACACGCATGCACCTTTTCAGGCAGCCAACTCTCCCACAATCCTGCATTTTTCACTATTTTCATAATGTAACTTTATAAAAGAAAGCATCAAACCTGCAGGTTTCAACAGCAACTTTCAGCAGTTTACAGCCGCATTAGCAAGTCTAATATGACACACCTCGAGTCACGCTACAGTGACATTTCCTTCGTCAGTTCATTTTTGTTTTTGAGTAACACTGACGCATGACAGTCGACGTGCAGAAAAAGCACTTCTGTAATGTGACAAAATCGTATTGACGTTAATTCCTTTTACAAAAGGAATTTAATCAGCTCTTGTGTTTGCAGGTGTGAGCTGAATACACACTATAAAACTCGACCGTCTTGTTGAACAGGAAGGGCAGATCGTGCGTGATAGTCAGTCAGCACTGAACCGTGCGTTGTTGTCATTTGCTCTAATGAACCAGTCAGTAAACGTCGCTTTCTTCAAAGGTTACTTGTAATCTTATTTCCACGTTCAGTTTTATTTCCAAAGAGCCTGGAGAGCTTGTTGTCATTGCGCAGCCTTAGATAATCCTTGGGTGTTGTGAAAGACGGATGCTGAAAAACAATGATTCACACCTCTTGTCAGCAGCGCAATAAAAGGCTTATCGCCCTCGTCTCACAGCTTGTCAAATTATGATTGCTCTTACTGTGCACACACTGTTTACACCATTTCACGTTTGAGTTGTTGCACTACACAGACCTACAGCCAGCATTTAGGATATACATTGATTCAAAAAAGGTTTTGAATCAATGTATATCCTAGTCAGAGTCACACTTCCTTTACCAATTAGTTACTGTAAATGGTGAATCCTGAATCCACTGCTTGCCTTTTTTTTCTTTTGATACATTCTGTGCACATGTGCATTTGAATTAAACTAAGCATGATTAAAGTACCCTGTCAAGTAAATGAAGCAGACATAGTCATCAGCCATTCTCATTAAATAATTTAGAAGTATATTCAGCAAGTGCAACTGTGAGTCAGCCTGTAACATGACTTTTTGAAACTCTGCCATTGAATTTTGCATTATGAATTCAGGTTGTAGCCGCGCAACAGTTTGGCAACCTGTCCAGGGTGTATCCTGCCTCCCAGATAGGCTCCAGCCTCCCACAACCCCGAATTGGATGAGAAGAAGACGGATGCATGGACAAGGTTGTATATCATAGCAGATTTGGCTCTGCAATTATTGGCACATGTTGGGGCGCTTAATACATCCTTGTGTACCTGAGTACTGTTGCTGACCATGTCCATCCCTTTCTGGTTTCTTTAACAGCTGTGTGATGCTATCATGTTAATATGGGCCAAAATCTCTGAGAAATATTTCCAGCACCTTGTTGAATCTAGTCCACAAAGAATGAAGGTAGTTCTGAAGAAAAAAGGGTGTGCCTAGTGAAAAGCCTCGCTAAATATCACCAGTAGAATAAAAAACAGTAGCATAACGTGAAACAACACAACTTTACTTAGATGCAGGACTTGTTTACATTTAACCATAAACTGGATAACCCAAGAATGTGTGAATAGTATGGAATAATGTTTAAAAACATGACAAAAAGTCAATAGTTTGCATTATTCGGTATTAAAGGACACTGAACACAACTTCATTTGCAAGAGTTTTAATAATTTACTAAAAAAAAGAGTGTAAAAGTAACAGATCTCTCCCACCAAAGTGGATCTGTTTGATATTCAAAGTGATGACAGATGTAACAAATTTCTGCAAACTTGCCTTTGTACATTTGTGTATACTTACTTGGCAATTTAACCTCTTGGCTGTAATTAAATGAGTTTTGCACTGTATACTGTATATCAAAAAAAAAAAAAAAGCTCAAAGGGAAAAAAATACTTTGATATGAATTAAGTGAAAGTAAACCAACCAGCATTAAATGTACAACTTTAAGAAACTCCAAAAAACACATCTGAAAAGTGTATATACAAACATGCTAGGAATCTAACAAAGAGCAGACTAAGGGAAGCTGGAGAGAGACGGGCCTTTCTAATGGTTTTCTTGACATCATTTAGGAGAGCCAATAAAGTAAAGCATCATTCGGAAATGTTTCATAATCTCGCAATACCGTGGTTTTTTATTGCCTATTTCAAGTTTTTGTTAGGAGAATAGGAACACTTTATAAATATACAGTTCATAGCGTATCTCCTGCGTGAATTTAATTTAACTTAAATAAAAGTTAAAATGTTCAGCATCTGTAGAAAACAAAAAGAAACTAAAATGCATCTTTAATAAATGCTCAGACTGTGCCCATCCCCAGTAACATTAAGTGCCTGCTTGAAAGAGGTAATATATATTTATGTATGTACACACATATATATAGATATATATATATATATATGTATATATATATATATATATCAAATTCTATGACATGATATAATTTGTATAAATATGGCGTCTTTACAACTGCATTAAAATGACAAATTTTTATTTCAGATCCCAAGACGATTAATGGTCGAATGGGAACAAAAAGGCCTTGTTTAAGTTTCTCATTTTCTCGTTTTAAATATTAAAAATAAGTCTCGATTCTTTGTAAATGTATGCCATACATTATAAACAACACATGTTACTCAACTGTACAAATATTTTCCATCGTGTTCATATCTACAACACTTTGGAAGGTACGAGGGGGAAAAAAGTGCCATTATCAAATAGTCCCCCCTTCTGGAGCGAGTGGGAGTTGTTCCTCTCAGAGTGAAGGTAAAAGTTTCTGTAACCAACCAGCAACCGAGAGACACAAGGAGCTCAGTTCTATACAAAAAATGTAAAAACACCTTTGATGTAACAAAGACACGCGCTTGTGATCTCACGTCACTCTGCTGGTTGTAAAACACGCCATGTGGAGTCATGTGACCCTGCACAGAAGTCCCTTTTGACAGTTGAGGGTGTTTAAAAAAGAACCGTACGGAGCTTCTCTGTAAATGTCGTCCACAGATGCTTCAAAACACACAAAGAGATGCTGCCCATGTGGGATATAATGGTTTGTTTTTAGTTTTTTTCTTGGATAGGCATAGTTGGGATGGATCTGTCCGTGTTCCCCGAAATGTTCACAGACCCATTTCTGAAGGTACACCCTGCACTGGCTTTCCACTGCGTCGCAGCTGAGTGACGTTGCTGTTGAAAACATTTCGCTCTTCTTTTATTCGTTACATTCCAGGAATGGGATTGTCTGGCTTGTCCTGTCCTTTAATTGCCATCAATCCATGTCTACCTAATAGAACAGAGGAGCTCTGGTGCCCTCTGGTGGTCGGAAAGAGGTGTAGGCACAGGAGAAATTAAGCTAACCCTCGGCCCTTGACTGCTGTCCTGGAAGTCTCACAAAAGCTAAAGCATGTTTAGGATGGCATTGTACATCTGGACTAGTATGGCCAGGTGGACGGGCAGGCAGGATTGGCGATCTTGAGTGGCAGGGGTACACGTCAGCCAAGAGAGGGCATTGTACTGCTCCAGCACAAACCTATGAGTGGAAAATATACACAGTTTTATCAAGGCACTAGGTGAAAACTGTTGAAGAGGAAAAAAGGTAACTGCTGCTTTTTCTATGAGATCACATCTAATTCTGAACTCATTCTTCACACTGACAAAAATATGCAAACATCTGCATAATTATCAAGGTGATAATTATACACTTTTCAAGAACTATAAGAAGAAGGCTTCATATTTTCAGGCTTTATGCAGCTTCCTTCATCTGAATTGTTGGTGCTAATATGAAACACATACATTTAGCACGCTTGTCAATTTCATTAGCATTTAATGCACATAATGAAGTTACCTGAGCACGTCAGAAGTGGTCTTTGAATCCAAGGGGTGTGGGGCCCTCTTAGTCTTCTCTGACACGTTCTCATCTGACTGTGTTATGGAGATATGGTGGTGGAGAGAGGCCTGCGGGCAAGAAACACAAAGCAGTTTAAAGTACTGAAGCTTGACTGCTTTCGAAGTTTACCTGAAGATTTTATAAACAGATCTATAAACAAATCAATAAATTTGAGGTTTGTGTCTCTCTGAGTTTCTCGCTCTGTCTCCAATCCTGAAAGCTTTACATTCATTCTCAGCCACACTTGCATTGTTGTGGGTACCTTGAGGAAAAGCGGACACTGTTTCTCAGCCTGCGGGCAAGAGGCCCAGAACCAGTGAGGAAGTCCGTTCGCCTGTGCAGTGGAGACGTAGTAGCCCAGAGCCAGCGGCTGCTGCTTTAGCTCCTCCGGGGGATTGTCCCTTGACAGCAAGCGCTCTCCCTGGCTCTGCAGACAGAGAGAATGCCAGCAAATAAATATTACCTTCATTGCAATCTGGGGTCATGACCTGTACAATTTATTCATCTGTCAACAGGCTATATTTCTGAGCATGTGCACTGACAGCTGTGGGCTGTCTTCCTTAAACAGAAATGCGTACGTTAGCATTTTATGACAGGCAACTCTTCATTTTTCAACCGAAATAAAACGGTTATGTGTAAACATAGCTCATTTACATTTTAAAATATACGACAGTCGCTCTTTTTCTTTTGTTACAGGGTGCCACTTGTTTCAAGCCTGTGCACCCTCTTTCCACTGAACCCTGACTCACCCTGGTGTGCTGGAAATGGGATCCCATTCCCATCCCAGATGGAGACCCAGGCGAGGGCACGGGAGAGGTGTTGGGTGAAGAGTGGAGGTTCAGCATTATGCCAATGCCAATGTCATTCTCCAGTTCATCAGGAAAGGGAAGATCAAACATGTCATCTGAGGAGAAAAAGTAAAGTAAATGCATGCTTTACTCATCAACAACAGCAACTATCTGTGGTCATTAAAAGCCTACTCAAAGCACACAGCAGCACATATCTGAAAACTATTTTCAATGTGACTTTCAAAGCACAAGGACGCCACCTGTTGGTACAAAAAAGCACCATCGTATTTATCCAACTGTTCAAGGTCTACTACTAAATAATCTTATTACTTTAGCATAACTGCTATCCTGGGTGGCGTTACCATTATTGTCTTCTGTCTGGTAGGAGCTGGACGCCAGCTGGGTAGTTGAAGAAGTTGGGAAGACTAGAATGTGTGTACAGGAAGCATCCTGAGGTGTGTTTAGCTGCGAGGTCTGCAAGTTCAAAGCAGTGCTGCGACCAAACACAGAGCCCATGGTAACCGCATCTAGATCCGCATAAACAGAAACACACAAAAGGTGAGGGGAAAACTGTATTTATTAGCTATTAAACTAAAGTGGTCAGCACATGCTTAATTATTTATTATAGCTGAATACAAACATTTGTTTATGTACACTTTTTCTTATTTGCACACTGGTGCAAAAAAATTTCTGTTATTAATCTGTTACTCTGACTGTTGTGACGTCTGAACGCTCAAGTATGCGCTATTATTAGTGCCACAGCCATAAACATGACAGCTAAACTCATAATTTATTATGCTAACTGCTAAAGTGGGTGAGCTACTTACCAGGCATGACCACGAAGGAGCCCTGTGGCTCCAAGGCGACCAGGCAGGCGCTGAGGATTGTTGGAGAGTCAGCAGCTGAGATCCCACACATGCGGCACGCCTCCCTCAGCTGGCGTCCTATTGAGTGGAGGGAGTGCTCCCCAAGGAGTGAACTCCAGTCTAGTAAGAGAGATAAAGTAGGGGATATAGAGATGTAGCAAGAAAAGCCAAGGTTTTAAGAGAGAGCAAGTTATGAAATGTCTTTCCATTATAAAACGTGTGTCTATGTGTGCGCGTGTGTTTGTGCACCAGTCTATGACTACATCTGTAATCAGTACAGGTGGGTAACACGAAACTCTCCATTCAAAAGGTCAGAAAATTAAATTACAATAAAAGAATAATTGAAGAGTTCGTCAGAGAAGTCTGTGCTGACTGAATGGCCCAGTTGTCTTTGCTTAAAGCCAGAAACTGAGCAAGTCCAGTGAGTCCCAGTGTCCTTTCAGTGGATTATATGGAGCTCAAAAAATTAAACACTTTTCATTCAGAGTATAGCATCGCATTAGTTAAACTTCTGGGATACTTATGTGGTTAAGTAGCAGAGGGGGTTGTTGATCAGTTTCAGCTGATTTGCTGTTAATGAAGTTAAGAACAGGCGCACTAGAGGGGCAACAATGAGACAATCCCTAAAACAGGAATGGTTTTACAGGAGAAGGCCTTTTTGGAGCCTCATCTTTTCTATTTTTTTCACTATTTTAGCATTAGGCTAGGGTCAGTGTCACAACTGGTGGCATGAGGTGATGCGTGGACCCTACAGACTTCGCATAGGTACGCTAACTTCTCCAGTTGTGTCTCCCAACATAGTCCCAGGAGCATGGAGGAGATTCCGGGAGAAAGGAAGTTACTCTAGAAGATTTGGACAGGGTCGTAGAAGGTCCTTTACCCATCAGCAGTACTGGTATCTACTAATTTGTGCAAGGAGGAACAGGATTAGCAGTGCCAGAGCCAGAGCCCTACAGAATGACCTCCAGCAGACCATTGATATGAACGCCTCTGATCAAACAATCAGAAACAGACTTCCTGAGGATGGCCTGAGGGCCTGACGTTCTCTAGTGGGCCCGTGCTCACTTCCCCGTGGGGCATGATTGGCATTTCCCATAGAGTACCAGAACTGGCAGGTACACCACTGGCACCCTGTGCTTTCCAGAGAGAGCAGGTTTACCCTGAGCACATGTGACAGATGTGAAACATTGGGCTGACTACAACATCATTCAGCATGACCAGAGCTCAGTGATGTCCTGGTCCAGGTCTGGATTGTGGAGGCCTTGAACATCTTTTCATTCCTAACACATTGCCCAGTCCGTATCATTATAGATATTACAAATAGATATTTTCTCTCATTGAGATCTGATGTGTTTTCTAATGATCAATTTCATTTTTTCAGCACTGTAATATTGATAGATGTGCAGTATGAAGAGTAAAGGTCAGTTATACCCTAAATTAACCCTCAAGACTTTTTACTGCTATTTTGCAAGAAAAAACTATTCTACTGCACACTTCCTCTGCTTAAAACCTATCAGAAAGAACTGAAAATGAGTTGTGTCACTCACCTTTAAGCTCCCCGTGGCCTAGTCGGCCTAATCGACCAATAACAATCCTCCATGGCAGCGATGTCATCTGAATGATGCCAATGCACCACTCCCACAGCTTCTGTAGTCCCATCTTCCTAGCTGACGCCTTAGGACGGCGGGCTCTGAAGTGAGAAGAAATCATGAAAAAAGCTAGAAACCGCCATGTCACACCAAACGCTATGACAGGACAGGCCTTTCACTGAAACCGTTTCTCACCTGTTCGGCACATCAATGTTGATGATACAAGTCTCTAAGAGCTCTCCTTGCTGGTCAGTGCAGGAAACAAGCAGCCAACGCTGGTCATGTGACAGGCAGTATCCTACAAAGAGCACGTTGTATTTGGGAGGCAGCTCTGCCCATATTTCTCCTGGTTCTGGCTGCTTGGGACGGCTTGGACCGAGCACAAATGGTGGAGTGTACAGCTGCAGTGGGCTGGGGTGCTACATTAAACAATTAGGATTTTATTAAAAAGGGAAGTTATGATATATACTACAGTTACTGAAACCAAACATATCATTGAACTGTCATGCTTACCTCTGGACTCTTAAGTACCGAACTGACAGTGGAAACTGGGCCAAAACCAGTCAAGGACTTGATATGTGTTTGCTGGGGTAGTAGACGCCTGCACTGAGAGTAACAAGAGAAGGCCAGGGAGCGCAGGTGTTGCAGGTACAAATGGCTCTCTCCGCTAGCTGGCTGGAGGAGATACTGGCACGGCACCACCTAAAATATAAATGACGCAAAGAAATGTTGAGGATGGCGATCAAAAGTGAATTCTGCTTCCTGCCTCGCAATTATTTTCTTACCTGTAGCACCAGTGCGGGTCTTGTTGTTTCAGGCAGTGTCTGCAGCATCTCTGTGTAGCAGCGGAGAAGCCCTAGCAGCCAAATGCTACTTGACTCTACCTCGTCACCTTCTTCCTCCTCCCCTCCATCGTTTCTCGCTCCGCTTGAGCTCAGGAAAGCGTCCACTATGTAAATAACGATAGCTGGTGGGTTGGCATGGCTGTCCACTGAGTCAGCCACAGTGGGGATGCCTATTCTAGACTGCTCGGAAGAGCTGAAAAAAGAGCAGAGGAAACAAGCTTCAGTGTAAATAAGCTGGAAGAACAGCTGAGATGTTAAAATCATTCTTAATCTTACAGTTCAGGGTTTTCTGCTGGTGTGTTGGCTGGTGGGGTGGAACTAGGAGGTCCTTTGGAGTCACTGGCTCCTCCTTGGATCTCTTCTGTCTGGCCTGCGGTTGCTCCAGTTGGGGCTGAAGCATTTACTGAACTGGCACCACCTGTAGTTTGTTCTCCTTCTTGAGTGGAAGAAGAAGGCTGAGCTGAGGATGTGTTGTTCACAGGCGGCTGGGCTTTGGGAGGTAACAGAAGACTGCTGTCCAATGGCAGGGCAGAGAGCTGGGGGCCTGAAAGCGATAAAAAGAACACATGCCCATCTTTATTCACCTAAGATAAAGAAATATACAGATTCAAAAACAGAGCTAATGCGATCCAGTTAGTTTACTCTGTTCAGTGATTCTCACCAAGCTGCTGCTTGCAAGCATAAGCATAAAGTTTGAGTTTGTTGAGGTTGTCAGTGTGCTGCTGTCCAACCCAGGGTCCAGTCAACCACTGATCCACATCCAGCTCCTCCAGCTTTTCTTTCTCCACATCTTCTCCCACGCGCACGATGCCATCTCTGGACACCTTGGCCAGCGGACGGTGCTTCCCAAGACGGCATGTCTGGAATAGGAGTTGGGAAAAGGACATGAAAGTCTCAAAGTATGTACAAATGAGTTGAAATCAGACTTGGAGTTCAATCTCCTACCTCATAAACTGCACTAAGCTCCAGAAAGAAGGATCGGGCAGCAGACAAAAGCGAGGGGCTGTTGGGACAAACCACCATATAAGCAACATCTCGTTGCCCACCGTAAGGTTCCAGCAACAACTTCTCCCAGAAAGGCAACGCCAGCGGGGACAGTGCCAAGAAGTCCCGCTCCCGGTCATAACCCAGCAGCACTGTAGGAATGGGCAGGGGCTCCGGAGACTCCTCTGAACCTAAGAAAGGAAAACATTATGACATCTTTAAGATATATATTATGGCACAAAATATACAGGTGAAATTCAATACAAAGCGCTAGCTGTTCACGTAAACACAAAGAATGCACTGACTCACCATAAGAACCTCTCCCAGCCATCTTATGAAACTGCTGCCAGGTGAGCGGACCCTGAACATGCTGGATGTTTTCCCAGGTCCGTCCTGTTCTCTTTTTCTGGATGGCATCCTGCAGGAAAGGCTGCAAAGACAGCAGCATACGCACCATATCCTGTGACGACAACATGCTCATATCCACCACTTTCGAGACACACACACATACACACACAGAAAGTGTACAGATGCACAGGCGTTAACAAGATTCTGAACACCAAAGAAACAAAGAAATACATAAAGAAATACAAAATACATCATAGCTTACATATAAAAGCAGCCCAGCATGCATAATAAATATCTTAATTTAAGGGATTTATCATAATTATTTATCATATGAGTCCACTCTTTAGAAGCCAGATTACAATTCTTACCATTAGTGTGAGGCCAGGAGTGGAGAGCAGTACTTCTGACAACGGATAGATCTACTTTCCCTCCTGTGGGGTTATCCACATACTGAAGTCCCTGCTCCAAAGCATTGTAGCAGGCCATACAGGCATCACTCCCATCTGCCCACTGCTTTTCAGACATCCAGCTCTGGAGCAGTGCCCCTTTGCGGCCGTGGCAGGAGCAGCTCAGGGGGAAATGAAGTGAAGCCAGAGAAGAAATTGGGTGGGAGCACTGTTCCTGTAAAAGGACCATGACCGCAGGAGAGGCAGGCGCTGCATCCTGCGGCCGCTTGGCCTTGGAGTCTCCCATAGTCGGGTCCCGTCTGGAAAGTGCTAACCTCCTCTCAGCTGCTCGCCCTACTTCGGAGGTTCGACCAAAAATGTCGAGCTCGTCCTCCAGGAAGAGGCCTGTTCCGAGGGCCAGTCGCCTGTTCACGATGGCGCTGAAGCCACACATGCAGCGATACTGATCTTCACCAGTGGAATCTGGGATATAAACCCCCACATCTGCTCCTTTGACATTCTGGTTGCAGGCACAAATACAGCAGCTGTCAAAGTTGCGATCCTTGAAGACACTGAGGACAGAGTCTGAGAGGAGGAGGATTGTGTACAGGCTGTGGGCCTCAGGCAGAGACGGGCCCGGCCGAGCTAGGGGCTCTACAGAGCTGAGAGGCAGGCTTGTCGAAGGGGTGGAAACTGGTGAGCTAAGCTCAGTACCATCCTGCTTTACTGAACCCTGTCCAGAGCTTGCAGTGTTAATACCCCGTGGTGTACGTGGAGTTCTTGGGGTGGGCACAGAGAAGCGTGGGGTGGCAGGAGATGGGAGGATGCCAGTAGTGGTACTGGTAGAGGCAGTAGCTCCACTCATCTGCACATAGTCCTGGTCAGCGAGGGGAACACTGGGAATATTTCTGGAAAAAGAATCGAAAAAACAAATAGTGAGACAAACAAGATTAGTGTTACTGTCTGGAAGCATCTCTTAAAGGTTGTGCAGTTTGTTCCAAACACAAAAGGAAATCCTCAAAACTAAGTGATATCGTGCTTAGAGCACTACAGTCTTTCCAGTGAGGCTAAAGAGTGCCCACAAGCCATCCTATCAGGAACTGCATGCTTAAAAAAACCTTTAAAATGAACTCATTAATTATCCTTGGTAGATTAAAATCCTTGCCGCCAGGGGGCAGCGTTTCACCAGTGTTGAGATGTTTTGGATGTGTGCTTTTCTTTAAACTACCCATTTTCCCCAGGCTCCCCCATCCCCACCCCCCGGCCATCATTGCAAATAAGAATGTGTTATTAATGACCAACCTGGGTAATTAAAGGTTACAGTGACAGGTACAAGCTAAAACTACATGAAAGTAAAGCTGGGCCCTAATTCTCTCCAACACAGTAAACAGATGTTCTACACTTAAAGTCAAAACAGTTGTGTCTTTGCATTCTGTTGACAGCTTAATTTCAGAAGCTTTAAACTATTTTAAACAGTGATTTATAATTACAAGAGAAGCACAAGATGAAAGTCGTTTTACTCTCTAATGTGATAACTGATTACTGACATGTATCCATCCTTGGTGAAAGCAGAATTCTGGGGATGCATGACCGTGGGGAAATGTTCCATCTTGGGCAACAAGGACCAGGAAGGACGGTAATAACACTGTTCAGGAATCTTGAGTGGTGGAAGATTCTGGCTGGGTAGGCAGGCTAGTGGAGCAAACATGGAGGAGCCTATCAGCGGCTGGACAAAGAGAGGAATAAATGTTTGTTATTTACAAGTATAAAGACATGTTTCAATACGCTGAATAAGTGGTTAAAGAGCAGAAGTTGAGGAAAAGCTTCTTTCTACTGTAGGCGCAATTAAAAGGGCTATTTAGAAATCAGGCTTGCAAATAAATCAACTAAGACAGTATTTTTCCAGATTTTTGGAAAAAACAATTCAGTGGCCACATTATTGAATGTCTGTCCCCAGCATCATTAGCAGTCCCTGCCTTGAGTTTCAGAATTGTTGCTTATCTACTAATCACAGATTTTCAAATTATAAATACCTCCTGAAAATCACTGAAATTAATAAACCAGTGATTCCACAAAATTAATGCCTCCATCCAGTTCAGTTCTGCTTATCCAGTTCAGGGTCACAGGAGGCCAAAGTCTACAGTCATAAATCTATTTGCTAATTTTCTTGAAAAACATAAATAATTTCTTGAAAGAGCAGAGAACTGTGTTTTTTAGCAAACATCCCCTGTCTGTGGTACTCTGTTGACTATTTAAAGCAACAGGATGGCTTGGGGAAACTACCCATGTTCATATTAATATGTTTTTTAGAGCAAACAGAACAGTGACATTTTCTCAGCTTTAGCTGCATAACTGATATGTTAGCAAGATATTCCTCAGTGATCTTCTGTTTGCATTAGGGACTGCATTAGGATTCTAAGAAACTGTTAAAAGCAGATGTTCTCCTTGAATTATTCACACGTTTAAACATTCAATAACATGTCATAAGAAGCAGGATTATGACAACCCTTATCTGCTTTAGATCACTATGTATGTCAACTCATCATGAAGTCATATTCACTCAAATCTAATATTTATGTATTTCAGTCTTCCTTCTCATATCAAAGCTGCTCTAACAATATGATTTGCTTGGCGTAACTTGCTTGTGTTGTTAAGAAGATGCACTCAGTAAGGAGCAAATGCATTCATAATGCATATGATTAGCATTCCCTGCTCACCGAACCTGCAGTCAGTACAGCTCTCTAACATTAAAAGGTATTAGTGAAACACTTCCAGTGTGATATGAGCTAGCACCAAGTCAGCCAAGTCAGACATTTAAATAATAACAAGTAAAATGGACAATTTATCTTATTTCCATCCATCTGTGCACTTTTCTAAATAGATGCTTGCTGCAAAAAGCTAATGACATGTTTTCATACTAGGGATCAATTCAGAGTGTCAGATCTAACAATCTTAACTACCGCTTCTCCTCACCTTGATATCCTCCTGCCTGGGACTACCAATGTCATCCTCCACCTCCATCCTGTGTTCAGTCAGCTGGGTGGAGGCTGCTGTAGGAAGGTGGTCAGCTGGTCCAGTGGGCGCAGGGGGCTCTTGACTAGGGGTGTCCCGATAGGTCATGATGGGAGAGAAGGCTGGGTGCTGCTCTAGAGAAGGCGGGGTGGGAAACATCCGCTGGAGATCTGCTACTGCTGAAAAGAAAAAGAGATGGACAAGGAGACACAGAGAGCAGGGGGAGGTAAATAGATGGTGAGCGGAATTAAGAATAATAAACACCAAACTGAGGGAGCTTTTGAGATTTTAAAACTAGATACTCATCAAAGTGACTCACTTGATGGATAAGGTACTGCAACTCTTCCTTCTTTTCCAATAGGACGATCTTCTGTTGACGCCGGTACCTTAGTTGAGTGCTGGTTTGGGTAAACAGTCTAAAAAGTATTACAGGGTAAGTTATGTGACTAAAAAATTTCTTCTTTAAAATTCTTAAATCGTTAACTAAAAAACTATTTCTTTTCTAATATGATGTTTGGAGTTTTGTTTGTTGTTTGTTTGTTTCAATTTAAATCAAAATCGAAAATTACATAGTGTCTTACCACTGTTAACATTGTTACAAGAATATAGATAGAACATTATATTTTACCCCCGGGTCTTCATCGTCTTCATCAAGTATGTTGTCTAGATCAGAGATGTTGACCACTAGATCTATTTCTCTGGTCAGAGAGGGATTGGTTTTAGCAGCTCCGTCGTCCTGGCCTGATTCGTCTAAAACAACACAAAACATCGTTAGACTGAACAAAACTACTCATGTGTGACATGAATCGCTGTTTTGTAGAACATGTAAATTATGTTTATGTCTGTGATTAGGACCCCCACCTGATTTTGGAGCAGAGTTAAAAATGGACATAGCATCTTTTCCATCAGTTAACGCTCCATTGCTGGTGATTTCTTCTCCCTAGTGGAGGGATTCAAATAAAATGAGAACATTCGCAGGTTATGTTCAGCACAGATTCAATAAAATATGTCGAGTGCCTCACTTCATTATTATAATGTACGCTTTGTGCTACAAAATGCCTCATCCTAATAAAATGCCGCATTCTGTAGCAAAGAACACAAAGTATTAGCATTTTAGCATTTTCAGTATTAATTGGCAGTTTCTTCCTGTTAAAAGGGAGTTTATTCTTCCCACTGTCACCAAGTGCGGTTTTCTCTGTATTATTGTAGAGTCTTTGTCTTATAATTTAAAGTACCTTGAGGCAACTGTTGCTGTGATTTGGTGCTATATGAATAAAACTTTATTGGATTGAATTGAATAGAACCTACTTTGGTATAGCTCAGACAAAATGATGGGTTAAAGTTTACTGTTCACTCTCCATTTAGCTTTTTTTGACTTGTCCACCCTACTAGTGGCTTATCCAAGTCTTTAGCTGCAAAATGCTCTGTTATGTTCACCCTCTGGCTCACGGTTGTTAAACTCATTTTACTACATGAGCTGCATATATTTAAATTTGAACTTAAGTAGAGTAGACTTCTAATAACGTATAAAGACTATAACCTATATACCTTTTTTTAGTGTTAGGAAGTGTTTCAGAAGTTCATTCTGGAAATGTTTGGATTTCATGAACTAGTTTTCTAAAACTGGTACACATTAGTGTTTCTAATTTGACCAGCCTTAATAAATTATACAGACATGTTATTGTAGCAAATCAGCAGGGTCAGAGAGTTACAGTTAAAGATATACATCTGTAAACTGAACTTACTTCATGTCTAGTCCTAATTTAAAAAATATTTAATTAAAATTTTTTCTTTCAATTCAAAGGAAATGCCCTTTTTTCACTGTAGACCCATACTGAATAAAATAGCCAATTCTCTATTAATTCATTCTGTTGTTTTTTTTTATGGTGGGTCTATTACTTATTTCGGTGTAGCATGGCAGGTCAGCAGTGAAGTCTATCGGTACGAAGGCTGTAAAAATGACGATGATTCAGATCTCTGGAGCCTCAGTTTGGACTTTCATGATGTGATCAGTTTTTAAGCTTGAAAACCAGAGGAAAATCTACATTTATACTTTACGTCTTTGCAGTAGTCACATTTTGCAAAGTGGAATGGATGGCCTGATTTTAACCGCTGGGCTGTACCTTTGAAAGCCGTGACCTGGTTGATAACTATGTCTGCTGGTTGGGTGACTGGACAGATAAGATTGATAGCTTTATTTATTTTATTTTTTACTCTAAACAATTACCTGTTACAGCACGATTGATGGCAACTGTAAAACTAAATTAAACAACAAAGCTACTATGAGACCTCCTTGCATACAAGTGGTCATGCAATCCATAATTAATAGATAAATATTGATTTTAACCACGTTACATTTTCCCTGAATCCAGTTTTTTTTGTTTGTATTTGTATTTTCAAACTGTGTGTTGTCCTACCTTGGCCTTCTTGCTGGGTTCTCGCCCTTGACCCTTTAATCTCTTGGAAGTGGAGAAAGTGTACTCAATGTCTCCTTCCTTAAAGTCATAGGGATCGTCCCCATTATCCCGAAGTGCCTCCACACCTGGCTGCTGGAACAGGCCCAAAGTTTGGATGTGTTGCCTCACTCTCTCCTCTGAGAGTTTAAATCTCTTGTGCGCCTGTGCGTATAGTCTAAAGGAGACAAAAAAACAAGGTTATTCTTCTGCGTTCTCATGTACAATAAAAATGCACTAAATTCCCAGTATTTTCAGTATACTTCCAAATATTATTTCCCCAACACTGGTGCAACTCTCCTACCTTTTAAGCGAAGCTCCCTCGATGGTTGTGTCTGTTGTCACTTCCTCTAGTTTATCAATGGGGAGTTCAGAGGGTCTAAAGTCAGTCTTATCAGTCCTGGGAGTCCTGAAGCCTCTCCACCAGCCAGCACCACTCTCCCTCTGCCTCAGCAGAGCTGCATACACAGCTGTCTCGCTAGTAATCACCCCCAATCCTGAAGCGCCATCTTGACAGGCGGGCATATCCACAGGCCCATCCATAGCCTCTGGGTCTTGTACCCGGGGATGCGGGCTAAGAGTGGGTGGAAGTGGAGATACTGGTGAATGGAGAAGGGACTCGGGGGCTTTTCTGCCATTGGAGTGGGGCTTGGAATACTTGCAGGTTGGCAGAGTGGCCAGGGACTCTATGGGTGGATCCAGCGCCACGAGGCCACCGAGCTGGGGCCCTCCTGGAGAGTCCTGTTCCAGAGGACTCTCCTGTGTGACAGACAGACGATGGTGGAAAGGAATAACAGCTGGCCTCTTGGACTGTTTGTCACCCTTTTCTGTCTTGTCACTGGTCTTGTGTTTGGGCAGGGAGGGAGTGTATAATGATGGGCCAGAAGACTGAGTGGGGTTGGCACTAGTTTGGGAGTTGGCAGTGGACGCAGTGGTCAGATTCGACTTCTGCTGCTTTAACCTGAAACAAAAATAAATAGCAATCTACTTAAAATTCTATGAAAATACTTCCAACTAAATTATATACCTGAAAAGTCTGTTTTTTAAACGCATCAGCATGAAAACAAGAACACCTGAATCTAACACATTTGGAACAGCTTGGGTGCAATTCTGGAGTACCTAGAGCAGCTGCAGGGTGCTCTCGCTCCCAGATCGTTGAAATCCCACGTGGTAACTCCATTTGGCACTTCCTTTCGAGGCGTTACTTCAGTTGACTGATTCGGTCTGCGGGGAACGAACAGATCCATGAGGGCGCCAGCTCAGCTGCATCACTGCACTTCAATTATAATCCGGCCAAAGTCAGGGAGTAAACTCCAGATTTACTTACACATGTTGAGGCTGGTTGAGATAGCACTCCCTCCAGGCCTGATGGACCACCTGACAAGTCAGCTTCTTCCCAGAATGCTTTGGGCTGATGCTGGTGATACTCATGCTGCTGTCTGGTGTGGGCACACTCGAGGCCGAGGTTACAAAGCCGCTGTCCGCTGAAAAAAAAAGAAAAAACACCGTCAATGTAAAACTGTGTAGTTTTAACATTTCAGCATGTGTGTACAACGCTGCGGCATGTCTGTGTCCCTGTTACCGGAGCATGGCTGCTCTGGTGATGTTGGTGGCGTCAGTGGCACGCTGCAGTGGTTCAGCTCTTTGTTGAGGCCCTGAGCTGTGGGAACAGGTGGAGGCTGCTCCACTGGTAGGTCTCCTTGGGCAATTAGCACGAAAGCAGATGGGTAGGTCATTCTTACTCCACCTGAGAATACAAGAAAAGAGGATCTGCTGTTATAGGATACATTTAAACGCTGGCTTAATTTTTTAAATGGGCACCATTTCTAGATATTGCTAATAATTAACCTTACATAAATAAAGAGGCTGTATAATGTCTGGTGCTTTTCTGTTAATGTAATTACCCACTTTCGTACTCACCGGTCATGAAAACACAATCAAATCTAAAATCCGTTTGTACTCACTCCTTCAGTATTATTTCTGGCTTTCCTCTTTAGATGCAAAGCAGTTTTAATTGTAATCAGGTCAAACCAAAGCTGTGGAATCAGACTGATTAGAGTAACTGTTAGAGTAACTCCCCGGGGTTTTCTACCTCAACTTCACTTCACTATTCTTCCTTTCTGTCAGTCCTGCTCTCTCCTCCCCTGCCTTCCAGTCACTTCCTGACTTCTGCTCTTTGATAACTGACTGTAAGGATCATTGCAGTATAAGCACCTCATCCACTAATACCTCAGCTCAAACTGCCTGGGAGTCTACATGAGGACAGAGGGTAATTAACGTGATGCTGATCTCTTGGTGTTTGTTCTAGTTCCTTCTCATCTGAAAGAACTGCAGTCCTCTTTACTAAGTACTGCTTTTTGGTAATATTTTATGCAGGATATGAGTTTCATTGCAGACTGACTGCACAGCAAAAGTTTTTTTCCTTCTTTTTTTTTGCATTGATTAGGTGACCCTGAATCCTCCCTTAGTTATGCTACAATAGGCCCAGGGTGCTGGGGGTTCCCATAATGCACTCAGTGTTTCTTCTTCACTCACCTCTTTGACTCTCTATCTGTTTATACACCACTCTGCATTTAATCATTAGTTATTATTATTTTTTGGCTCTCTTCCACACCTTCAGCAGGCCTGTCTCCCTCACCTCACCCCCTAGACAGTCAGAGCAGATGGCTGCCCCTCCTTAAGCCTGGTTCTGCTGGAGGTTTCTTCCTGTTAAAAGGGAGTTTTTCCTTCCCACTGTTGCCAAGTGCTTGCTCACAGGGGGTCATCTAATTTGGGGGGTTTTCTCTATATTATTGTAGCATCTTAGCCTTACAATAAAAAGCACCTTGAGGTTAGTGTTGTTGTGATTTGGTGTTATATGAATAAAACTGTACTGAACTGAATTGCATACCATTTTAAATCCAATGTCTTTTTCACCACCATTGCTTTTCCATACCTACAACGACCTCCACCGCCACGTGACTGTTGCGATCGTAGGCCTGGCTTGTTTCCTCTTTTTCCTTCTCTCCACCTCCCTCTTTCTGCTGAAGTACCATGGGGTAGAAGTAGCTCCACTCCTCCATCAGCTTCCGCACTGCTGGATCACTCATCTTATAGGCCTGACCTGTAAGAGTGCCGCTCAGACCGTATGGACTCAGGATCACTGCATAGATAAATTAATAATGTAGAGAAAGAAACAAAGTTCACACATCAGTAGCTCTGAACCATTTTATTATTTTTTTCTGCATTGATTTTTATTTTCTTTGCACAGCAAACCTTTAGTGATAACCGCAATGCTGAAATACTTACTCTTGGTTTGTGCTATTTAAACTTCTACCACTGGTAGAATTGGACTTTTTACACATATAACCCACAAGAAGAAGCACCTAAAATATAAGATATTACTTTTAACGAAGCAATCTGAAAGTACAGTATGTAAAATACTTTGTAACCAACGGGATCCTCACTAGGCTATTTTACCTCTCCCCGACTGGTGCCACTGTTCCCACCTGTCTGAAGGCCTCCACTATCATTCCTATCCCCAGAGAACTAGTATAGACAGCCTCAATGACTACAGACCTATAGCCTTCACGTCTGTAGTCATGAAGTGTTTAGAGCAGATAATGTCTCAGCACATCAGAGACTGTCTACCCCCTGTCCTCAACCCCCACCAGTTTGCTTACAGAGCAAATCGGTCCATGGAGGATGGCATCACCATCACCCTTCACAGAGAGCTGAGCCATCTGGAGAACAGGAAGAGCTACATGAGGATGCTCTTTGTGGACTACAGCATCCTAACCAGCCGGCCTCAATTAGTCCGAAGCTGAACGTCCTTAAAAACAAAGAACTCATAATTGACTTCAGGAGGCACAGACAGGTCCACTCCAATCTGATTATAAAGGGAGAACAGGAATCTGTCTCCACCTTCAGGTTTCTGGGCACCCACATCTCTGCTGAAGAAGGCCCAGCAGTAGCTGCACTTCTTCAGTGTCCTGAGGAAGAATAAGCCTGACCAGAAGCTGCTGCTGGTCTTCTACCACTCCTCAGTGGAGAGCGTGCACTCCTGCTGCCTGGGTGTTTTGGTACACAGGGGCTACAACAATGAAGGGTGCTCATACAGTGATTAACACAGCCCAAAAAGATCACTGGCTGCCCTCTGTCACCCCTGGAGGCCCTCGCCAGATCCTCTTCTCTCAGGAAAACCAGGGCCATCACAGGTGACAGCATGAACCCCACTCACCACCTGTTTGACCTGCTGCCCTCAGGGCAATCAGGTCCCACACCTCCAGACCCTAACCCTAACGCCCCAACCCTTCCACTGGGCCATTTGGACTGTTAACAAACACTGTTAACAAAGCCATGGTCTGAGTAGCCCCCATCACTCAGGCCACTCTATTCAGACCAATTCTTTCTTCTATTGTGTGCCTTTTTTGTTTTTGTATATAGGATATATATGTTTATATTTTATTCCAGCACAGTTGGACCACTGACAAGAAAGGGCTAATCTATTCTATTCTAATTACATAAGGATTTGTACAATGCACAAAATAGTGTCACACTCACAAGACCAAAAATAACTATTATTTGTGCATCACAACAGATTTTGCTCATTCATCCAAGCAATAAGCAGTCATGTGTCTTTGTTATTACAGCTGTGCGGTAATACTAAAAACACATGACTGAACCACACTGCTGGTCTGAGTGATGTTTCATTATTATAAACAGCATGGGCACAATTGTTTATTCAGAAATAACTCTATGGGCTACCAGCAGTGATCACTTTTATTTCACTTAACTGTGGTTTCTTGAAAGTGAAAGCAAAAGCGTTCAAGATTCAAATGCTTCCTCTCTACCTGTTGCTGACTTGACAGCCACTGTCATCTCATTTTCCATTAAGGAAATTAAGAGACTTCCATTTTTACATAATAATAATCACACCTCTGTTGGATATATATCGAACATGAGGATTGCTTTGTTTTACATGCATAAGCACTAGAAGAAAACAAAACAAAACATCGGGTTTGTGGTGTTACCCTGTACTGGTGTGACGGAGGTCTGCGCGAGACGGATGTGGTGTTCTGTGATGTGGTACGCAGGCTGGTGCTGGGCAATCTCCACACTTGTGCACACGTTGCTCTCTCCGTGGAGGAAGAAGGAGAAGGAACACGACAGGTGTTCGCTGAGGAGAGACGACAGTGAAGATTCAGATGATGGAATCAGGGATGAGCGTAAACAGCGTAGAAATGTGGCGGCGCGCTCACTGAATGTGAGTACGTGTGTGTGAAGTGTGCTGACCACAGAGACATGGGAGCGAGTAAAGGTACACAGCCTGAACAAATAACAACGCAGTTCACGCTGTCCATTTTAATTCCATGTAAAATTTTCAGTGTAACACAATTCATTTTAAATTCAATTACATCATTACGTTACTTGAGACTGAATAAACCCAAAGATTGGATCTTGTAGAAAAAATGTTTAAAAAGTAAAACATGAAGTTGCCTTTTAGGCCACAGAATAACAAATGAGAGCATTTCTGCAAATAGCAATTTAGAGAGCAGCCTCAGAATGGATCTTGGTAAAAGCTTCGCTGAGCTCCACCTTCATTGATCATCTTCATCAGTTACCAGATATGCTCCTTATTGCAGGTATAAATCCTCATTTGCTTATGAGTGATTGTGGTGACTACATGTTTACATTATGCAGCGCTCTCTTTATTACACAGCCTGGGCATAGTTCATCATATTTTTCTTCTTTTTTTAATCACAGAGGATAATTGCTGGGGCCTTATTACAATCTATGTACCAGTGGGCGGGCTGGACATCATCACAAGTACCTCGACAGCTTCACTGATGTATATTTTTAATCTTTAAACTTCCTTGCTACCTTGGTTTATAGATATCAGACTGACAATAAAGTCAGCAGGTACTGTAATCTTCTTGCGATTACCCTGCTGCCTATGCAATATCCCTTCTGCCCCGAGGGAGCTTGACCTCCATTTGAGTCGTAATGGATCATCAAATTCAATAAAATGGCCAGCTCCACAGTCACTCATTTGGGCAGAGCTTAAAACGCAGTCTAGGGAGACGGCCTCCAGATGGCGCTGAATGCACCCTAAGACAGAGCAGGCCAATTTTTTTTCCCGCTTCATAAACATTCCTGATGCTCCTGGAGAAAAAAACACGCATACCCTCCTAACAGCAGGTGGTTTGAACACAGGTCTGCACAATCACAGGAGAAGAGCAGAGCTGAAGTACATGCATATGCATGCACTGGGCTGCGACAAACGGGCGCACAGGCGCATGTCGCCTCCACACCTACAGGCGCTGCCCCACTGTCTCCCTCACACACGCACAGACAGACAGACACACACAGTTCATCATCTCTGCAATTCACATCTCTGCAAGACATGACTCAAAATGATTTCAATGTCACTGTCCTCCAACCTTGTCCTCACTGCATCATCCCACCATATGAAGAGCTATATATAGCTGCATGGGGAAGTTCAGGCAAACAGCTGCAAGTCATGAATACCGCTCATGCACATACGCAAACAACTACAATTATCACTGAGGGATCTTTAGTGTCTCCACTCTTACATGCTTTGATTCTGAATGTGTTCACTCTTTCACATAGTTTCAGCACTTGGTTGGATTAGTAAGTTTTTATTTATTTATTTATTTAAATATTTTATGGTCCATCAACTGTCTGATTGGCTGATTGACTCTTGATTGGTTAACTGTACACAGTCCTGCACAAATAAAATAAGGCTGTTGAAGGCTGTTTATTGCCCTCTTATGCTTGTAATTTATTTTATATCATTATTTATATATACACAAAAATATGACTCCCGTAAGGACTCTTATAGACAGCCGAGACCTAATCGCAGGGAATCACTGTAGAGAAATATCTCTCTTTAACTATCCGTCTGTAACTCAGACATTGATCCAGCATAATTAAGGGCTGGATCCTTCTGATATCTCAGCTCAATTTACTGTGCACTGATACCGACTTGTTCACAATGGGGCAGCCGAGTAAGTGCACTCGAAAAAAGTGAAAACGTTGCAGGGAGACGAGGAAATATTTGCTTGTGCAAAACATGCCGACCGATAAAGCAATCAATGAAGCCAATAACTAGTGCGCAACAATTGCAACAAAGGAACTCTCGCAACGGCAATAAATATGCGATCATATGCAAGTCAGGGAAAAGCAGAACTACAGAAAGAGCATCAAGCTGTAGGGCTGACGCAGCTGGGAGATTGATGCTCCCTGTCCTTTTACAAAGGGCATTTTCCTGCACAGTAAGCGACTGTGAGTGTGTGTGGACGCACTGGGCTCCTTGCATCCTCTGGGGCATTTGTGCAGTCGGCAGGCATGTGTGTGCAAGAGAATGGGAGACAGAGATGCGAGGCAGCTCTCTGTGCTGGGCTGTATGAGTACAGGTATTAATAAATGAAGAGGAGTGATGGTTGAGACTTGCCTAAGGGCTGACAGTACAGGAGGAGAGATAGAGAGAGGAGACAGAGAGAGTGAGAAAGGGAAGGCTGAGAGTGGGATGAGAAGAAAGAAGCGGGAGCGTGAGGGGGAAGAAAAGGGAAGACAGAAGGAGAAGAAGATGGAGAGAGCGAATTAAAGCCGTGCATGGGTAAAATTGAGACAAAAGGGGGGGTGGGGGACGGAAGGATGGAGAGGAAATTAGGAAGACAAGGAAAAGAAAGATGGAGTTAAAATGAGGAGTGAGAGCAAAACAAGTGTGTGAGAGAAAGAGGAAGAAGTGAATAATTCAGCGCCACACTCTGCAATTGCTGCACACATATCGATGAGATCAGAGTTTTAATGGGTGGCTACTGAGCATACTTTTATGGTGAAATCAATCAGGAAATGTAGAGTCAGACAACACAAAGAGACATACCGCACACTGTTTGTGCGGTTTCATGCGCATGTTATGTGCCCACAATAAGAGGTAACGGTATAAATGTAGTTGAAGCGAATGTATTATGTATGTGCAAACAAGCAAATGCCTTATGCATGCAGAAAGTGGCATTAAATGCAAGCACAGCTAATGCAACAACGACAACATACGGTCTAAATGCTGCACGCGTGTTTGAAGGGATTGTGTTTTGGCTCGTGTGACAACGTGTGTCTTTTTACCCGATCACAACAGTACCAGCCAGCCAGCCAGCAGGGAAGCTGGTTAATGTCTGACATGCATCATGGACTTGACACAGACACACACACACACATCTGTGCATATAATCACATGCACACAAAATAATAATGTTTATCTCGGTTGTTGGGCTGCTCTCATGTCTAACCCAGGAGACACAAAGATAAAGCAAGATTAGATTAAAGGAGATACAAAGCATTAAGCATTACAATCACAATGCGCAAGGCACACAAGGCTCCTGTTTCCACTGTTAGATGCACTCCCAAAGCCCATGATGTGATAACTACGTTTAGATATAATCAACTGTAGTTACATGCACGAAACACACATATCAGTATTTTTCTTAAGATTCTCTGAAATCTAGAGGGATTAATCTGCTTAATCTGCACTCATACTGTTTTGTCTGTTACCAGCAAAACTGAGAGTTAAACTAACGGTTACCCTGTTCCTTCTCACAGTCTAACCTTTCCCACACAGTTGCACGAGTGTACACATTCCTCTGGTGCACACAGGCCACTGTGGAGGATGTTTGCACTCCTGTGAGCTCTTGTTAGGAGCGTGTACACACACGCTCCGAAAGTCCTCTCACTGCTGAATTGCTGAAATTACGGCAAACAAATCTAACCAAGCCACCTACCATGCATAACGCATAACAGACTCAGACGTATGCTGCTGCATGTACAACACCACTATTAAAAGTAACATAGGGGCACATGTGGTAAGTTTGATGTATTATTCAGCGGCCCCTGGTGAGTGGCCTTAGCTAGTGTTGCTATCACAGTCTTTGTGTTCAAACAATCCTCAAATGAAAAGGTGTGATGTAGACAAAAAAAAGCACAAAGATTGATTGATTGTTTTGGGTGTTTTTTTTTTTTACAGAATCTCTGCAAACACTCAATCCAATCATTACCAAGTGGCTAAAAAAACTTCAATGTGAGCCAATACAGGCTTTTACTTCATATCTATGATCTAATTAAAAACAGAAGGAAGAGGTCTGGTTTCAGGTTGTTGCTCTGATGTATCACCATCCTCTCTATTGATCTGTATGTTTTTTTCTCTCCTCCTTCTTGAACTCTCTCGCATGCTCTCTGTGGTTTCTCACCTGGTAATATAAGAAATCTGGGTTATTGCGCATCGCATGTTCTCTGCATTTTGTCCATAGGGAGGCTGAACACGCACGTGGAAAACGTTTCAAAAGGAGAAAATACAAACCTCTCAATAATCCAAATGATTAACAAGCCCTCTGATGACCACTGATGATCACTTAATTCTGGAAATGATACTATCAGTATCATTGTCTTGTGTTAAATTAATAATTTTATGGCTCACAGTGCATTTAGTCAACCAATGAGCCATTGTATAGACTTTTAGCTAGTTCATGAAAATAAATAGAGACGGGAACATGAACATAAAGTAGTCAAAATTCATGACTGACTGCTGAAGTTTAAGCGATTAAGCTTTAATCGCTTTTGTTGTCAATTTTCACTACAAACAGTTGTTTCAGAGTCATTTGCAAGTCAGCCATTATTTTTCTCCAGTGCAATACTGTACCGTGTAGTAAAATATAATAATTTGGCTCTAAAATAAGTATGAAAATACAGCGGCTTAGAAACAGTTGCATGAACCTTTGAGTTTTTCCTGCATACAAAAAAAGAAATAAATAAATAAACTCAAGTACTTCTCCCGTATTTTCCTGGTAAATAGACTCCAAAGCTACAGGAATACTGCTGTAATTATCATCTGAACAACAGCTCTGAACTTCCTGCTTCCACAGTCATGTGGTCTAGCTGCTAAATCTTCAACACTCATCTCGGTCAAAAACAAATACAATCACAGCTTAGACTAAAATACGATTTGAAATTTTTCACTTCATTCACTTTTTTGTGCTCGCCCGCGCAGAAATGAGAAAAATCGACAGCAAATTATTGGATGAAATAAGTATGAAGGGAAAAAGTACCGAAAACTCCCAGCAGCTAAACTTTAAAGAGCCGATATAAACAAATTAAAATACAGTGATTTAATTTAAGCAGCTAATTCGCCTGAAATGATCCCACATCCCACATCTGGGATGCAGACTTCCTCCCAGTTGCAGTTTTACATATATGATCAGTTTTTTTTAACCTTTTTTTTCTAATAGCTCAAAAAACAAAGAATATATATGTGCAAAAAATTCAAAGCTGATCCTTTCCCCTACTTTCACATTAGTATTACTCTCCACACAATAATGAGGATAAAGAATGTGTTACTGTGTCTGTTGCGGTGAGGGAGGGGGTGGTTGCATACTTACAATGAAAATAAATTAGGTCATCCGATTGTTTATATTTGTTTTTGGGGGTTTTTACTAACTTGTTTGTGTTGTTTGTGAATGAATGTGACTGAATTTATTTATTTTTAAGCTAGGACAGCATAAAACCCAATTCCAGCCTCGCTCCTCTCCTGCTCATGCAGTTAACCGTGGCATCTGAACTGTTTAAACATAAACAAAGACTGGTAAATTATTTCACAGGTTAAAACTGAGATGTAGCAAAGGTACATGGAGAATTTTCAGAATGTGAAGGATAAGAGATGACAGGGGG